>NC_064638.1:427194796-427530796 GCF_023864345.2 Schistocerca serialis cubense
CATCAACGAATCCAACTGATTAATACTTACATCCTATAACGGGCATGGTATGTAGCACAACTCCTTACGCTACCGAAACAAACCAGCAGAGCCATCTCACAAACAGTATATTGCCTGTTGTGGCGGCATGCACTATTCATCGTTGATGCACAGACTTGTACACTGCCAAAGGTCGATGGTGGCCTTGGACTCATTGACTTTCCCCGCATATGTGCGGCAATCCTGATTCACCGTATCGCCACTTTGCGTGAGATTGATCCAGGTGGGACAACAGCGGTGCTTTTCGACCGTTATCGCCCACAATCGGCGCGTGAACCAGTATGTTTGACACATATTACATTCCGGATGACGGCAGTCAAGGTCTATTACCTCAATCAAAGTTACGTCCTTACAGTGGCCACCGACAAGGCACGCACATCGAAGCGCCTTTACTAGGCGCTTCGAGAGCCAGCCCACACCACATAAATTGGAGGACAGGCGACCGTCGGTCATCTGGCACCAAGCTTGGGCTAATATCACCCACCCAGCCCTTCCCACAGAAGTTTCAGCGCTATGGTATCGCGTTGTAAACAATTTAATACCCACTAATCATCGCTTGGCGGCCATCCGCCTATGGCCCTCGGCTGCTTGCGGCCGATGTGGTGACGTAGACACCAGAGGGCATCGTCTCTTATGCCCTCACGTCACAGAAGTGTGGGACCTTGCACGTGTGCTATTAGCGCTGATCGGTGGGACTACACTGGACTATGTGCCAATCGACTGGTTCCTTACCCCTGGTATTCAGATCAACCCCCGAAAACGACATAACGCAGTGGTGTGGCTCTTGGGCCACACCATTTTCACGATCGATGACCTTTGCCTCACCGATGCTGTCTCTTTCATGGACTACCTTTGGAGCCAGCATCGCCTGGCGGAATGTGACCGGAAATATACCATTACTTTTGCAAGATTTCTTAAAGTTGCAATGGTTCATGGTTATCAAAAGGTGTTCCAGGCTGAGTAAGGCACCTCGTATAAGAATTGCCTGAGTGTACCCCTGGATCTTTGTCACTCGGACTTTCAAACTACTCTTGACTTAACCATACCCCAGGTTTGATATTGGCCTTCTGGGCATCACTAGAGTAGACTGTTCTATGATACTGATAACATGGAAATTGGTAACATGGAAATTGTGTGAACGTTGTATGAAAAATTATTGGAAAATTGGAAAACACATAATCTATCTTAGAGGATTATTACTTCGTTAATTCTATGGGCTATAGGATTATCTCGCCAGTTTCGTTTGAGTATGCTACCGTCGCTGTTTTTTTTGCGTTCATTTCTGTCTTTATTTATTTCTTTCTATTTAGTTTTTAACATCATCACTTGCCTCACACCTGCAGAGGGAAGTGTGTTTCTGAGGAGTGTGTCGTCGCCCCCTGAGGCATAGCAGAGTATGCCTCCGCTTTTATTTTCGGTTTATGGCAATAAGTCTTGCTGCTAACAACACCCTGCTTTACGTGCTGCGTCGACACTAGAGGATGGCGGCATTTTTGGAGAGGAAAAGGTAGGGCTATAGGGGAGGTAGGAGGGTAAAAAGTGTAGTATCTGTTCTTATCAGCTTATTATCTGATACGTCCTGCATTGCACGACCAGAATATTAAACTCATTTTTGGCTTATGACGGAGTGCTAGGGGCTTGCTCCACCTCTGTCGCGGGTTGGCCCGGCATTGCAGTACCGTCGGGATCGGCCCACCTAATATTAATTAAAACACAGCCTGAAATGGGTTAACATTCTGCAGTGATCAGATATTCCGCTGGTAGCAAAACTTGTCGTAGTTGTTGATGTGCCCAGTAGTTAGTTGCTTACACACCACGATTTCTTTTAATTAATTTAAGATTATCTTAAGAATTTTTTTTTTTTTTTTTTTTTTTTTGCGGTTAGCCGGACCGCACTTGCAGCCGCATAACGCTAGGCTGGTAATTTATGGTGGCACAGGACAGTGCCTTCGGATGCCTCGTTAGCGTCTCTTATGGTCCTATCGCAGATAATTTTAATAATATTTTTTGGAGTTATAACCTTAGCTCCTCGCGAATGTCGTCGTCGTCGCCGCCGCACGCACGCAGAATACGTGGTACACACGCACACACACATATGCAGTAGGCGGTGGACGATGTAAGCACTCGGCTAGGTGTAGCTCGCGCCAGTATAGCTCGCGCCGGCCTGGCGCTGCTGTGGGGCGGCCTCACGGCTTCTCCACTGGCCTGGCAGCTAGCGGCGTTCAAATGGGAGTCGCAGTTTACTCCTCGACATGGAGGGTGGTACTGGGCTGTTGACGAGTGCTCTCGTATTTTGTCGTTCCCTCCGGCACTTGCTTTTGCGATGTTTTCGACGGTCGCCTGTTGCCATATCGGCCCGCACCACCGTGTGTGACCCCCACATGTGGAGCGTACATGCTGCAAGCATTTAGGCCCTGACACTGCGGTTTTTCATCTCTGGCGGTACTCCGCAAGGATACCGCCCTTCGATTGTGCCATTCCAGCACTAATTGAAGTGCTAGGTTTTCCGGCCTGTTAGGAGACCGCTTCTGCAAAATGTGCGAGGAGATTTTTGCTGGTTGCGAGCTACCCGCCGATTTTCTAGCTGCACGTATTGCCCTTAATCCAAAGGTCACAGGCGACTGTCGGGCTAGAGGCGTACGTCCCATCACCGTTCTTAACACTGTTTATAAGTTGGTGGCACGAAGTGTGGCTTCACGTCTTAAACAGGTGATGAATAAGGTACTTTGTCCCACTCAATCATGTGGCGTTTCGAATCGAACCACCTTCACCGCTGCTTCTATATACCGTGATGCTGTCTTACTCACCCACCGCCGACGCTCGAACCCCGGCTGCAATTGATCCCTAGATTTCGCCGGTGCCTTCGATAGGGTCTCCCATCCTTACCTGCTGGCCGTTACGTCGCGCATGGGTTTCGGGGAGCACTTCATAAGAGTCATCCGGCACTTCTTGGATGGAGCAAATTCCACAACCATTGTGAACGGCTGCAGATCACGACCAATTCCCATCAGACGATCAGTTCGACAAGGGTGTCCCTTGTCAGTGTATTTTATCGCTTTGGACCCCGTGCTGCGTGACATCGGACGGATGGTCGATGGTGTTCCTTTCCCAGGCGTCACCTTCCGCAGTGCGGCATACGCGGATGGTGTAGGTGTGTTTGTAGCAAACGCCAGGGACATCGATTCAGTTCGCCGAGTCCTCCACGTTTATGAACGAGCATCCGGTGCCATGTAAAAATCCATCAAAATGGTGCTAATCCCACTAGGACCACGATCATTGACCATCGAGCGCCCATGGTTCCGGATTGTAGGGGAACAGCGTATCTTGGGTCTTGAGGTGACTGCCTGTCCGCAGCGCATGTTAACACTCACGTGCAGGCGGATTCTCACGCGCATCAGAGGACTTTGCGTGAGTCACACTGATCGACGACTCAACCTCCATCAACGAATCCAACTGATTAATACTTACATCCTATAACGGGCATGGTATGTAGCACAACTCCTTACGCTACCGAAACAAACCAGCAGAGCCATCTCACAAACAGTATATTGCCTGTTGTGGCGGCATGCACTATTCATCGTTGATGCACAGACTTGTACACTGCCAAAGGTCGATGGTGGCCTTGGACTCATTGACTTTCCCCGCATATGTGCGGCAATCCTGATTCACCGTATCGCCACTTTGCGTGAGATTGATCCAGGTGGGACAACAGCGGTGCTTTTCGACCGTTATCGCCCACAATCGGCGCGTGAACCAGTATGTTTGACACATATTACATTCCGGATGACGGCAGTCAAGGTCTATTACCTCAATCAAAGTTACGTCCTAACAGTGGCCACCGACAAGGCACGCACATCGAAGCGCCTTTACTAGGCGCTTCGAGAGCCAGCCCACACCACATAAATTGGAGGACAGGCGACCGTCGGTCATCTGGCACCAAGCTTGGGCTAATATCACCCACCCAGCCCTTCCCACAGAAGTTTCAGCGCTATGGTATCGCGTTGTAAACAATTTAATACCCACTAATCATCGCTTGGCGGCCATCCGCCTATGGCCCTCGGCTGCTTGCGGCCGATGTGGTGACGTAGACACCAGAGAGCATCGTCTCTTATGCCCTCACGTCACAGAAGTGTGGGACCTTGCACGTGTGCTACTAGCGCTGATCGGTGGGACTACACTGGACTATGTGCCAATCGACTGGTTCCTTACCCCTGGTATTCAGATCAACCCCCGAAAACGACATAACGCAGTGGTGTGGCTCTTGGGCCACACCATTTTCACGATCTATGACCTTTGCCTCACCGATGCTGTCTCTTTCATGGACTACCTTTGGAGCCGGCATCGCCTGGCGGAATGTGACCGGAAATATGCCATTACTTTTGCAAGATTTCTTAAAGTTGCAATGGTTCATGGTTATCAAAAGGTGTTCCAGGCTGAGTAAGGCACCTCGTATAAGAATTGCCTGAGTGTACCCCTGGATCTTTGTCACTCGGACTTTCAAACTACTCTTGACTTAACCATACCCCAGGTTTGATATTGGCCTTCTGGGCATCACTAGAGTAGACTGTTCTATGATACTGATAACATGGAAATTGGTAACATGGAAATTGTGTGAACGTTGTATGAAAAATTATTGGAAAATTGGAAAACACATAATCTATCTTAGAGGATTATTACTTCGTTAATTCTATGGGCTATGGGATTATCTCGCCAGTTTCGTTTGAGTATGCTACCGTCGCTGTTTTTTTTTGCGTTCATTTCTGTCTTTATTTATTTCTTTCTATTTAGTTTTTAACATCATCACTTGCCTCACACCTGCAGAGGGAAGTGTGTTTCTGAGGAGTGTGTCGTCGCCCCCTGAGGCATAGCAGAGTATGCCTCCGCTTTTATTTTCGGCTTATGGCAATAAGTCTTGCTGCTAACAACACCCTGCTTTACGTGCTGCGTCGACACTAGAGGATGGCGGCATTTTTGGAGAGGAAAAGGTAGGGCTATAGGGGAGGTAGGAGGGTAAAAAGTGTAGTATCTGTTCTTATCAGCTTAATATCTGATACGTCCTGCATTGCACGACCAGAATATTAAACTCATTTTTGGCTTATGACGGAGTGCTAGGGGCTTGCTCCACCTCTGTCGCGGGTTGGCCCGGCATTGCAGTACCGTCGGGATCGGCCCACCTAATATTAATTAAAACACAGCCTGAAATGGGTTAACATTCTGCAGTGATCAGATATTCCGCTGGTAGCAAAACTTGTCGTAGTTGTTGATGTGCCCAGTAGTTAGTTGCTTACACACCACGATTTCTTTTAATTAATTTAAGATTATCTTAAGAATTTTTTTTTTTTTTTTTTTTTTTTTTTTTTGCGGTTTGCCGGACCGCACTTGCAGCCGCATAACGCTAGGCTGGTAATTTATGGTGGCACAGGACAGTGCCTTCGGATGCCTCGTTAGCGTCTCTTATGGTCCTATCGCAGATAATTTTAATAATATTTTTTGGAGTTATAACCTTAGCTCCTCGCGAATGTCGTCGCCGTCGCCGCCGCACGCACGCAGAATACGTGGTACACACGCACACACACATATGCAGTAGGCGGTGGACGATGTAAGCACTCGGCTAGGTGTAGCTCGCGCCAGTATAGCTCGCGCCGGCCTGGCGCTGCTGTGGGGCGGCCTCACGGCTTCTCCACTGGCCTGGCAGCTAGCGGCGTTCAAATGGGAGTCGCAGTTTACTCCTCGACATGGAGGGTGGTACTGGGCTGTTGACGAGTGCTCTCGTAATTTGTCGTTTCCTCCGGCACTTGCTTTTGCGATGTTTTCGACGGTCGCCTGTTGCCATATCGGCCCGCACCACCGTGTGTGACCCCCACATGTGGAGCGTACATGCTGCAAGCATTTAGGCCCTGACACTGCGGTTTTTCATCTCTGGCGGTACTCCGCAAGGATACCGCCCTTCGATTGTGCCATTCCAGCACTAATTGAAGTGCTAGGTTTTCCGGCCTGTTAGGAGACCGCTTCTGCAAAATGTGCGAGGAGATTTTTGCTGGTTGCGAGCTACCCGCCGATTTTCTAGCTGCACGTATTGCCCTTAATCCAAAGGTCACAGGCGACTGTCGGGCTAGAGGCGTACGTCCCATCACCGTTCTTAACACTGTTTATAAGTTGGTGGCACGAAGTGTGGCTTCACGTCTTAAACAGGTGATGAATAAGGTACTTTGTCCCACTCAATCATGTGGCGTTTCGAATCGAACCACCTTCACCGCTGCTTCTATATACCGTGATGCTGTCTTACTCACCCACCGCCGACGCTCGAACCCCGGCTGCAATTGATCCCTAGATTTCGCCGGTGCCTTCGATAGGGTCTCCCATCCTTACCTGCTGGCCGTTACGTCGCGCATGGGTTTCGGGGAGCACTTCATAAGAGTCATCCGGCACTTCTTGGATGGAGCAAATTCCACAACCATTGTGAACGGCTGCAGATCACGACCAATTCCCATCAGACGATCAGTTCGACAAGGGTGTCCCTTGTCAGTGTATTTTATCGCTTTGGACCCCGTGCTGCGTGACATCGGACGGATGGTCGATGGTGTTCCTTTCCCAGGCGTCACCTTCCGCAGTGCGGCATACGCGGATGGTGTAGGTGTGTTTGTAGCAAACGCCAGGGACATCGATTCAGTTCGCCGAGTCCTCCACGTTTATGAACGAGCATCCGGTGCCATGTAAAAATCCAACAAAATGGTGCTAATCCCACTAGGACCACGATCATTGACCATCGAGCGCCCATGGTTCCGGATTGTAGGGGAACAGCGTATCTTGGGTCTTGAGGTGACTGCCTGTCCGCAGCGCATGTTAACACTCACGTGCAGGCGGATTCTCACGCGCATCAGAGGACTTTGCGTGAGTCACACTGATCGACGACTCAACCTCCATCAACGAATCCAACTGATTAATACTTACATCCTATAACGGGCATGGTATGTAGCACAACTCCTTACGCTACCGAAACAAACCAGCAGAGCCATCTCACAAACAGTATATTGCCTGTTGTGGCGGCATGCACTATTCATCGTTGATGCACAGACTTGTACACTGCCAAAGGTCGATGGTGGCCTTGGACTCATTGACTTTCCCCGCATATGTGCGGCAATCCTGATTCACCGTATCGCCACTTTGCGTGAGATTGATCCAGGTGGGACAACAGCGGTGCTTTTCGACCGTTATCGCCCACAATCGGCGCGTGAACCAGTATGTTTGACACATATTACATTCCGGATGACGGCAGTCAAGGTCTATTACCTCAATCAAAGTTACGTCCTAACAGTGGCCACCGACAAGGCACGCACATCGAAGCGCCTTTACTAGGCGCTTCGAGAGCCAGCCCACACCACATAAATTGGAGGACAGGCGACCGTCGGTCATCTGGCACCAAGCTTGGGCTAATATCACCCACCCAGCCCTTCCCACAGAAGTTTCAGCGCTATGGTATCGCGTTGTAAACAATTTAATACCCACTAATCATCGCTTGGCGGCCATCCGCCTATGGCCCTCGGCTGCTTGCGGCCGATGTGGTGACGTAGACACCAGAGAGCATCGTCTCTTATGCCCTCACGTCACAGAAGTGTGGGACCTTGCACGTGTGCTATTAGCGCTGATCGGTGGGACTACACTGGACTATGTGCCAATCGACTGGTTCCTTACCCCTGGTATTCAGATCAACCCCCGAAAACGACATAACGCAGTGGTGTGGCTCTTGGGCCACACCATTTTCACGATCTATGACCTTTGCCTCACCGATGCTGTCTCTTTCATGGACTACCTTTGGAGCCAGCATCGCCTGGCGGAATGTGACCGGAAATATACCATTACTTTTGCAAGATTTCTTAAAGTTGCAATGGTTCATGGTTATCAAAAGGTGTTCCAGGCTGAGTAAGGCACCTCGTATAAGAATTGCCTGAGTGTACCCCTGGATCTTTGTCACTCGGACTTTCAAACTACTCTTGACTTAACCATACCCCAGGTTTGATATTGGCCTTCTGGGCATCACTAGAGTAGACTGTTCTATGATACTGATAACATGGAAATTGGTAACATGGAAATTGTGTGAACGTTGTATGAAAAATTATTGGAAAATTGGAAAACACATAATCTATCTTAGAGGATTATTACTTCGTTAATTCTATGGGCTATAGGATTATCTCGCCAGTTTCGTTTGAGTATGCTACCGTCGCTGTTTTTTTTTGCGTTCATTTCTGTCTTTATTTATTTCTTTCTATTTAGTTTTTAACATCATCACTTGCCTCACACCTGCAGAGGGAAGTGTGTTTCTGAGGAGTGTGTCGTCGCCCCCTGAGGCATAGCAGAGTATGCCTCCGCTTTTATTTTCGGTTTATGGCAATAAGTCTTGCTGCTAACAACACCCTGCTTTACGTGCTGCGTCGACACTAGAGGATGGCGGCATTTTTGGAGAGGAAAAGGTAGGGCTATAGGGGAGGTAGGAGGGTAAAAAGTGTAGTATCTGTTCTTATCAGCTTAATATCTGATACGTCCTGCATTGCACGACCAGAATATTAAACTCATTTTTGGCTTATGACGGAGTGCTAGGGGCTTGCTCCACCTCTGTCGCGGGTTGGCCCGGCATTGCAGTACCGTCGGGATCGGCCCACCTAATATTAATTAAAACACAGCCTGAAATGGGTTAACATTCTGCAGTGATCAGATATTCCGCTGGTAGCAAAACTTGTCGTAGTTGTTGATGTGCCCAGTAGTTAGTTGCTTACACACCACGATTTCTTTTAATTAATTTAAGATTATCTTAAGAAATTTTTTTTTTTTTTTTTTTGCGGTTAGCCGGACCGCACTTGCAGCCGCATTACGCTAGGCTGGTAATTTATGGTGGCACAGGACAGTGCCTTCGGATGCCTCGTTAGCGTCTCTTATGGTCCTATCGCAGATAATTTTAATAATATTTTTTGGAGTTATAACCTTAGCTCCTCGCGAACGTCGTCGTCGTCGTCGTCGTCGCCGCCGCACGCACGCAGAGTACGTGGTACACACGCACACACACATATGCAGTAGGCGGTGGACGATGTAAGCACTCGGCTAGGTGTAGCTCGCGCCAGTATAGCTCGCGCCGGCCTGGCGCTGCTGTGGGGCGGCCTCACGGCTTCTCCACTGGCCTGGCAGCTAGCGGCGTTCAAATGGGAGTCGCAGTTTACTCCTCGACATGGAGGGTGGTACTGGGCTGTTGACGAGTGCTCTCGTATTTTGTCGTTCCCTCCGGCACTTGCTTTTGCGATGTTTTCGACGGTCGCCTGTTGCCATATCGGCCCGCACCACCGTGTGTGACCCCCACATGTGGAGCGTACATGCTGCAAGCATTTAGGCCCTGACACTGCGGTTTTTCATCTCTGGCGGTACTCCGCAAGGATACCGCCCTTCGATTGTGCCATTCCAGCACTAATTGAAGTGCTAGGTTTTCCGGCCTGTTAGGAGACCGCTTCTGCAAAATGTGCGAGGAGATTTTTGCTGGTTGCGAGCTACCCGCCGATTTTCTAGCTGCACGTATTGCCCTTAATCCAAAGGTCACAGGCGACTGTCGGGCTAGAGGCGTACGTCCCATCACCGTTCTTAACACTGTTTATAAGTTGGTGGCACGAAGTGTGGCTTCACGTCTTAAACAGGTGATGAATAAGGTACTTTGTCCCACTCAATCATGTGGCGTTTCGAATCGAACCACCTTCACCGCTGCTTCTATATACCGTGATGCTGTCTTACTCACCCACCGCCGACGCTCGAACCCCGGCTGCAATTGATCCCTAGATTTCGCCGGTGCCTTCGATAGGGTCTCCCATCCTTACCTGCTGGCCGTTATGTCGCGCATGGGTTTCGGGGAGCACTTCATAAGAGTCATCCGGCACTTCTTGGATGGAGCAAATTCCACAACCATTGTGAGCGGCTGCAGATCACGACCAATTCCCATCAGACGATCAGTTCGACAAGGGTGTCCCTTGTCAGTGTATTTTATCGCTTTGGACCCCGTGCTGCGTGACATCGGACGGATGGTCGATGGTGTTCCTTTCCCAGGCGTCACCTTCCGCAGTGCGGCATACGCGGATGGTGTAGGTGTGTTTGTAGCAAACGCCAGGGACATCGATTCAGTTCGCCGAGTCCTCCACGTTTATGAACGAGCATCCGGTGCCATGTAAAAATCCAACAAAATGGTGCTAATCCCACTAGGACCACGATCATTGACCATCGAGCGCCCATGGTTCCGGATTGTAGGGGAACAGCGTATCTTGGGTCTTGAGGTGACTGCCTGTCCGCAGCGCATGTTAACACTCACGTGCAGGCGGATTCTCACGCGCATCAGAGGACTTTGCGTGAGTCACACTGATCGACGACTCAACCTCCATCAACGAATCCAACTGATTAATACTTACATCCTATAACGGGCATGGTATGTAGCACAACTCCTTACGCTACCGAAACAAACCAGCAGAGCCATCTCACAAACAGTATATTGCCTGTTGTGGCGGCATGCACTATTCATCGTTGATGCACAGACTTGTACACTGCCAAAGGTCGATGGTGGCCTTGGACTCATTGACTTTCCCCGCATATGTGCGGCAATCCTGATTCACCGTATCGCCACTTTGCGTGAGATTGATCCAGGTGGGACAACAGCGGTGCTTTTCGACCGTTATCGCCCACAATCGGCGCGTGAACCAGTATGTTTGACACATATTACATTCCGGATGACGGCAGTCAAGGTCTATTACCTCAATCAAAGTTACGTCCTAACAGTGGCCACCGACAAGGCACGCACATCGAAGCGCCTTTACTAGGCGCTTCGAGAGCCAGCCCACACCACATAAATTGGAGGACAGGCGACCGTCGGTCATCTGGCACCAAGCTTGGGCTAATATCACCCACCCAGCCCTTCCCACAGAAGTTTCAGCGCTATGGTATCGCGTTGTAAACAATTTAATACCCACTAATCATCGCTTGGCGGCCATCCGCCTATGGCCCTCGGCTGCTTGCGGCCTATGTGGTGACGTAGACACCAGAGAGCATCGTCTCTTATGCCCTCACGTCACAGAAGTGTGGGACCTTGCACGTGTGCTATTAGCGCTGATCGGTGGGACTACACTGGACTATGTGCCAATCGACTGGTTCCTTACCCCTGGTATTCAGATCAACCCCCGAAAACGACATAACGCAGTGGTGTGGCTCTTGGGCCACACCATTTTCACGATCTATGACCTTTGCCTCACCGATGCTGTCTCTTTCATGGACTACCTTTGGAGCCAGCATCGCCTGGCGGAATGTGACCGGAAATATACCATTACTTTTGCAAGATTTCTTAAAGTTGCAATGGTTCATGGTTATCAAAAGGTGTTCCAGGCTGAGTAAGGCACCTCGTATAAGAATTGCCTGAGTGTACCCCTGGATCTTTGTCACTCGGACTTTCAAACTACTCTTGACTTAACCATACCCCAGGTTTGATATTGGCCTTCTGGGCATCACTAGAGTAGACTGTTCTATGATACTGATAACATGGAAATTGGTAACATGGAAATTGTGTGAACGTTGTATGAAAAATTATTGGAAAATTGGAAAACACATAATCTATCTTAGAGGATTATTACTTCGTTAATTCTATGGGCTATAGGATTATCTCGCCAGTTTCGTTTGAGTATGCTACCGTCGCTGTTTTTTTTTGCGTTCATTTCTGTCTTTATTTATTTCTTTCTATTTAGTTTTTAACATCATCACTTGCCTCACACCTGCAGAGGGAAGTGTGTTTCTGAGGAGTGTGTCGTCGCCCCCTGAGGCATAGCAGAGTATGCCTCCGCTTTTATTTTCGGTTTATGGCAATAAGTCTTGCTGCTAACAACACCCTGCTTTACGTGCTGCGTCGACACTAGAGGATGGCGGCATTTTTGGAGAGGAAAAGGTAGGGCTATAGGGGAGGTAGGAGGGTAAAAAGTGTAGTATCTGTTCTTATCAGCTTAATATCTGATACGTCCTGCATTGCACGACCAGAATATTAAACTCATTTTTGGCTTATGACGGAGTGCTAGGGGCTTGCTCCACCTCTGTCGCGGGTTGGCCCGGCATTGCAGTACCGTCGGGATCGGCCCACCTAATAGTAATTAAAACACAGCCTGAAATGGGTTAACATTCTGCAGTGATCAGATATTCCGCTGGTAGCAAAACTTGTCGTAGTTGTTGATGTGCCCAGTAGTTAGTTGCTTACACACCACGATTTCTTTTAATTAATTTAAGATTATCTTAAGAAATTTTTTTTTTTTTTTTTTTTTTTTTTTTTTGCGGTTAGCCGGACCGCACTTGCAGCCGCATTACGCTAGGCTGGTAATTTATGGTGGCACAGGACAGTGCCTTCGGATGCCTCGTTAGCGTCTCTTATGGTCCTATCGCAGATAATTTTAATAATATTTTTTGGAGTTATAACCTTAGCTCCTCGCGAACGTCGTCGTCGTCGTCGTCGACGCCGCACGCACGCAGAGTACGTGGTACACACGCACACACACATATGCAGTAGGCGGTGGACGATGTAAGCACTCGGCTAGGTGTAGCTCGCGCCAGTATAGCTCGCGCCGGCCTGGCGCTGCTGTGGGGCGGCCTCACGGCTTCTCCACTGGCCTGGCAGCTAGCGGCGTTCAAATGGGAGTCGCAGTTTACTCCTCGACATGGAGGGTGGTACTGGGCTGTTGACGAGTGCTCTCGTATTTTGTCGTTCCCTCCGGCACTTGCTTTTGCGATGTTTTCGACGGTCGCCTGTTGCCATATCGGCCCGCACCACCGTGTGTGACCCCCACATGTGGAGCGTACATGCTGCAAGCATTTAGGCCCTGACACTGCGGTTTTTCATCTCTGGCGGTACTCCGCAAGGATACCGCCCTTCGATTGTGCCATTCCAGCACTAATTGAAGTGCTAGGTTTTCCGGCCTGTTAGGAGACCGCTTCTGCAAAATGTGCGAGGAGATTTTTGCTGGTTGCGAGCTACCCGCCGATTTTCTAGCTGCACGTATTGCCCTTAATCCAAAGGTCACAGGCGACTGTCGGGCTAGAGGCGTACGTCCCATCACCGTTCTTAACACTGTTTATAAGTTGGTGGCACGAAGTGTGGCTTCACGTCTTAAACAGGTGATGAATAAGGTACTTCGTCCCACTCAATCATGTGGCGTTTCGAATCGAACCACCTTCACCGCTGCTTCTATATACCGTGATGCTGTCTTACTCACCCACCGCCGACGCTCGAACCCCGGCTGCAATTGATCCCTAGATTTCGCCGGTGCCTTCGATAGGGTCTCCCATCCTTACCTGCTGGCCGTTATGTCGCGCATGGGTTTCGGGGAGCACTTCATAAGAGTCATCCGGCACTTCTTGGATGGAGCAAATTCCACAACCATTGTGAACGGCTGCAGATCACGACCAATTCCCATCAGACGATCAGTTCGACAAGGGTGTCCCTTGTCAGTGTATTTTATCGCTTTGGACCCCGTGCTGCGTGACATCGGACGGATGGTCGATGGTGTTCCTTTCCCAGGCGTCACCTTCCGCAGTGCGGCATACGCGGATGGTGTAGGTGTGTTTGTAGCAAACGCCAGGGACATCGATTCAGTTCGCCGAGTCCTCCACGTTTATGAACGAGCATCCGGTGCCATGTAAAAATCCAACAAAATGGTGCTAATCCCACTAGGACCACGATCATTGACCATCGAGCGCCCATGGTTCCGGATTGTAGGGGAACAGCGTATCTTGGGTCTTGAGGTGACTGCCTGTCCGCAGCGCATGTTAACACTCACGTGCAGGCGGATTCTCACGCGCATCAGAGGACTTTGCGTGAGTCACACTGATCGACGACTCAACCTCCATCAACGAATCCAACTGATTAATACTTACATCCTATAACGGGCATGGTATGTAGCACAACTCCTTACGCTACCGAAACAAACCAGCAGAGCCATCTCACAAACAGTATATTGCCTGTTGTGGCGGCATGCACTATTCATCGTTGATGCACAGACTTGTACACTGCCAAAGGTCGATGGTGGCCTTGGACTCATTGACTTTCCCCGCATATGTGCGGCAATCCTGATTCACCGTATCGCCACTTTGCGTGAGATTGATCCAGGTGGGACAACAGCGGTGCTTTTCGACCGTTATCGCCCACAATCGGCGCGTGAACCAGTATGTTTGACACATATTACATTCCGGATGACGGCAGTCAAGGTCTATTACCTCAATCAAAGTTACGTCCTAACAGTGGCCACCGACAAGGCACGCACATCGAAGCGCCTTTACTAGGCGCTTCGAGAGCCAGCCCACACCACATAAATTGGAGGACAGGCGACCGTCGGTCATCTGGCACCAAGCTTGGGCTAATATCACCCACCCAGCCCTTCCCACAGAAGTTTCAGCGCTATGGTATCGCGTTGTAAACAATTTAATACCCACTAATCATCGCTTGGCGGCCATCCGCCTATGGCCCTCGGCTGCTTGCGGCCTATGTGGTGACGTAGACACCAGAGAGCATCGTCTCTTATGCCCTCACGTCACAGAAGTGTGGGACCTTGCACGTGTGCTATTAGCGCTGATCGGTGGGACTACACTGGACTATGTGCCAATCGACTGGTTCCTTACCCCTGGTATTCAGATCAACCCCCGAAAACGACATAACGCAGTGGTGTGGCTCTTGGGCCACACCATTTTCACGATCTATGACCTTTGCCTCACCGATGCTGTCTCTTTAATGGACTACCTTTGGAGCCAGCATCGCCTGGCGGAATGTGACCGGAAATATACCATTACTTTTGCAAGATTTCTTAAAGTTGCAATGGTTCATGGTTATCAAAAGGTGTTCCAGGCTGAGTAAGGCACCTCGTATAAGAATTGCCTGAGTGTACCCCTGGATCTTTGTCACTCGGACTTTCAAACTACTCTTGACTTAACCATACCCCAGGTTTGATATTGGCCTTCTGGGCATCACTAGAGTAGACTGTTCTATGATACTGATAACATGGAAATTGGTAACATGGAAATTGTGTGAACGTTGTATGAAAAATTATTGGAAAATTGGAAAACACATAATCTATCTTAGAGGATTATTACTTCGTTAATTCTATGGGCTATAGGATTATCTCGCCAGTTTCGTTTGAGTATGCTACCGTCGCTGTTTTTTTTTGCGTTCATTTCTGTCTTTATTTATTTCTTTCTATTTAGTTTTTAACATCATCACTTGCCTCACACCTGCAGAGGGAAGTGTGTTTCTGAGGAGTGTGTCGTCGCCCCCTGAGGCATAGCAGAGTATGCCTCCGCTTTTATTTTCGGTTTATGGCAATAAGTCTTGCTGCTAACAACACCCTGCTTTACGTGCTGCGTCGACACTAGAGGATGGCGGCATTTTTGGAGAGGAAAAGGTAGGGCTATAGGGGAGGTAGGAGGGTAAAAAGTGTAGTATCTGTTCTTATCAGCTTAATATCTGATACGTCCTGCATTGCACGACCAGAATATTAAACTCATTTTTGGCTTATGACGGAGTGCTAGGGGCTTGCTCCACCTCTGTCGCGGGTTGGCCCGGCATTGCAGTACCGTCGGGATCGGCCCACCTAATAGTAATTAAAACACAGCCTGAAATGGGTTAACATTCTGCAGTGATCAGATATTCCGCTGGTAGCAAAACTTGTCGTAGTTGTTGATGTGCCCAGTAGTTAGTTGCTTACACACCACGATTTCTTTTAATTAATTTAAGATTATCTTAAGAAATTTTTTTTTTTTTTTTTTTTTTTTTTTTTTTTGCGGTTAGCCGGACCGCACTTGCAGCCGCATTACGCTAGGCTGGTAATTTATGGTGGCACAGGACAGTGCCTTCGGATGCCTCGTTAGCGTCTCTTATGGTCCTATCGCAGATAATTTTAATAATATTTTTTGGAGTTATAACCTTAGCTCCTCGCGAACGTCGTCGTCGTCGTCGTCGACGCCGCACGCACGCAGAGTACGTGGTACACACGCACACACACATATGCAGTAGGCGGTGGACGATGTAAGCACTCGGCTAGGTGTAGCTCGCGCCAGTATAGCTCGCGCCGGCCTGGCGCTGCTGTGGGGCGGCCTCACGGCTTCTCCACTGGCCTGGCAGCTAGCGGCGTTCAAATGGGAGTCGCAGTTTACTCCTCGACATGGAGGGTGGTACTGGGCTGTTGACGAGTGCTCTCGTATTTTGTCGTTCCCTCCGGCACTTGCTTTTGCGATGTTTTCGACGGTCGCCTGTTGCCATATCGGCCCGCACCACCGTGTGTGACCCCCACATGTGGAGCGTACATGCTGCAAGCATTTAGGCCCTGACACTGCGGTTTTTCATCTCTGGCGGTACTCCGCAAGGATACCGCCCTTCGATTGTGCCATTCCAGCACTAATTGAAGTGCTAGGTTTTCCGGCCTGTTAGGAGACCGCTTCTGCAAAATGTGCGAGGAGATTTTTGCTGGTTGCGAGCTACCCGCCGATTTTCTAGCTGCACGTATTGCCCTTAATCCAAAGGTCACAGGCGACTGTCGGGCTAGAGGCGTACGTCCCATCACCGTTCTTAACACTGTTTATAAGTTGGTGGCACGAAGTGTGGCTTCACGTCTTAAACAGGTGATGAATAAGGTACTTCGTCCCACTCAATCATGTGGCGTTTCGAATCGAACCACCTTCACCGCTGCTTCTATATACCGTGATGCTGTCTTACTCACCCACCGCCGACGCTCGAACCCCGGCTGCAATTGATCCCTAGATTTCGCCGGTGCCTTCGATAGGGTCTCCCATCCTTACCTGCTGGCCGTTATGTCGCGCATGGGTTTCGGGGAGCACTTCATAAGAGTCATCCGGCACTTCTTGGATGGAGCAAATTCCACAACCATTGTGAACGGCTGCAGATCACGACCAATTCCCATCAGACGATCAGTTCGACAAGGGTGTCCCTTGTCAGTGTATTTTATCGCTTTGGACCCCGTGCTGCGTGACATCGGACGGATGGTCGATGGTGTTCCTTTCCCAGGCGTCACCTTCCGCAGTGCGGCATACGCGGATGGTGTAGGTGTGTTTGTAGCAAACGCCAGGGACATCGATTCAGTTCGCCGAGTCCTCCACGTTTATGAACGAGCATCCGGTGCCATGTAAAAATCCAACAAAATGGTGCTAATCCCACTAGGACCACGATCATTGACCATCGAGCGCCCATGGTTCCGGATTGTAGGGGAACAGCGTATCTTGGGTCTTGAGGTGACTGCCTGTCCGCAGCGCATGTTAACACTCACGTGCAGGCGGATTCTCACGCGCATCAGAGGACTTTGCGTGAGTCACACTGATCGACGACTCAACCTCCATCAACGAATCCAACTGATTAATACTTACATCCTATAACGGGCATGGTATGTAGCACAACTCCTTACGCTACCGAAACAAACCAGCAGAGCCATCTCACAAACAGTATATTGCCTGTTGTGGCGGCATGCACTATTCATCGTTGATGCACAGACTTGTACACTGCCAAAGGTCGATGGTGGCCTTGGACTCATTGACTTTCCCCGCATATGTGCGGCAATCCTGATTCACCGTATCGCCACTTTGCGTGAGATTGATCCAGGTGGGACAACAGCGGTGCTTTTCGACCGTTATCGCCCACAATCGGCGCGTGAACCAGTATGTTTGACACATATTACATTCCGGATGACGGCAGTCAAGGTCTATTACCTCAATCAAAGTTACGTCCTAACAGTGGCCACCGACAAGGCACGCACATCGAAGCGCCTTTACTAGGCGCTTCGAGAGCCAGCCCACACCACATAAATTGGAGGACAGGCGACCGTCGGTCATCTGGCACCAAGCTTGGGCTAATATCACCCACCCAGCCCTTCCCACAGAAGTTTCAGCGCTATGGTATCGCGTTGTAAACAATTTAATACCCACTAATCATCGCTTGGCGGCCATCCGCCTATGGCCCAAGGCTGCTTGCGGCCGATGTGGTGACGTAGACACCAGAGAGCATCGTCTCTTATGCCCTCACGTCACAGAAGTGTGGGACCTTGCACGTGTGCTATTAGCGCTGATCGGTGGGACTACACTGGACTATGTGCCAATCGACTGGTTCCTTACCCCTGGTATTCAGATCAACCCCCGAAAACGACATAACGCAGTGGTGTGGCTCTTGGGCCACACCATTTTCACGATCTATGACCTTTGCCTCACCGATGCTGTCTCTTTCATGGACTACCTTTGGAGCCAGCATCGCCTGGCGGAATGTGACCGGAAATATACCATTACTTTTGCAAGATTTCTTAAAGTTGCAATGGTTCATGGTTATCAAAAGGTGTTCCAGGCTGAGTAAGGCACCTCGTATAAGAATTGCCTGAGTGTACCCCTGGATCTTTGTCACTCGGACTTTCAAACTACTCTTGACTTAACCATACCCCAGGTTTGATATTGGCCTTCTGGGCATCACTAGAGTAGACTGTTCTATGATACTGATAACATGGAAATTGGTAACATGGAAATTGTGTGAACGTTGTATGAAAAATTATTGGAAAATTGGAAAACACATAATCTATCTTAGAGGATTATTACTTCGTTAATTCTATGGGCTATAGGATTATCTCGCCAGTTTCGTTTGAGTATGCTACCGTCGCTGTTTTTTTTGCGTTCATTTCTGTCTTTATTTATTTCTTTCTATTTAGTTTTTAACATCATCACTTGCCTCACACCTGCAGAGGGAAGTGTGTTTCTGAGGAGTGTGTCGTCGCCCCCTGAGGCATAGCAGAGTATGCCTCCGCTTTTATTTTCGGTTTATGGCAATAAGTCTTGCTGCTAACAACACCCTGCTTTACGTGCTGCGTCGACACTAGAGGATGGCGGCATTTTTGGAGAGGAAAAGGTAGGGCTATAGGGGAGGTAGGAGGGTAAAAAGTGTAGTATCTGTTCTTATCAGCTTAATATCAGATACGTCCTGCATTGCACGACCAGAATATTAAACTCATTTTTGGCTTATGACGGAGTGCTAGGGGCTTGCTCCACCTCTGTCGCGGGTTGGCCCGGCATTGCAGTACCGTCGGGATCGGCCCACCTAATATTAATTAAAACACAGCCTGAAATGGGTTAACATTCTGCAGTGATCAGATATTCCGCTGGTAGCAAAACTTGTCGTAGTTGTTGATGTGCCCAGTAGTTAGTTGCTTACACACCACGATTTCTTTTAATTAATTTAAGATTATCTTAAGAAATTTTTTTTTTTTTTTTTTTTTTTTGCGGTTAGCCGGACCGCACTTGCAGCCGCATTACGCTAGGCTGGTAATTTATGGTGGCACAGGACAGTGCCTTCGGATGCCTCGTTAGCGTCTCTTATGGTCCTATCGCAGATAATTTTAATAATATTTTTTGGAGTTATAACCTTAGCTCCTCGCGAACGTCGTCGTCGTCGTCGTCGTCGCCGCCGCACGCACGCAGAGTACGTGGTACACACGCACACACACATATGCAGTAGGCGGTGGACGATGTAAGCACTCGGCTAGGTGTAGCTCGCGCCAGTATAGCTCGCGCCGGCCTGGCGCTGCTGTGGGGCGGCCTCACGGCTTCTCCACTGGCCTGGCAGCTAGCGGCGTTCAAATGGGAGTCGCAGTTTACTCCTCGACATGGAGGGTGGTACTGGGCTGTTGACGAGTGCTCTCGTATTTTGTCGTTCCCTCCGGCACTTGCTTTTGCGATGTTTTCGACGGTCGCCTGTTGCCATATCGGCCCGCACCACCGTGTGTGACCCCCACATGTGGAGCGTACATGCTGCAAGCATTTAGGCCCTGACACTGCGGTTTTTCATCTCTGGCGGTACTCCGCAAGGATACCGCCCTTCGATTGTGCCATTCCAGCACTAATTGAAGTGCTAGGTTTTCCGGCCTGTTAGGAGACCGCTTCTGCAAAATGTGCGAGGAGATTTTTGCTGGTTGCGAGCTACCCGCCGATTTTCTAGCTGCACGTATTGCCCTTAATCCAAAGGTCACAGGCGACTGTCGGGCTAGAGGCGTACGTCCCATCACCGTTCTTAACACTGTTTATAAGTTGGTGGCACGAAGTGTGGCTTCACGTCTTAAACAGGTGATGAATAAGGTACTTCGTCCCACTCAATCATGTGGCGTTTCGAATCGAACCACCTTCACCGCTGCTTCTATATACCGTGATGCTGTCTTACTCACCCACCGCCGACGCTCGAACCCCGGCTGCAATTGATCCCTAGATTTCGCCGGTGCCTTCGATAGGGTCTCCCATCCTTACCTGCTGGCCGTTATGTCGCGCATGGGTTTCGGGGAGCACTTCATAAGAGTCATCCGGCACTTCTTGGATGGAGCAAATTCCACAACCATTGTGAACGGCTGCAGATCACGACCAATTCCCATCAGACGATCAGTTCGACAAGGGTGTCCCTTGTCAGTGTATTTTATCGCTTTGGACCCCGTGCTGCGTGACATCGGACGGATGGTCGATGGTGTTCCTTTCCCAGGCGTCACCTTCCGCAGTGCGGCATACGCGGATGGTGTAGGTGTGTTTGTAGCAAACGCCAGGGACATCGATTCAGTTCGCCGAGTCCTCCACGTTTATGAACGAGCATCCGGTGCCATGTAAAAATCCAACAAAATGGTGCTAATCCCACTAGGACCACGATCATTGACCATCGAGCGCCCATGGTTCCGGATTGTAGGGGAACAGCGTATCTTGGGTCTTGAGGTGACTGCCTGTCCGCAGCGCATGTTAACACTCACGTGCAGGCGGATTCTCACGCGCATCAGAGGACTTTGCGTGAGTCACACTGATCGACGACTCAACCTCCATCAACGAATCCAACTGATTAATACTTACATCCTATAACGGGCATGGTATGTAGCACAACTCCTTACGCTACCGAAACAAACCAGCAGAGCCATCTCACAAACAGTATATTGCCTGTTGTGGCGGCATGCACTATTCATCGTTGATGCACAGACTTGTACACTGCCAAAGGTCGATGGTGGCCTTGGACTCATTGACTTTCCCCGCATATGTGCGGCAATCCTGATTCACCGTATCGCCACTTTGCGTGAGATTGATCCAGGTGGGACAACAGCGGTGCTTTTCGACCGTTATCGCCCACAATCGGCGCGTGAACCAGTATGTTTGACACATATTACATTCCGGATGACGGCAGTCAAGGTCTATTACCTCAATCAAAGTTACGTCCTAACAGTGGCCACCGACAAGGCACGCACATCGAAGCGCCTTTACTAGGCGCTTCGAGAGCCAGCCCACACCACATAAATTGGAGGACAGGCGACCGTCGGTCATCTGGCACCAAGCTTGGGCTAATATCACCCACCCAGCCCTTCCCACAGAAGTTTCAGCGCTATGGTATCGCGTTGTAAACAATTTAATACCCACTAATCATCGCTTGGCGGCCATCCGCCTATGGCCCAAGGCTGCTTGCGGCCGATGTGGTGACGTAGACACCAGAGAGCATCGTCTCTTATGCCCTCACGTCACAGAAGTGTGGGACCTTGCACGTGTGCTATTAGCGCTGATCGGTGGGACTACACTGGACTATGTGCCAATCGACTGGTTCCTTACCCCTGGTATTCAGATCAACCCCCGAAAACGACATAACGCAGTGGTGTGGCTCTTGGGCCACACCATTTTCACGATCTATGACCTTTGCCTCACCGATGCTGTCTCTTTCATGGACTACCTTTGGAGCCAGCATCGCCTGGCGGAATGTGACCGGAAATATACCATTACTTTTGCAAGATTTCTTAAAGTTGCAATGGTTCATGGTTATCAAAAGGTGTTCCAGGCTGAGTAAGGCACCTCGTATAAGAATTGCCTGAGTGTACCCCTGGATCTTTGTCACTCGGACTTTCAAACTACTCTTGACTTAACCATACCCCAGGTTTGATATTGGCCTTCTGGGCATCACTAGAGTAGACTGTTCTATGATACTGATAACATGGAAATTGGTAACATGGAAATTGTGTGAACGTTGTATGAAAAATTATTGGAAAATTGGAAAACACATAATCTATCTTAGAGGATTATTACTTCGTTAATTCTATGGGCTATAGGATTATCTCGCCAGTTTCGTTTGAGTATGCTACCGTCGCTGTTTTTTTTGCGTTCATTTCTGTCTTTATTTATTTCTTTCTATTTAGTTTTTAACATCATCACTTGCCTCACACCTGCAGAGGGAAGTGTGTTTCTGAGGAGTGTGTCGTCGCCCCCTGAGGCATAGCAGAGTATGCCTCCGCTTTTATTTTCGGTTTATGGCAATAAGTCTTGCTGCTAACAACACCCTGCTTTACGTGCTGCGTCGACACTAGAGGATGGCGGCATTTTTGGAGAGGAAAAGGTAGGGCTATAGGGGAGGTAGGAGGGTAAAAAGTGTAGTATCTGTTCTTATCAGCTTAATATCAGATACGTCCTGCATTGCACGACCAGAATATTAAACTCATTTTTGGCTTATGACGGAGTGCTAGGGGCTTGCTCCACCTCTGTCGCGGGTTGGCCCGGCATTGCAGTACCGTCGGGATCGGCCCACCTAATATTAATTAAAACACAGCCTGAAATGGGTTAACATTCTGCAGTGATCAGATATTCCGCTGGTAGCAAAACTTGTCGTAGTTGTTGATGTGCCCAGTAGTTAGTTGCTTACACACCACGATTTCTTTTAATTAATTTAAGATTATCTTAAGAAATTTTTTTTTTTTTTTTTTTTTTTTGCGGTTAGCCGGACCGCACTTGCAGCCGCATTACGCTAGGCTGGTAATTTATGGTGGCACAGGACAGTGCCTTCGGATGCCTCGTTAGCGTCTCTTATGGTCCTATCGCAGATAATTTTAATAATATTTTTTGGAGTTATAACCTTAGCTCCTCGCGAATGTCGTCGTCGTCGCCGCCGCACGCACGCAGAGTACGTGGTACACACGCACACACACATATGCAGTAGGCGGTGGACGATGTAAGCACTCGGCTAGGTGTAGCTCGCGCCAGTATAGCTCGCGCCGGCCTGGCGCTGCTGTGGGGCGGCCTCACGGCTTCTCCACTGGCCTGGCAGCTAGCGGCGTTCAAATGGGAGTCGCAGTTTACTCCTCGACATGGAGGGTGGTACTGGGCTGTTGACGAGTGCTCTCGTATTTTGTCGTTCCCTCCGGCACTTGCTTTTGCGATGTTTTCGACGGTCGCCTGTTGCCATATCGGCCCGCACCACCGTGTGTGACCCCCACATGTGGAGCGTACATGCTGCAAGCATTTAGGCCCTGACACTGCGGTTTTTCATCTCTGGCGGTACTCCGCAAGGATACCGCCCTTCGATTGTGCCATTCCAGCACTAATTGAAGTGCTAGGTTTTCCGGCCTGTTAGGAGACCGCTTCTGCAAAATGTGCGAGGAGATTTTTGCTGGTTGCGAGCTACCCGCCGATTTTCTAGCTGCACGTATTGCCCTTAATCCAAAGGTCACAGGCGACTGTCGGGCTAGAGGCGTACGTCCCATCACCGTTCTTAACACTGTTTATAAGTTGGTGGCACGAAGTGTGGCTTCACGTCTTAAACAGGTGATGAATAAGGTACTTTGTCCCACTCAATCATGTGGCGTTTCGAATCGAACCACCTTCACCGCTGCTTCTATATACCGTGATGCTGTCTTACTCACCCACCGCCGACGCTCGAACCCCGGCTGCAATTGATCCCTAGATTTCGCCGGTGCCTTCGATAGGGTCTCCCATCCTTACCTGCTGGCCGTTATGTCGCGCATGGGTTTCGGGGAGCACTTCATAAGAGTCATCCGGCACTTCTTGGATGGAGCAAATTCCACAACCATTGTGAACGGCTGCAGATCACGACCAATTCCCATCAGACGATCAGTTCGACAAGGGTGTCCCTTGTCAGTGTATTTTATCGCTTTGGACCCCGTGCTGCGTGACATCGGACGGATGGTCGATGGTGTTCCTTTCCCAGGCGTCACCTTCCGCAGTGCGGCATACGCGGATGGTGTAGGTGTGTTTGTAGCAAACGCCAGGGACATCGATTCAGTTCGCCGAGTCCTCCACGTTTATGAACGAGCATCCGGTGCCATGTAAAAATCCAACAAAATGGTGCTAATCCCACTAGGACCACGATCATTGACCATCGAGCGCCCATGGTTCCGGATTGTAGGGGAACAGCGTATCTTGGGTCTTGAGGTGACTGCCTGTCCGCAGCGCATGTTAACACTCACGTGCAGGCGGATTCTCACGCGCATCAGAGGACTTTGCGTGAGTCACACTGATCGACGACTCAACTTCCATCAACGAATCCAACTGATTAATACTTACATCCTATAACGGGCATGGTATGTAGCACAACTCCTTACGCTACCGAAACAAACCAGCAGAGCCATCTCACAAACAGTATATTGCCTGTTGTGGCGGCATGCACTATTCATCGTTGATGCACAGACTTGTACACTGCCAAAGGTCGATGGTGGCCTTGGACTCATTGACTTTCCCCGCATATGTGCGGCAATCCTGATTCACCGTATCGCCACTTTGCGTGAGATTGATCCAGGTGGGACAACAGCGGTGCTTTTCGACCGTTATCGCCCACAATCGGCGCGTGAACCAGTATGTTTGACACATATTACATTCCGGATGACGGCAGTCAAGGTCTATTACCTCAATCAAAGTTACGTCCTAACAGTGGCCACCGACAAGGCACGCACATCGAAGCGCCTTTACTAGGCGCTTCGAGAGCCAGCCCACACCACATAAATTGGAGGACAGGCGACCGTCGGTCATCTGGCACCAAGCTTGGGCTAATATCACCCACCCAGCCCTTCCCACAGAAGTTTCAGCGCTATGGTATCGCGTTGTAAACAATTTAATACCCACTAATCATCGCTTGGCTGCCATCCGCCTATGGCCCTCGGCTGCTTGCGGCCGATGTGGTGACGTAGACACCAGAGGGCATCGTCTCTTATGCCCTCACGTCACAGAAGTGTGGGACCTTGCACGTGTGCTATTAGCGCTGATCGGTGGGACTACACTGGACTATGTGCCAATCGACTGGTTCCTTACCCCTGGTATTCAGATCAACCCCCGAAAACGACATAACGCAGTGGTGTGGCTCTTGGGCCACACCATTTTCACGATCTATGACCTTTGCCTCACCGATGCTGTCTCTTTCATGGACTACCTTTGGAGCCAGCATCGCCTGGCGGAATGTGACCGGAAATATACCATTACTTTTGCAAGATTTCTTAAAGTTGCAATGGTTCATGGTTATCAAAAGGTGTTCCAGGCTGAGTAAGGCACCTCGTATAAGAATTGCCTGAGTGTACCCCTGGATCTTTGTCACTCGGACTTTCAAACTACTCTTGACTTAACCATACCCCAGGTTTGATATTGGCCTTCTGGGCATCACTAGAGTAGACTGTTCTATGATACTGATAACATGGAAATTGGTAACATGGAAATTGTGTGAACGTTGTATGAAAAATTATTGGAAAATTGGAAAACACATAATCTATCTTAGAGGATTATTACTTCGTTAATTCTATGGGCTATAGGATTATCTCGCCAGTTTCGTTTGAGTATGCTACCGTCGCTGTTTTTTTTTGCGTTCATTTCTGTCTTTATTTATTTCTTTCTATTTAGTTTTTAACATCATCACTTGCCTCACACCTGCAGAGGGAAGTGTGTTTCTGAGGAGTGTGTCGTCGCCCCCTGAGGCATAGCAGAGTATGCCTCCGCTTTTATTTTCGGTTTATGGCAATAAGTCTTGCTGCTAACAACACCCTGCTTTACGTGCTGCGTCGACACTAGAGGATGGCGGCATTTTTGGAGAGGAAAAGGTAGGGCTATAGGGGAGGTAGGAGGGTAAAAAGTGTAGTATCTGTTCTTATCAGCTTATTATCTGATACGTCCTGCATTGCACGACCAGAATATTAAACTCATTTTTGGCTTATGACGGAGTGCTAGGGGCTTGCTCCACCTCTGTCGCGGGTTGGCCCGGCATTGCAGTACCGTCGGGATCGGCCCACCTAATATTAATTAAAACACAGCCTGAAATGGGTTAACATTCTGCAGTGATCAGATATTCCGCTGGTAGCAAAACTTGTCGTAGTTGTTGATGTGCCCAGTAGTTAGTTGCTTACACACCACGATTTCTTTTAATTAATTTAAGATTATCTTAAGAAATTTTTTTTTTTTTTTTTTTTTTTTTTTTTGCGGTTAGCCGGACCGCACTTGCAGCCGCATTACGCTAGGCTGGTAATTTATGGTGGCACAGGACAGTGCCTTCGGATGCCTCGTTAGCGTCTCTTATGGTCCTATCGCAGATAATTTTAATAATATTTTTTGGAGTTATAACCTTAGCTCCTCGCGAATGTCGTCGTCGTCGCCGCCGCACGCACGCAGAGTACGTGGTACACACGCACACACACATATGCAGTAGGCGGTGGACGATGTAAGCACTCGGCTAGGTGTAGCTCGCGCCAGTATAGCTCGCGCCGGCCTGGCGCTGCTGTGGGGCGGCCTCACGGCTTCTCCACTGGCCTGGCAGCTAGCGGCGTTCAAATGGGAGTCGCAGTTTACTCCTCGACATGGAGGGTGGTACTGGGCTGTTGACGAGTGCTCTCGTATTTTGTCGTTCCCTCCGGCACTTGCTTTTGCGATGTTTTCGACGGTCGCCTGTTGCCATATCGGCCCGCACCACCGTGTGTGACCCCCACATGTGGAGCGTACATGCTGCAAGCATTTAGGCCCTGACACTGCGGTTTTTCATCTCTGGCGGTACTCCGCAAGGATACCGCCCTTCGATTGTGCCATTCCAGCACTAATTGAAGTGCTAGGTTTTCCGGCCTGTTAGGAGACCGCTTCTGCAAAATGTGCGAGGAGATTTTTGCTGGTTGCGAGCTACCCGCCGATTTTCTAGCTGCACGTATTGCCCTTAATCCAAAGGTCACAGGCGACTGTCGGGCTAGAGGCGTACGTCCCATCACCGTTCTTAACACTGTTTATAAGTTGGTGGCACGAAGTGTGGCTTCACGTCTTAAACAGGTGATGAATAAGGTACTTTGTCCCACTCAATCATGTGGCGTTTCGAATCGAACCACCTTCACCGCTGCTTCTATATACCGTGATGCTGTCTTACTCACCCACCGCCGACGCTCGAACCCCGGCTGCAATTGATCCCTAGATTTCGCCGGTGCCTTCGATAGGGTCTCCCATCCTTACCTGCTGGCCGTTATGTCGCGCATGGGTTTCGGGGAGCACTTCATAAGAGTCATCCGGCACTTCTTGGATGGAGCAAATTCCACAACCATTGTGAACGGCTGCAGATCACGACCAATTCCCATCAGACGATCAGTTCGACAAGGGTGTCCCTTGTCAGTGTATTTTATCGCTTTGGACCCCGTGCTGCGTGACATCGGACGGATGGTCGATGGTGTTCCTTTCCCAGGCGTCACCTTCCGCAGTGCGGCATACGCGGATGGTGTAGGTGTGTTTGTAGCAAACGCCAGGGACATCGATTCAGTTCGCCGAGTCCTCCACGTTTATGAACGAGCATCCGGTGCCATGTAAAAATCCAACAAAATGGTGCTAATCCCACTAGGACCACGATCATTGACCATCGAGCGCCCATGGTTCCGGATTGTAGGGGAACAGCGTATCTTGGGTCTTGAGGTGACTGCCTGTCCGCAGCGCATGTTAACACTCACGTGCAGGCGGATTCTCACGCGCATCAGAGGACTTTGCGTGAGTCACACTGATCGACGACTCAACCTCCATCAACGAATCCAACTGATTAATACTTACATCCTATAACGGGCATGGTATGTAGCACAACTCCTTACGCTACCGAAACAAACCAGCAGAGCCATCTCACAAACAGTATATTGCCTGTTGTGGCGGCATGCACTATTCATCGTTGATGCACAGACTTGTACACTGCCAAAGGTCGATGGTGGCCTTGGACTCATTGACTTTCCCCGCATATGTGCGGCAATCCTGATTCACCGTATCGCCACTTTGCGTGAGATTGATCCAGGTGGGACAACAGCGGTGCTTTTCGACCGTTATCGCCCACAATCGGCGCGTGAACCAGTATGTTTGACACATATTACATTCCGGATGACGGCAGTCAAGGTCTATTACCTCAATCAAAGTTACGTCCTAACAGTGGCCACCGACAAGGCACGCACATCGAAGCGCCTTTACTAGGCGCTTCGAGAGCCAGCCCACACCACATAAATTGGAGGACAGGCGACCGTCGGTCATCTGGCACCAAGCTTGGGCTAATATCACCCACCCAGCCCTTCCCACAGAAGTTTCAGCGCTATGGTATCGCGTTGTAAACAATTTAATACCCACTAATCATCGCTTGGCGGCCATCCGCCTATGGCCCTCGGCTGCTTGCGGCCGATGTGGTGACGTAGACACCAGAGAGCATCGTCTCTTATGCCCTCACGTCACAGAAGTGTGGGACCTTGCACGTGTGCTATTAGCGCTGATCGGTGGGACTACACTGGACTATGTGCCAATCGACTGGTTCCTTACCCCTGGTATTCAGATCAACCCCCGAAAACGACATAACGCAGTGGTGTGGCTCTTGGGCCACACCATTTTCACGATCTATGACCTTTGCCTCACCGATGCTGTCTCTTTCATGGACTACCTTTGGAGCCAGCATCGCCTGGCGGAATGTGACCGGAAATATACCATTACTTTTGCAAGATTTCTTAAAGTTGCAATGGTTCATGGTTATCAAAAGGTGTTCCAGGCTGAGTAAGGCACCTCGTATAAGAATTGCCTGAGTGTACCCCTGGATCTTTGTCACTCGGACTTTCAAACTACTCTTGACTTAACCATACCCCAGGTTTGATATTGGCCTTCTGGGCATCACTAGAGTAGACTGTTCTATGATACTGATAACATGGAAATTGGTAACATGGAAATTGTGTGAACGTTGTATGAAAAATTATTGGAAAATTGGAAAACACATGATCTATCTTAGAGGATTATTACTTCGTTAATTCTATGGGCTATAGGATTATCTCGCCAGTTTCGTTTGAGTATGCTACCGTCGCTGTTTTTTTTTTGCGTTCATTTCTGTCTTTATTTATTTCTTTCTATTTAGTTTTTAACATCATCACTTGCCTCACACCTGCAGAGGGAAGTGTGTTTCTGAGGAGTGTGTCGTCGCCCCCTGAGGCATAGCAGAGTATGCCTCCGCTTTTATTTTCGGTTTATGGCAATAAGTCTTGCTGCTAACAACACCCTGCTTTACGTGCTGCGTCGACACTAGAGGATGGCGGCATTTTTGGAGAGGAAAAGGTAGGGCTATAGGGGAGGTAGGAGGGTAAAAAGTGTAGTATCTGTTCTTATCAGCTTAATATCTGATACGTCCTGCATTGCACGACCAGAATATTAAACTCATTTTTTGCTTATGACGGAGTGCTAGGGGCTTGCTCCACCTCTGTCGCGGGTTGGCCCGGCATTGCAGTACCGTCGGGATCGGCCCACCTAATATTAATTAAAACACAGCCTGAAATGGGTTAACATTCTGCAGTGATCAGATATTCCGCTGGTAGCAAAACTTGTCGTAGTTGTTGATGTGCCCAGTAGTTAGTTGCTTACACACCACGATTTCTTTTAATTAATTTAAGATTATCTTAAGAATTTTTTTTTTTTTTTTTTTTTTTTTTTTTGCGGTTAGCCGGACCGCACTTGCAGCCGCATTACGCTAGGCTGGTAATTTATGGTGGCACAGGACAGTGCCTTCGGATGCCTCGTTAGCGTCTCTTATGGTCCTATCGCAGATAATTTTAATAATATTTTTTGGAGTTATAACCTTAGCTCCTCGCGAACGTCGTCGTCGTCGTCGCCGCCGCACGCACGCAGAGTACGTGGTACACACGCACACACACATATGCAGTAGGCGGTGGACGATGTAAGCACTCGGCTAGGTGTAGCTCGCGCCAGTATAGCTCGCGCCGGCCTGGCGCTGCTGTGGGGCGGCCTCACGGCTTCTCCACTGGCCTGGCAGCTAGCGGCGTTCAAATGGGAGTCGCAGTTTACTCCTCGACATGGAGGGTGGTACTGGGCTGTTGACGAGTGCTCTCGTATTTTGTCGTTCCCTCCGGCACTTGCTTTTGCGATGTTTTCGACGGTCGCCTGTTGCCATATCGGCCCGCACCACCGTGTGTGACCCCCACATGTGGAGCGTACATGCTGCAAGCATTTAGGCCCTGACACTGCGGTTTTTCATCTCTGGCGGTACTCCGCAAGGATACCGCCCTTCGATTGTGCCATTCCAGCACTAATTGAAGTGCTAGGTTTTCCGGCCTGTTAGGAGACCGCTTCTGCAAAATGTGCGAGGAGATTTTTGCTGGTTGCGAGCTATCCGCCGATTTTCTAGCTGCACGTATTGCCCTTAATCCAAAGGTCAAAGGCGACTGTCGGGCTAGAGGCGTACGTCCCATCACCGTTCTTAACACTGTTTATAAGTTGGTGGCACGAAGTGTGGCTTCACGTCTTAAACAGGTGATGAATAAGGTACTTTGTCCCACTCAATCATGTGGCGTTTCGAATCGAACCACCTTCACCGCTGCTTCTATATACCGTGATGCTGTCTTACTCACCCACCGCCGACGCTCGAACCCCGGCTGCAATTGATCCCTAGATTTCGCCGGTGCCTTCGATAGGGTCTCCCATCCTTACCTGCTGGCCGTTATGTCGCGCATGGGTTTCGGGGAGCACTTCATAAGAGTCATCCGGCACTTCTTGGATGGAGCAAATTCCACAACCATTGTGAACGGCTGCAGATCACGACCAATTCCCATCAGACGATCAGTTCGACAAGGGTGTCCCTTGTCAGTGTATTTTATCGCTTTGGACCCCGTGCTGCGTGACATCGGACGGATGGTCGATGGTGTTCCTTTCCCAGGCGTCACCTTCCGCAGTGCGGCATACGCGGATGGTGTAGGTGTGTTTGTAGCAAACGCCAGGGACATCGATTCAGTTCGCCGAGTCCTCCACGTTTATGAACGAGCATCCGGTGCCATGTAAAAATCCAACAAAATGGTGCTAATCCCACTAGGACCACGATCATTGACCATCGAGCGCCCATGGTTCCGGATTGTAGGGGAACAGCGTATCTTGGGTCTTGAGGTGACTGCCTGTCCGCAGCGCATGTTAACACTCACGTGCAGGCGGATTCTCACGCGCATCAGAGGACTTTGCGTGAGTCACACTGATCGACGACTCAACCTCCATCAACGAATCCAACTGATTAATACTTACATCCTATAACGGGCATGGTATGTAGCACAACTCCTTACGCTACCGAAACAAACCAGCAGAGCCATCTCACAAACAGTATATTGCCTGTTGTGGCGGCATGCACTATTCATCGTTGATGCACAGACTTGTACACTGCCAAAGGTCGATGGTGGCCTTGGACTCATTGACTTTCCCCGCATATGTGCGGCAATCCTGATTCACCGTATCGCCACTTTGCGTGAGATTGATCCAGGTGGGACAACAGCGGTGCTTTTCGACCGTTATCGCCCACAATCGGCGCGTGAACCAGTATGTTTGACACATATTACATTCCGGATGACGGCAGTCAAGGTCTATTACCTCAATCAAAGTTACGTCCTAACAGTGGCCACCGACAAGGCACGCACATCGAAGCGCCTTTACTAGGCGCTTCGAGAGCCAGCCCACACCACATAAATTGGAGGACAGGCGACCGTCGGTCATCTGGCACCAAGCTTGGGCTAATATCACCCACCCAGCCCTTCCCACAGAAGTTTCAGCGCTATGGTATCGCGTTGTAAACAATTTAATACCCACTAATCATCGCTTGGCGGCCATCCGCCTATGGCCCTCGGCTGCTTGCGGCCGATGTGGTGACGTAGACACCAGAGAGCATCGTCTCTTATGCCCTCACGTCACAGAAGTGTGGGACCTTGCACGTGTGCTATTAGCGCTGATCGGTGGGACTACACTGGACTATGTGCCAATCGACTGGTTCCTTACCCCTGGTATTCAGATCAACCCCCGAAAACGACATAACGCAGTGGTGTGGCTCTTGGGCCACACCATTTTCACGATCTATGACCTTTGCCTCACCGATGCTGTCTCTTTCATGGACTACCTTTGGAGCCAGCATCGCCTGGCGGAATGTGACCGGAAATATACCATTACTTTTGCAAGATTTCTTAAAGTTGCAATGGTTCATGGTTATCAAAAGGTGTTCCAGGCTGAGTAAGGCACCTCGTATAAGAATTGCCTGAGTGTACCCCTGGATCTTTGTCACTCGGACTTTCAAACTACTCTTGACTTAACCATACCCCAGGTTTGATATTGGCCTTCTGGGCATCACTAGAGTAGACTGTTCTATGATACTGATAGCATGGAAATTGGTAACATGGAAATTGTGTGAACGTTGTATGAAAAATTATTGGAAAATTGGAAAACACATAATCTATCTTAGAGGATTATTACTTCGTTAATTCTATGGGCTATAGGATTATCTCGCCAGTTTCGTTTGAGTATGCTACCGTCGCTGTTTTTTTTTGCGTTCATTTCTGTCTTTATTTATTTCTTTCTATTTAGTTTTTAACATCATCACTTGCCTCACACCTGCAGAGGGAAGTGTGTTTCTGAGGAGTGTGTCGTCGCCCCCTGAGGCATAGCAGAGTATGCCTCCGCTTTTATTTTCGGTTTATGGCAATAAGTCTTGCTGCTAACAACACCCTGCTTTACGTGCTGCGTCGACACTAGAGGATGGCGGCATTTTTGGAGAGGAAAAGGTAGGGCTATAGGGGAGGTAGGAGGGTAAAAAGTGTAGTATCTGTTCTTATCAGCTTAATATCTGATACGTCCTGCATTGCACGACCAGAATATTAAACTCATTTTTGGCTTATGACGGAGTGCTAGGGGCTTGCTCCACCTCTGTCGCGGGTTGGCCCGGCATTGCAGTACCGTCGGGATCGGCCCACCTAATATTAATTAAAACACAGCCTGAAATGGGTTAACATTCTGCAGTGATCAGATATTCCGCTGGTAGCAAAACTTGTCGTAGTTGTTGATGTGCCCAGTAGTTAGTTGCTTACACACCACGATTTCTTTTAATTAATTTAAGATTATCTTAAGAAATTTTTTTTTTTTTTTTTTTTTTTTTTTTTTGCGGTTAGCCGGACCGCACTTGCAGCCGCATTACGCTAGGCTGGTAATTTATGGTGGCACAGGACAGTGCCTTCGGATGCCTCGTTAGCGTCTCTTATGGTCCTATCGCAGATAATTTTAATAATATTTTTTGGAGTTATAACCTTAGCTCCTCGCGAACGTCGTCGTCGTCGTCGCCGCCGCACGCACGCAGAGTACGTGGTACACACGCACACACACATATGCAGTAGGCGGTGGACGATGTAAGCACTCGGCTAGGTGTAGCTCGCGCCAGTATAGCTCGCGCCGGCCTGGCGCTGCTGTGGGGCGGCCTCACGGCTTCTCCACTGGCCTGGCAGCTAGCGGCGTTCAAATGGGAGTCGCAGTTTACTCCTCGACATGGAGGGTGGTACTGGGCTGTTGACGAGTGCTCTCGTATTTTGTCGTTCCCTCCGGCACTTGCTTTTGCGATGTTTTCGACGGTCGCCTGTTGCCATATCGGCCCGCACCACCGTGTGTGACCCCCACATGTGGAGCGTACATGCTGCAAGCATTTAGGCCCTGACACTGCGGTTTTTCATCTCTGGCGGTACTCCGCAAGGATACCGCCCTTCGATTGTGCCATTCCAGCACTAATTGAAGTGCTAGGTTTTCCGGCCTGTTAGGAGACCGCTTCTGCAAAATGTGCGAGGAGATTTTTGCTGGTTGCGAGCTACCCGCCGATTTTCTAGCTGCACGTATTGCCCTTAATCCAAAGGTCAAAGGCGACTGTCGGGCTAGAGGCGTACGTCCCATCACCGTTCTTAACACTGTTTATAAGTTGGTGGCACGAAGTGTGGCTTCACGTCTTAAACAGGTGATGAATAAGGTACTTTGTCCCACTCAATCATGTGGCGTTTCGAATCGAACCACCTTCACCGCTGCTTCTATATACCGTGATGCTGTCTTACTCACCCACCGCCGACGCTCGAACCCCGGCTGCAATTGATCCCTAGATTTCGCCGGTGCCTTCGATAGGGTCTCCCATCCTTACCTGCTGGCCGTTATGTCGCGCATGGGTTTCGGGGAGCACTTCATAAGAGTCATCCGGCACTTCTTGGATGGAGCAAATTCCACAACCATTGTGAACGGCTGCAGATCACGACCAATTCCCATCAGACGATCAGTTCGACAAGGGTGTCCCTTGTCAGTGTATTTTATCGCTTTGGACCCCGTGCTGCGTGACATCGGACGGATGGTCGATGGTGTTCCTTTCCCAGGCGTCACCTTCCGCAGTGCGGCATACGCGGATGGTGTAGGTGTGTTTGTAGCAAACGCCAGGGACATCGATTCAGTTCGCCGAGTCCTCCACGTTTATGAACGAGCATCCGGTGCCATGTAAAAATCCAACAAAATGGTGCTAATCCCACTAGGACCACGATCATTGACCATCGAGCGCCCATGGTTCCGGATTGTAGGGGAACAGCGTATCTTGGGTCTTGAGGTGACTGCCTGTCCGCAGCGCATGTTAACACTCACGTGCAGGCGGATTCTCACGCGCATCAGAGGACTTTGCGTGAGTCACACTGATCGACGACTCAACCTCCATCAACGAATCCAACTGATTAATACTTACATCCTATAACGGGCATGGTATGTAGCACAACTCCTTACGCTACCGAAACAAACCAGCAGAGCCATCTCACAAACAGTATATTGCCTGTTGTGGCGGCATGCACTATTCATCGTTGATGCACAGACTTGTACACTGCCAAAGGTCGATGGTGGCCTTGGACTCATTGACTTTCCCCGCATATGTGCGGCAATCCTGATTCACCGTATCGCCACTTTGCGTGAGATTGATCCAGGTGGGACAACAGCGGTGCTTTTCGACCGTTATCGCCCACAATCGGCGCGTGAACCAGTATGTTTGACACATATTACATTCCGGATGACGGCAGTCAAGGTCTATTACCTCAATCAAAGTTACGTCCTAACAGTGGCCACCGACAAGGCACGCACATCGAAGCGCCTTTACTAGGCGCTTCGAGAGCCAGCCCACACCACATAAATTGGAGGACAGGCGACCGTCGGTCATCTGGCACCAAGCTTGGGCTAATATCACCCACCCAGCCCTTCCCACAGAAGTTTCAGCGCTATGGTATCGCGTTGTAAACAATTTAATACCCACTAATCATCGCTTGGCGGCCATCCGCCTATGGCCCTCGGCTGCTTGCGGCCGATGTGGTGACGTAGACACCAGAGAGCATCGTCTCTTATGCCCTCACGTCACAGAAGTGTGGGACCTTGCACGTGTGCTATTAGCGCTGATCGGTGGGACTACACTGGACTATGTGCCAATCGACTGGTTCCTTACCCCTGGTATTCAGATCAACCCCCGAAAACGACATAACGCAGTGGTGTGGCTCTTGGGCCACACCATTTTCACGATCTATGACCTTTGCCTCACCGATGCTGTCTCTTTCATGGACTACCTTTGGAGCCAGCATCGCCTGGCGGAATGTGACCGGAAATATACCATTACTTTTGCAAGATTTCTTAAAGTTGCAATGGTTCATGGTTATCAAAAGGTGTTCCAGGCTGAGTAAGGCACCTCGTATAAGAATTGCCTGAGTGTACCCCTGGATCTTTGTCACTCGGACTTTCAAACTACTCTTGACTTAACCATACCCCAGGTTTGATATTGGCCTTCTGGGCATCACTAGAGTAGACTGTTCTATGATACTGATAACATGGAAATTGGTAACATGGAAATTGTGTGAACGTTGTATGAAAAATTATTGGAAAATTGGAAAACACATGATCTATCTTAGAGGATTATTACTTCGTTAATTCTATGGGCTATAGGATTATCTCGCCAGTTTCGTTTGAGTATGCTACCGTCGCTGTTTTTTTTTTGCGTTCATTTCTGTCTTTATTTATTTCTTTCTATTTAGTTTTTAACATCATCACTTGCCTCACACCTGCAGAGGGAAGTGTGTTTCTGAGGAGTGTGTCGTCGCCCCCTGAGGCATAGCAGAGTATGCCTCCGCTTTTATTTTCGGTTTATGGCAATAAGTCTTGCTGCTAACAACACCCTGCTTTACGTGCTGCGTCGACACTAGAGGATGGCGGCATTTTTGGAGAGGAAAAGGTAGGGCTATAGGGGAGGTAGGAGGGTAAAAAGTGTAGTATCTGTTCTTATCAGCTTAATATCTGATACGTCCTGCATTGCACGACCAGAATATTAAACTCATTTTTGGCTTATGACGGAGTGCTAGGGGCTTGCTCCACCTCTGTCGCGGGTTGGCCCGGCATTGCAGTACCGTCGGGATCGGCCCACCTAATATTAATTAAAACACAGCCTGAAATGGGTTAACATTCTGCAGTGATCAGATATTCCGCTGGTAGCAAAACTTGTCGTAGTTGTTGATGTGCCCAGTAGTTAGTTGCTTACACACCACGATTTCTTTTAATTAATTTAAGATTATCTTAAGAATTTTTTTTTTTTTTTTTTTTTTTTTTTTTGCGGTTAGCCGGACCGCACTTGCAGCCGCATTACGCTAGGCTGGTAATTTATGGTGGCACAGGACAGTGCCTTCGGATGCCTCGTTAGCGTCTCTTATGGTCCTATCGCAGATAATTTTAATAATATTTTTTGGAGTTATAACCTTAGCTCCTCGCGAACGTCGTCGTCGTCGTCGCCGCCGCACGCACGCAGAGTACGTGGTACACACGCACACACACATATGCAGTAGGCGGTGGACGATGTAAGCACTCGGCTAGGTGTAGCTCGCGCCAGTATAGCTCGCGCCGGCCTGGCGCTGCTGTGGGGCGGCCTCACGGCTTCTCCACTGGCCTGGCAGCTAGCGGCGTTCAAATGGGAGTCGCAGTTTACTCCTCGACATGGAGGGTGGTACTGGGCTGTTGACGAGTGCTCTCGTATTTTGTCGTTCCCTCCGGCACTTGCTTTTGCGATGTTTTCGACGGTCGCCTGTTGCCATATCGGCCCGCACCACCGTGTGTGACCCCCACATGTGGAGCGTACATGCTGCAAGCATTTAGGCCCTGACACTGCGGTTTTTCATCTCTGGCGGTACTCCGCAAGGATACCGCCCTTCGATTGTGCCATTCCAGCACTAATTGAAGTGCTAGGTTTTCCGGCCTGTTAGGAGACCGCTTCTGCAAAATGTGCGAGGAGATTTTTGCTGGTTGCGAGCTACCCGCCGATTTTCTAGCTGCACGTATTGCCCTTAATCCAAAGGTCAAAGGCGACTGTCGGGCTAGAGGCGTACGTCCCATCACCGTTCTTAACACTGTTTATAAGTTGGTGGCACGAAGTGTGGCTTCACGTCTTAAACAGGTGATGAATAAGGTACTTTGTCCCACTCAATCATGTGGCGTTTCGAATCGAACCACCTTCACCGCTGCTTCTATATACCGTGATGCTGTCTTACTCACCCACCGCCGACGCTCGAACCCCGGCTGCAATTGATCCCTAGATTTCGCCGGTGCCTTCGATAGGGTCTCCCATCCTTACCTGCTGGCCGTTATGTCGCGCATGGGTTTCGGGGAGCACTTCATAAGAGTCATCCGGCACTTCTTGGATGGAGCAAATTCCACAACCATTGTGAACGGCTGCAGATCACGACCAATTCCCATCAGACGATCAGTTCGACAAGGGTGTCCCTTGTCAGTGTATTTTATCGCTTTGGACCCCGTGCTGCGTGACATCGGACGGATGGTCGATGGTGTTCCTTTCCCAGGCGTCACCTTCCGCAGTGCGGCATACGCGGATGGTGTAGGTGTGTTTGTAGCAAACGCCAGGGACATCGATTCAGTTCGCCGAGTCCTCCACGTTTATGAACGAGCATCCGGTGCCATGTAAAAATCCAACAAAATGGTGCTAATCCCACTAGGACCACGATCATTGACCATCGAGCGCCCATGGTTCCGGATTGTAGGGGAACAGCGTATCTTGGGTCTTGAGGTGACTGCCTGTCCGCAGCGCATGTTAACACTCACGTGCAGGCGGATTCTCACGCGCATCAGAGGACTTTGCGTGAGTCACACTGATCGACGACTCAACCTCCATCAACGAATCCAACTGATTAATACTTACATCCTATAACGGGCATGGTATGTAGCACAACTCCTTACGCTACCGAAACAAACCAGCAGAGCCATCTCACAAACAGTATATTGCCTGTTGTGGCGGCATGCACTATTCATCGTTGATGCACAGACTTGTACACTGCCAAAGGTCGATGGTGGCCTTGGACTCATTGACTTTCCCCGCATATGTGCGGCAATCCTGATTCACCGTATCGCCACTTTGCGTGAGATTGATCCAGGTGGGACAACAGCGGTGCTTTTCGACCGTTATCGCCCACAATCGGCGCGTGAACCAGTATGTTTGACACATATTACATTCCGGATGACGGCAGTCAAGGTCTATTACCTCAATCAAAGTTACGTCCTAACAGTGGCCACCGACAAGGCACGCACATCGAAGCGCCTTTACTAGGCGCTTCGAGAGCCAGCCCACACCACATAAATTGGAGGACAGGCGACCGTCGGTCATCTGGCACCAAGCTTGGGCTAATATCACCCACCCAGCCCTTCCCACAGAAGTTTCAGCGCTATGGTATCGCGTTGTAAACAATTTAATACCCACTAATCATCGCTTGGCGGCCATCCGCCTATGGCCCTCGGCTGCTTGCGGCCGATGTGGTGACGTAGACACCAGAGAGCATCGTCTCTTATGCCCTCACGTCACAGAAGTGTGGGACCTTGCACGTGTGCTATTAGCGCTGATCGGTGGGACTACACTGGACTATGTGCCAATCGACTGGTTCCTTACCCCTGGTATTCAGATCAACCCCCGAAAACGACATAACGCAGTGGTGTGGCTCTTGGGCCACACCATTTTCACGATCTATGACCTTTGCCTCACCGATGCTGTCTCTTTCATGGACTACCTTTGGAGCCAGCATCGCCTGGCGGAATGTGACCGGAAATATACCATTACTTTTGCAAGATTTCTTAAAGTTGCAATGGTTCATGGTTATCAAAAGGTGTTCCAGGCTGAGTAAGGCACCTCGTATAAGAATTGCCTGAGTGTACCCCTGGATCTTTGTCACTCGGACTTTCAAACTACTCTTGACTTAACCATACCCCAGGTTTGATATTGGCCTTCTGGGCATCACTAGAGTAGACTGTTCTATGATACTGATAACATGGAAATTGGTAACATGGAAATTGTGTGAACGTTGTATGAAAAATTATTGGAAAATTGGAAAACACATGATCTATCTTAGAGGATTATTACTTCGTTAATTCTATGGGCTATAGGATTATCTCGCCAGTTTCGTTTGAGTATGCTACCGTCGCTGTTTTTTTTTTGCGTTCATTTCTGTCTTTATTTATTTCTTTCTATTTAGTTTTTAACATCATCACTTGCCTCACACCTGCAGAGGGAAGTGTGTTTCTGAGGAGTGTGTCGTCGCCCCCTGAGGCATAGCAGAGTATGCCTCCGCTTTTATTTTCGGTTTATGGCAATAAGTCTTGCTGCTAACAACACCCTGCTTTACGTGCTGCGTCGACACTAGAGGATGGCGGCATTTTTGGAGAGGAAAAGGTAGGGCTATAGGGGAGGTAGGAGGGTAAAAAGTGTAGTATCTGTTCTTATCAGCTTAATATCTGATACGTCCTGCATTGCACGACCAGAATATTAAACTCATTTTTGGCTTATGACGGAGTGCTAGGGGCTTGCTCCACCTCTGTCGCGGGTTGGCCCGGCATTGCAGTACCGTCGGGATCGGCCCACCTAATATTAATTAAAACACAGCCTGAAATGGGTTAACATTCTGCAGTGATCAGATATTCCGCTGGTAGCAAAACTTGTCGTAGTTGTTGATGTGCCCAGTAGTTAGTTGCTTACACACCACGATTTCTTTTAATTAATTTAAGATTATCTTAAGAATTTTTTTTTTTTTTTTTTTTTTTTTTTTTGCGGTTAGCCGGACCGCACTTGCAGCCGCATTACGCTAGGCTGGTAATTTATGGTGGCACAGGACAGTGCCTTCGGATGCCTCGTTAGCGTCTCTTATGGTCCTATCGCAGATAATTTTAATAATATTTTTTGGAGTTATAACCTTAGCTCCTCGCGAACGTCGTCGTCGTCGTCGCCGCCGCACGCACGCAGAGTACGTGGTACACACGCACACACACATATGCAGTAGGCGGTGGACGATGTAAGCACTCGGCTAGGTGTAGCTCGCGCCAGTATAGCTCGCGCCGGCCTGGCGCTGCTGTGGGGCGGCCTCACGGCTTCTCCACTGGCCTGGCAGCTAGCGGCGTTCAAATGGGAGTCGCAGTTTACTCCTCGACATGGAGGGTGGTACTGGGCTGTTGACGAGTGCTCTCGTATTTTGTCGTTCCCTCCGGCACTTGCTTTTGCGATGTTTTCGACGGTCGCCTGTTGCCATATCGGCCCGCACCACCGTGTGTGACCCCCACATGTGGAGCGTACATGCTGCAAGCATTTAGGCCCTGACACTGCGGTTTTTCATCTCTGGCGGTACTCCGCAAGGATACCGCCCTTCGATTGTGCCATTCCAGCACTAATTGAAGTGCTAGGTTTTCCGGCCTGTTAGGAGACCGCTTCTGCAAAATGTGCGAGGAGATTTTTGCTGGTTGCGAGCTACCCGCCGATTTTCTAGCTGCACGTATTGCCCTTAATCCAAAGGTCAAAGGCGACTGTCGGGCTAGAGGCGTACGTCCCATCACCGTTCTTAACACTGTTTATAAGTTGGTGGCACGAAGTGTGGCTTCACGTCTTAAACAGGTGATGAATAAGGTACTTTGTCCCACTCAATCATGTGGCGTTTCGAATCGAACCACCTTCACCGCTGCTTCTATATACCGTGATGCTGTCTTACTCACCCACCGCCGACGCTCGAACCCCGGCTGCAATTGATCCCTAGATTTCGCCGGTGCCTTCGATAGGGTCTCCCATCCTTACCTGCTGGCCGTTATGTCGCGCATGGGTTTCGGGGAGCACTTCATAAGAGTCATCCGGCACTTCTTGGATGGAGCAAATTCCACAACCATTGTGAACGGCTGCAGATCACGACCAATTCCCATCAGACGATCAGTTCGACAAGGGTGTCCCTTGTCAGTGTATTTTATCGCTTTGGACCCCGTGCTGCGTGACATCGGACGGATGGTCGATGGTGTTCCTTTCCCAGGCGTCACCTTCCGCAGTGCGGCATACGCGGATGGTGTAGGTGTGTTTGTAGCAAACGCCAGGGACATCGATTCAGTTCGCCGAGTCCTCCACGTTTATGAACGAGCATCCGGTGCCATGTAAAAATCCAACAAAATGGTGCTAATCCCACTAGGACCACGATCATTGACCATCGAGCGCCCATGGTTCCGGATTGTAGGGGAACAGCGTATCTTGGGTCTTGAGGTGACTGCCTGTCCGCAGCGCATGTTAACACTCACGTGCAGGCGGATTCTCACGCGCATCAGAGGACTTTGCGTGAGTCACACTGATCGACGACTCAACCTCCATCAACGAATCCAACTGATTAATACTTACATCCTATAACGGGCATGGTATGTAGCACAACTCCTTACGCTACCGAAACAAACCAGCAGAGCCATCTCACAAACAGTATATTGCCTGTTGTGGCGGCATGCACTATTCATCGTTGATGCACAGACTTGTACACTGCCAAAGGTCGATGGTGGCCTTGGACTCATTGACTTTCCCCGCATATGTGCGGCAATCCTGATTCACCGTATCGCCACTTTGCGTGAGATTGATCCAGGTGGGACAACAGCGGTGCTTTTCGACCGTTATCGCCCACAATCGGCGCGTGAACCAGTATGTTTGACACATATTACATTCCGGATGACGGCAGTCAAGGTCTATTACCTCAATCAAAGTTACGTCCTAACAGTGGCCACCGACAAGGCACGCACATCGAAGCGCCTTTACTAGGCGCTTCGAGAGCCAGCCCACACCACATAAATTGGAGGACAGGCGACCGTCGGTCATCTGGCACCAAGCTTGGGCTAATATCACCCACCCAGCCCTTCCCACAGAAGTTTCAGCGCTATGGTATCGCGTTGTAAACAATTTAATACCCACTAATCATCGCTTGGCGGCCATCCGCCTATGGCCCTCGGCTGCTTGCGGCCGATGTGGTGACGTAGACACCAGAGAGCATCGTCTCTTATGCCCTCACGTCACAGAAGTGTGGGACCTTGCACGTGTGCTATTAGCGCTGATCGGTGGGACTACACTGGACTATGTGCCAATCGACTGGTTCCTTACCCCTGGTATTCAGATCAACCCCCGAAAACGACATAACGCAGTGGTGTGGCTCTTGGGCCACACCATTTTCACGATCTATGACCTTTGCCTCACCGATGCTGTCTCTTTCATGGACTACCTTTGGAGCCAGCATCGCCTGGCGGAATGTGACCGGAAATATACCATTACTTTTGCAAGATTTCTTAAAGTTGCAATGGTTCATGGTTATCAAAAGGTGTTCCAGGCTGAGTAAGGCACCTCGTATAAGAATTGCCTGAGTGTACCCCTGGATCTTTGTCACTCGGACTTTCAAACTACTCTTGACTTAACCATACCCCAGGTTTGATATTGGCCTTCTGGGCATCACTAGAGTAGACTGTTCTATGATACTGATAGCATGGAAATTGGTAACATGGAAATTGTGTGAACGTTGTATGAAAAATTATTGGAAAATTGGAAAACACATAATCTATCTTAGAGGATTATTACTTCGTTAATTCTATGGGCTATAGGATTATCTCGCCAGTTTCGTTTGAGTATGCTACCGTCGCTGTTTTTTTTTTGCGTTCATTTCTGTCTTTATTTATTTCTTTCTATTTAGTTTTTAACATCATCACTTGCCTCACACCTGCAGAGGGAAGTGTGTTTCTGAGGAGTGTGTCGTCGCCCCCTGAGGCATAGCAGAGTATGCCTCCGCTTTTATTTTCGGTTTATGGCAATAAGTCTTGCTGCTAACAACACCCTGCTTTACGTGCTGCGTCGACACTAGAGGATGGCGGCATTTTTGGAGAGGAAAAGGTAGGGCTATAGGGGAGGTAGGAGGGTAAAAAGTGTAGTATCTGTTCTTATCAGCTTAATATCTGATACGTCCTGCATTGCACGACCAGAATATTAAACTCATTTTTGGCTTATGACGGAGTGCTAGGGGCTTGCTCCACCTCTGTCGCGGGTTGGCCCGGCATTGCAGTACCGTCGGGATCGGCCCACCTAATATTAATTAAAACACAGCCTGAAATGGGTTAACATTCTGCAGTGATCAGATATTCCGCTGGTAGCAAAACTTGTCGTAGTTGTTGATGTGCCCAGTAGTTAGTTGCTTACACACCACGATTTCTTTTAATTAATTTAAGATTATCTTAAGAAATTTTTTTTTTTTTTTTTTTTTTTTTTTTTTTGCGGTTAGCCGGACCGCACTTGCAGCCGCATTACGCTAGGCTGGTAATTTATGGTGGCACAGGACAGTGCCTTCGGATGCCTCGTTAGCGTCTCTTATGGTCCTATCGCAGATAATTTTAATAATATTTTTTGGAGTTATAACCTTAGCTCCTCGCGAACGTCGTCGTCGTCGTCGCCGCCGCACGCACGCAGAGTACGTGGTACACACGCACACACACATATGCAGTAGGCGGTGGACGATGTAAGCACTCGGCTAGGTGTAGCTCGCGCCAGTATAGCTCGCGCCGGCCTGGCGCTGCTGTGGGGCGGCCTCACGGCTTCTCCACTGGCCTGGCAGCTAGCGGCGTTCAAATGGGAGTCGCAGTTTACTCCTCGACATGGAGGGTGGTACTGGGCTGTTGACGAGTGCTCTCGTATTTTGTCGTTCCCTCCGGCACTTGCTTTTGCGATGTTTTCGACGGTCGCCTGTTGCCATATCGGCCCGCACCACCGTGTGTGACCCCCACATGTGGAGGGTACATGCTGCAAGCATTTAGGCCCTGACACTGCGGTTTTTCATCTCTGGCGGTACTCCGCAAGGATACCGCCCTTCGATTGTGCCATTCCAGCACTAATTGAAGTGCTAGGTTTTCCGGCCTGTTAGGAGACCGCTTCTGCAAAATGTGCGAGGAGATTTTTGCTGGTTGCGAGCTACCCGCCGATTTTCTAGCTGCACGTATTGCCCTTAATCCAAAGGTCAAAGGCGACTGTCGGGCTAGAGGCGTACGTCCCATCACCGTTCTTAACACTGTTTATAAGTTGGTGGCACGAAGTGTGGCTTCACGTCTTAAACAGGTGATGAATAAGGTACTTTGTCCCACTCAATCATGTGGCGTTTCGAATCGAACCACCTTCACCGCTGCTTCTATATACCGTGATGCTGTCTTACTCACCCACCGCCGACGCTCGAACCCCGGCTGCAATTGATCCCTAGATTTCGCCGGTGCCTTCGATAGGGTCTCCCATCCTTACCTGCTGGCCGTTATGTCGCGCATGGGTTTCGGGGAGCACTTCATAAGAGTCATCCGGCACTTCTTGGATGGAGCAAATTCCACAACCATTGTGAACGGCTGCAGATCACGACCAATTCCCATCAGACGATCAGTTCGACAAGGGTGTCCCTTGTCAGTGTATTTTATCGCTTTGGACCCCGTGCTGCGTGACATCGGACGGATGGTCGATGGTGTTCCTTTCCCAGGCGTCACCTTCCGCAGTGCGGCATACGCGGATGGTGTAGGTGTGTTTGTAGCAAACGCCAGGGACATCGATTCAGTTCGCCGAGTCCTCCACGTTTATGAACGAGCATCCGGTGCCATGTAAAAATCCAACAAAATGGTGCTAATCCCACTAGGACCACGATCATTGACCATCGAGCGCCCATGGTTCCGGATTGTAGGGGAACAGCGTATCTTGGGTCTTGAGGTGACTGCCTGTCCGCAGCGCATGTTAACACTCACGTGCAGGCGGATTCTCACGCGCATCAGAGGACTTTGCGTGAGTCACACTGATCGACGACTCAACCTCCATCAACGAATCCAACTGATTAATACTTACATCCTATAACGGGCATGGTATGTAGCACAACTCCTTACGCTACCGAAACAAACCAGCAGAGCCATCTCACAAACAGTATATTGCCTGTTGTGGCGGCATGCACTATTCATCGTTGATGCACAGACTTGTACACTGCCAAAGGTCGATGGTGGCCTTGGACTCATTGACTTTCCCCGCATATGTGCGGCAATCCTGATTCACCGTATCGCCACTTTGCGTGAGATTGATCCAGGTGGGACAACAGCGGTGCTTTTCGACCGTTATCGCCCACAATCGGCGCGTGAACCAGTATGTTTGACACATATTACATTCCGGATGACGGCAGTCAAGGTCTATTACCTCAATCAAAGTTACGTCCTAACAGTGGCCACCGACAAGGCACGCACATCGAAGCGCCTTTACTAGGCGCTTCGAGAGCCAGCCCACACCACATAAATTGGAGGACAGGCGACCGTCGGTCATCTGGCACCAAGCTTGGGCTAATATCACCCACCCAGCCCTTCCCACAGAAGTTTCAGCGCTATGGTATCGCGTTGTAAACAATTTAATACCCACTAATCATCGCTTGGCGGCCATCCGCCTATGGCCCTCGGCTGCTTGCGGCCGATGTGGTGACGTAGACACCAGAGAGCATCGTCTCTTATGCCCTCACGTCACAGAAGTGTGGGACCTTGCACGTGTGCTATTAGCGCTGATCGGTGGGACTACACTGGACTATGTGCCAATCGACTGGTTCCTTACCCCTGGTATTCAGATCAACCCCCGAAAACGACATAACGCAGTGGTGTGGCTCTTGGGCCACACCATTTTCACGATCTATGCCCTTTGCCTCACCGATGCTGTCTCTTTCATGGACTACCTTTGGAGCCAGCATCGCCTGGCGGAATGTGACCGGAAATATACCATTACTTTTGCAAGATTTCTTAAAGTTGCAATGGTTCATGGTTATCAAAAGGTGTTCCAGGCTGAGTAGGGCACCTCGTATAAGAATTGCCTGAGTGTACCCCTGGATCTTTGTCACTCGGACTTTCAAACTACTCTTGACTTAACCATACCCCAGGTTTGATATTGGCCTTCTGGGCATCACTAGAGTAGACTGTTCTATGATACTGATAGCATGGAAATTGGTAACATGGAAATTGTGTGAACGTTGTATGAAAAATTATTGGAAAATTGGAAAACACATAATCTATCTTAGAGGATTATTACTTCGTTAATTCTATGGGCTATAGGATTATCTCGCCAGTTTCGTTTGAGTATGCTACCGTCGCTGTTTTTTTTTTTGCGTTCATTTCTGTCTTTATTTATTTCTTTCTATTTAGTTTTTAACATCATCACTTGCCTCACACCTGCAGAGGGAAGTGTGTTTCTGAGGAGTGTGTCGTCGCCCCCTGAGGCATAGCAGAGTATGCCTCCGCTTTTATTTTCGGTTTATGGCAATAAGTCTTGCTGCTAACAACACCCTGCTTTACGTGCTGCGTCGACACTAGAGGATGGCGGCATTTTTGGAGAGGAAAAGGTAGGGCTATAGGGGAGGTAGGAGGGTAAAAAGTGTAGTATCTGTTCTTATCAGCTTAATATCTGATACGTCCTGCATTGCACGACCAGAATATTAAACTCATTTTTGGCTTATGACGGAGTGCTAGGGGCTTGCTCCACCTCTGTCGCGGGTTGGCCCGGCATTGCAGTACCGTCGGGATCGGCCCACCTAATATTAATTAAAACACAGCCTGAAATGGGTTAACATTCTGCAGTGATCAGATATTCCGCTGGTAGCAAAACTTGTCGTAGTTGTTGATGTGCCCAGTAGTTAGTTGCTTACACACCACGATTTCTTTTAATTAATTTAAGATTATCTTAAGAAATTTTTTTTTTTTTTTTTTTTTTTTTTTGCGGTTAGCCGGACCGCACTTGCAGCCGCATTACGCTAGGCTGGTAATTTATGGTGGCACAGGACAGTCGCCACACCTTCACCCGCCCATGTTAGGCAAAGTTTTTCTGCCTGACTCATGTAGTACTATCACCGTCAGAGGGTGGTATGGGACTACAAGTCCCACCGCCACACCTCCAAAGTGAATTGCAGTGATGCAGTCACTGCCCTGTGGAAATTTACTGCCTCACCGACACAGTTAGACCGCAATAGACCGGTGATGCTGTATTGTAACTTATCACCCCGGACTACAAGTCCATTTAAAAAAAAAAAAAAAAAGTGCCTTCGGATGCCTCGTTAGCGTCTCTTATGGTCCTATCGCAGATAATTTTAATAATATTTTTTGGAGTTATAACCTTAGCTCCTCGCGAATGTCGTCGTCGTCGCCGCCGCACGCACGCAGAGTACGTGGTACACACGCACACACACATATGCAGTAGGCGGTGGACGATGTAAGCACTCGGCTAGGTGTAGCTCGCGCCAGTATAGCTCGCGCCGGCCTGGCGCTGCTGTGGGGCGGCCTCACGGCTTCTCCACTGGCCTGGCAGCTAGCGGCGTTCAAATGGGAGTCGCAGTTTACTCCTCGACATGGAGGGTGGTACTGGGCTGTTGACGAGTGCTCTCGTATTTTGTCGTTCCCTCCGGCACTTGCTTTTGCGATGTTTTCGACGGTCGCCTGTTGCCATATCGGCCCGCACCACCGTGTGTGACCCCCACATGTGGAGCGTACATGCTGCAAGCATTTAGGCCCTGACACTGCGGTTTTTCATCTCTGGCGGTACTCCGCAAGGATACCGCCCTTCGATTGTGCCATTCCAGCACTAATTGAAGTGCTAGGTTTTCCGGCCTGTTAGGAGACCGCTTCTGCAAAATGTGCGAGGAGATTTTTGCTGGTTGCGAGCTACCCGCCGATTTTCTAGCTGCACGTATTGCCCTTAATCCAAAGGTCACAGGCGACTGTCGGGCTAGAGGCGTACGTCCCATCACCGTTCTTAACACTGTTTATAAGTTGGTGGCACGAAGTGTGGCTTCACGTCTTAAACAGGTGATGAATAAGGTACTTTGTCCCACTCAATCATGTGGCGTTTCGAATCGAACCACCTTCACCGCTGCTTCTATATACCGTGATGCTGTCTTACTCACCCACCGCCGACGCTCGAACCCCGGCTGCAATTGATCCCTAGATTTCGCCGGTGCCTTCGATAGGGTCTCCCATCCTTACCTGCTGGCCGTTATGTCGCGCATGGGTTTCGGGGAGCACTTCATAAGAGTCATCCGGCACTTCTTGGATGGAGCAAATTCCACAACCATTGTGAACGGCTGCAGATCACGACCAATTCCCATCAGACGATCAGTTCGACAAGGGTGTCCCTTGTCAGTGTATTTTATCGCTTTGGACCCCGTGCTGCGTGACATCGGACGGATGGTCGATGGTGTTCCTTTCCCAGGCGTCACCTTCCGCAGTGCGGCATACGCGGATGGTGTAGGTGTGTTTGTAGCAAACGCCAGGGACATCGATTCAGTTCGCCGAGTCCTCCACGTTTATGAACGAGCATCCGGTGCCATGTAAAAATCCAACAAAATGGTGCTAATCCCACTAGGACCACCCCCTGCGGGTTCGGGGGTTAGAATAGGCCCGCGGTATTCCTGCCTGTCGTAAGAGGCGACTAAAAGGAGTCTCAAACGTTTCGGCCTTATGTGATGGTCCCCTCTCGGGTTTGACCTCCATCTATCTAAATTATTCCGAAGAGCGAGCCAATTGGGGAAGGGCACCTTACATGGTGCACTGTATCCTTCGTGCATTTAGACCTATAGCCGTCTTTCTCGTCGTTGCAATGGTGTCCCGCTCGTTTTCGATCTCTTGGGCGATTACCACGCTGCACTCTGCAGTGTTTCTTTTAACTGTGACGACGACCTTGGCCATTTTTGCACCTAAGATCCAGCACGGTAGCCAGTCCGTTGTGGTGGGGTCGCCATGTACCCTCTTGGTTGTAGCCCCCTGACAACACAGGGATCGCTCTACTGATGCCTGCGCCGTTCACTCCCCACGTATGCCAAGGAGTAGATGCCCATCTCCCTGGGGCATAAGGACTCCCGGCAATGGCCATCCTGCCAGGTGGCCTTTGCTGTGGCTGGGTGGCGCCCGTGGGGAGGGCCCTTGGTCGGAGTAGGTGGCATCAGGGCGGATGACCCGCAATGAAGCGTGGTACATCATCTGTCGCTGGCGGCCAGCCGTCAGCAGTCTCTAAGCGTTCGAGAGCCCATTTTAAAGGTAACGTTTATGAAACCAAATCGTTCCCCTCCCTCGCCACACCATGGGAGGAACGACAGGCATTGCGTGACACTGAGACGTATTCGCCCAGATATCTTGTCTGTACCAGAGCTGATGGGGAATCCTTTATATCCGTGAAGCCTCAGTTCTTTGTAGAGCATTTAGAGGACAAGTTTGGGGAGGTGGAGGGCTTGTCCAAGATGCGGTCCGGATCGGTGTTGATAAAAACGGCATCCTCCGCCCAGTCGCGGGCCTTGCTCGCTTGTACTAAGCTGGGGGATGTCTCCGTCACTATCACGCCCCATAAAAGTCTGAACATGGTCCAGGGCATTATCTTTCACAGGGATCTGCTTTTACAGTCCGACGACGAGCTGCGCGCCAACTTGGAGCGCCGAGGTGTCCATTTCGTCCGCCGCGTCCACCGGGGTCCGAGGGATCGTCAAGTTGCCACCGGTGCCTTCATCTTGGCCTTCGAGGGTGACACGTTACCTGAGAAGGTCAAGGTGATGGTGTACCGTTGTGATGTCAAGCCGTATATCCCTCCCCCGATGCGGTGCTTCAAGTGTTGGAAGTTCGGCCACATGTCTTCCCGCTGTGCTTCCGACCTCGTCTGTCGCGATTGCGGTCGACCTTCCCATCCTGATCATCCCTCTGCGCCGCCTCCAATCTGTGTGAACTGTGGTGCGCACCATCCGCCTTGCTCGCCAGACTGTCCGATCCTGCAGAAGGAGCGGAAGATCATGGAAATAAAGACTATCGACCGCCTGACGTACACTGAGGCGAAGCGGAAATATGATCGGCTTCATCCGGTGCGCATGCCAGTTTCTTATGCCGCCACTGTCACTCCTTCTCCACCTCCATCCGCTCTGGTCAGCTCTCAGAGTCGCAGTCCCACACCTGCCCCCTTGATGGTGGGGGGCACTAAACCTCCTGTTGCTCCTGCTCCATCTACTTCAGGAGCAACACCCCCCCAACCATCGGGGACACCAGTCCCCCCTTCCCAGCCGGAGAAGCGTAAGACTTCTTCGGCTACTCTCGTAAGGAAGGGGTCCCTTGGGGACCTCCCTTCCCAAGTTTCGTCCGGTACAAAGGCCGACAGCCGCAAGTGGCTTAAACAACCGCCGGTCCCTGGTCGTAGGGACACCCGGTCGTCGTCTGTCCCTGAGACCGACCCAGTTGCGCCCTCCCAGCCTGCGCCACCAAAGGCACAGCGCGCGAAGCAGCAAAAGAAGAAACTCCCCAAGGCTACCGACATTGCGGTGGCACCCATTCCACCGCTTCCTACAAGCTCTGCGTCTGAGGATGAGGTGGAGATTCTGGCGTCCGCTGAGGACATGGATCTCTCCAGTCCCTCGGATGCAGTAGATGGCTGTTGTCCAGGTGGTGACTCCGTAGCAGCAGGGGCCCCGGAGGCGTAATCTGCCTCCCCAGTCCCTTCACGCCTTTCCCATCCATGGCTAATAACATCCTCCAGTGGAACTGCAGCGGTTTCTTCCACCATCTAGCTGAGCTCCGCCACCTTCTGAGCCGTCATCCTTTCCTTTGCATTGCTCTGCAGGAAACTTGGTTTCCAGCAATGCGAACCCCTGCCCTCCGTGGCTATCGGGGTTATTTTAAGAACCGGGCAGCTTATGCACGGGTGTCTGGTGGCGTCTGCATCTATGTCCTGAACTCTCTTCACAGCGAGTTTGTGCCTCTGCAAACAGCTTTAGAGGCTGTCGCTGTTCGGGTGTGGACGCCCCAGGCCATTACCGTCTGCAGTATTTACCTTCCACCTGATGGTACTGTCGCGCAGCATGTCCTGGCTGCTCTGATAGCACAACTGCCGCCACCTTTTTTGCTGCTGGGCGATTTCAATGCCCACAACCCTCTATGGGGTGGGACTGTCTCCGATGATCGTGGTCGGGCCGTGGAGCATGTGTTGGCTCAGCTCGACCTTAGCCTCTTAAACACCGGTGCTCCCACGCATTTCAGTGTGGCCCATGGCTCGTTCTCGGCCATCGATCTCTCTATTTGCAGCCCTGGACTTGTCCCATCCCTCCACTGGAGGGTGCATCCTGACCTGTGTGGTAGTGACCATTTTCCCATCTATTTGTCACTGCCACAGTGTCATTCTTCTGGGCGCTTGCCCCGCTGGGCTTTCCACAGGGCTGACTGGCCAGCTTTTACTTCCGCTGTCACCATTGCGTCTCCCCCACAGGGTGACATTGACGAGGTGGTCTGTGTTTTAACCACGTCCATCATTTCAGCGGCCGAGGCTACCATCCCCCGTTCCTCTGGCCTCCCTCGGCGGAAGGCTGTCCCCTGGTGGTCGCCGGAGATTGCTGAGGCTATTCGCGACCGTAGGCGGGCTCTCCAGCGTCATAGGCGGCACCCGTCTCTGGAGACCCTCATCGCCTTTAAGAGGCTCCGTGCCTTCGCCCGTCGACTTATTGCACGGCGTAAGCAGGAGTGCTGGGAGAGGTACGTCTCCTCCCTAGGCTCCCGTGTCTCGTCCTCGCACGTGTGGTCCTGTATCCGGCGGATTTATGGCTCCCAGACCCCTGTGGGTGTCCCTGGGCTCTCCTTGGATGGCGCTGTCTGCACGGACGCTGCCGCCATTGCTGAACGGCTAGCCGCGCACTTTGCTCAGAGCTCTGCGACTGCATCCTATCCCCCCGCCTTTCGCTCTCTAAAGGAGCGAGCCGAGCGGACGCCGTTCTCATTCCACACGCGTCATTATGAAACATACAATGCTCCTTTCAGCGAGAGGGAACTCCTCGCTGCCCTCGCCGATTGCCCTGATACAGCACCAGGACCGGACCGCATCCATGCGCAGATGCTGAAGCATCTCTCCAGGGACTGCCAGAGACACATCCTCACCATCTTTAACCGCATTTGGAGCGAGGGCGTGTTCCCGTCGCAATGGCGAGAGGGTCTTATTGTCCCCATCGTGAAGCCCGGTGCGGACCCACTGGCGGTGGACAGCTATCGTCCCATTACCCTCACCAACGTTTTGTGCAAATTGCTCGAACGTATGGTGGGGCGGCGTTTGTGTTGGGTCCTTGAGTTGCGCGGTCTCCTCGCTCCATCCCAGGGTGGCTTCCGTCGGGGCCGGTCTGCAGTGGACAATTTGGTGCGGCTGGAGTCTGCTGTCCGTACGGCTTTTGCCCGACGTCAGCACCTTGTTGCTGTATTTTTCGATCTGCGGAAGGCGTATGACACCACATGGAGGCATCACATCCTCGCCACGTTGCATGGGTGGGGTCTTCGTGGTCGGCTCCCGGCTTTTCTTCAAAGCTTTTTATTGCGCCGCTCTTTCCGGGTGCAAGTCGGTGCCACCTCTAGTTCCTCTTATATACAGGAAAATGGGGTCCCGCAAGGCTCGGTGTTGAGCGTCTCGTTATTTCTAGTGGCCATTAATGGTCTGGCTGCAGCAGTGGGGTCGTCGGTGTCTCCTTCTTTGTATGCCGACGACTTCTGCATCTCATTTAGCTCCACGACTACGGGCGTCGCCGAACGCAGGTTGCAAGTCGCCGTTCGCAAGGCAGCATCATGGGCTCTGGCTCATGGTTTTCAGTTCTCTGCTGCCAAGACTCGGGTTATGCACTTCTGCAGGCGTCGGACGGTCCACCCTCATCCTGACCTTTACCTCGACGGCCACCTGCTTGAAGTGGTGGACACTTGCCGCTTCTTGGGACTCGTGTTTGATGCCCGGCTCACATGGGTTCCTCATGTTACTTAGCTGAAGCAAAAATGCTGGCGGCACCTCAACGCCCTCCGCTGCCTTAGCCACACGTCTTGGGGTGCAGATCGCTGCACGCTACTGCAATTGTACAGAGCCCTTGTGCAGTCCCGGCTTGATTATGGGAGCCTGGCCTATGGGTCTGCATCACCCTCAGTGTTGCAGTTGTTAGACCCCATACACCACTGTGGGGTCCGGCTTGCAACTGGCGCTTTTCGTACGAGCCCTGTGGATAGTCTACTGGTGGAGGCCGGGGTTCCCCCGCTGCGGATTCGCCGCCATCGTCTGCTCGCCGACTATGCTGTTCACGTGCATTGCTCGCCAGGCCATCCCAATCGTCGCCTGCTTTTCCCTGCCATGGTCCTCCATCTGCCTGAACGGCGACCTAGGTCTGGGCTTTCCGTAGCTGTCCGTGTCCAGTCCCTGCTGTCAGAACTGGGGTCATTCCCTCTTCTGCCTCCCTTCCGGGTCCATACACCTACGCCTCCCTGGTGTTTGTCCCGGCCGTCTGTCCGTCTGGATTTGGCACAGGGCCCTAAGGACTCGGTTCCGCCTGTGGCCCTCCGTCGCCGTTTTCTTGCGCTCCTCGAATCATTACCGGGCTGTGAGCCTGTCTACACTGATGGTTCCCTGGTTGATGGTCGCACTGCCTACGCCTTTGCTCACTCTGACCATATTGAGCAACGCTCCTTGCCGGCTGGCTGCAGTATTTTTACTGCAGAGCTGGTGGCCATCTTGCGCGCTCTTGAGCACATGCGTTTCTGCTCAGGTCGGTCCGTTGTCATCTGCAGTGACTCCCTGAGCAGCCTTCAGGCCATCGACCGCTGCTATCCCTCCTCTCCTCTGGTGTCCTCCATTCAGGAGGCTGTTTCCGCCATTGCCCGTTCTGGTGGTTCAGTGGTCCTGGTTTGGACGCCCGGTCATGTTGGCATCCCAGGGAACGAACGTGTAGACAGGCTGGCCAAAGGGGCGATAGACGCCCCAGCTTTGGAGATCGGCCTTACGGCTCGCGACCAGCAGCTGGTGTTGCGCCGTAAGGTACTTGGGATGTGGGCTGCTGAGTGGCGTGGCATGACAGCCCCGAAGAAACTGCGGGCTGTCAAGGAGACGACCGATGTGTGGCGTTCCTCCCTGCGGGCTTCTCGCAGGGACTCGGTAGTCCTGTGTCGGCTGCGCATCGGCCATACGTACGTGACGCACGGCCATCTCTTGCGTCGGGAGGATCCCCCCTTGTGTCAGTGTGGGTCCCGGCTGACGGTCGGCCACATTTTGCTGGAGTGTCCTCGACTGCGCACACTCCGGCAATCTTTTAATCTCTCGGGCACTTTGGCTTTGGTTTTATCTGACGATGCCTCCATGGCTGATGACGTTTTAAATTTTATCCGTGGTAGTCCTTTTTATGGTTCGATTTAGGGAGGTCCAGCGCCTTTCCCTTTCTGTGTCTTTTGTCCTCGTGTCTGTTGCTGTTCTGGTAGGCCGTGAGATGGTTGACTCTTTCCCTTTTTTGATCTCGTGGTCAGTCAACCAGTCTCCGGCCCTCTTCCTTTCTTCTGTTTCTTTCTGTCTGGTGTTCCTCTGTTCTGTTTTTGTCTGTTGTGTTCGTTGCTGCATTTGTGTTCTTTTAGCGCCTGGGGGGACGTCTCCTCCCCCTTTGGTTTTTATCTGCTTTGTAGATTTTCGGCTCGCCTGATTTTGGAATGGGGGACTGATGACCTTCGCGGTTTAGTCCCCCTTAAACATCCAACAACCACCACCACCACCACTAGGACCACGATCATTGACCATCGAGCGCCCATGGTTCCGGATTGTAGGGGAACAGCGTATCTTGGGTCTTGAGGTGACTGCCTGTCCGCAGCGCATGTTAACACTCACGTGCAGGCGGATTCTCACGCGCATCAGAGGACTTTGCGTGAGTCACACTGATCGACGACTCAACCTCCATCAACGAATCCAACTGATTAATACTTACATCCTATAACGGGCATGGTATGTAGCACAACTCCTTACGCTACCGAAACAAACCAGCAGAGCCATCTCACAAACAGTATATTGCCTGTTGTGGCGGCATGCACTATTCATCGTTGATGCACAGACTTGTACACTGCCAAAGGTCGATGGTGGCCTTGGACTCATTGACTTTCCCCGCATATGTGCGGCAATCCTGATTCACCGTATCGCCACTTTGCGTGAGATTGATCCAGGTGGGACAACAGCGGTGCTTTTCGACCGTTATCGCCCACAATCGGCGCGTGAACCAGTATGTTTGACACATATTACATTCCGGATGACGGCAGTCAAGGTCTATTACCTCAATCAAAGTTACGTCCTAACAGTGGCCACCGACAAGGCACGCACATCGAAGCGCCTTTACTAGGCGCTTCGAGAGCCAGCCCACACCACATAAATTGGAGGACAGGCGACCGTCGGTCATCTGGCACCAAGCTTGGGCTAATATCACCCACCCAGCCCTTCCCACAGAAGTTTCAGCGCTATGGTATCGCGTTGTAAACAATTTAATACCCACTAATCATCGCTTGGCGGCCATCCGCCTATGGCCCTCGGCTGCTTGCGGCCGATGTGGTGACGTAGACACCAGAGAGCATCGTCTCTTATGCCCTCACGTCACAGAAGTGTGGGACCTTGCACGTGTGCTATTAGCGCTGATCGGTGGGACTACACTGGACTATGTGCCAATCGACTGGTTCCTTACCCTTGGTATTCAGATCAACCCCCGAAAACGACATAACGCAGTGGTGTGGCTCTTGGGCCACACCATTTTCACGATCTATGACCTTTGCCTCACCGATGCTGTCTCTTTCATGGACTACCTTTGGAGCCAGCATCGCCTGGCGGAATGTGACCGGAAATATACCATTACTTTTGCAAGATTTCTTAAAGTTGCAATGGTTCATGGTTATCAAAAGGTGTTCCAGGCTGAGTAAGGCACCTCGTATAAGAATTGCCTGAGTGTACCCCTGGATCTTTGTCACTCGGACTTTCAAACTACTCTTGACTTAACCATACCCCAGGTTTGATATTGGCCTTCTGGGCATCACTAGAGTAGACTGTTCTATGATACTGATAACATGGAAATTGGTAACATGGAAATTGTGTGAACGTTGTATGAAAAATTATTGGAAAATTGGAAAACACATAATCTATCTTAGAGGATTATTACTTCGTTAATTCTATGGGCTATAGGATTATCTCGCCAGTTTCGTTTGAGTATGCTACCGTCGCTGTTTTTTTTTTTGCGTTCATTTCTGTCTTTATTTATTTCTTTCTATTTAGTTTTTAACATCATCACTTGCCTCACACCTGCAGAGGGAAGTGTGTTTCTGAGGAGTGTGTCGTCGCCCCCTGAGGCATAGCAGAGTATGCCTCCGCTTTTATTTTCGGTTTATGGCAATAAGTCTTGCTGCTAACAACACCCTGCTTTACGTGCTGCGTCGACACTAGAGGATGGCGGCATTTTTGGAGAGGAAAAGGTAGGGCTATAGGGGAGGTAGGAGGGTAAAAAGTGTAGTATCTGTTCTTATCAGCTTATTATCTGATACGTCCTGCATTGCACGACCAGAATATTAAACTCATTTTTGGCTTATGACGGAGTGCTAGGGGCTTGCTCCACCTCTGTCGCGGGTTGGCCCGGCATTGCAGTACCGTCGGGATCGGCCCACCTAATATTAATTAAAACACAGCCTGAAATGGGTTAACATTCTGCAGTGATCAGATATTCCGCTGGTAGCAAAACTTGTCGTAGTTGTTGATGTGCCCAGTAGTTAGTTGCTTACACACCACGATTTCTTTTAATTAATTTAAGATTATCTTAAGTAATTTTTTTTTTTTTTTTTGCGGTTAACCGGACCGCACTTGCAGCCGCATTACGCTAGGCTGGTAATTTATGGTGGCACAGGACAGTGCCTTCGGATGCCTCGTTAGCGTCTCTTATGGTCCTATCGCAGATAATTTTAATAATATTTTTTGGAGTTATAAGCTTAGCTCGTCGCGATCGTTGTCGTCGTCGTCGCCACCGCACGCACGCAGAATACGTGGTACACACGCACACACACATATGCAGTAGGCGGTGGACGATGTAAGCACTCGGCTAGGTGTAGCTCGCGCCAGTATAGCTCGCGCCGGCCTGGCGCTGCTGTGGGGCGGCCTCACGGCTTCTCCACTGGCCTGGCAGCTAGCGGCGTTCAAATGGAAGTCGCAGTTTACTCCTCGACATGGAGGGTGGTACTGGGCTGTTGACGAGTGCTCTCGTATTTTGTCGTTCCCTCCGGCACTTGCTTTTGCGATGTTTTCGACGGTCGCCTGTTGCCATATCGGCCCGCACCACCATGTGTGACTCCCACATGTGGAGCGTACATGCTGCAAGCATTTAGGCCCTGACACTGCGGTTTTTCATCTCTGGCGGTACTCCGCAAGGATACCGCCCTTCGATTGTGCCATTCCAGCACTGATTGAAGTGCTAGGTTTTCCGGCCTGTTAGGAGACCGCTTCTGCAAAATGTGCGAGGAGATTTTTGCTGGTTGCGAGCTACCCGCCGATTTTCTAGCTGTACGTATTGCCCTTAATCCAAAGGTCACAGGCGACTGTCGGGCTAGAGACATACGTCCCATCACCGTTCTTAACACTGTTTATAAGTTGGTGGCACGAAGTGTGGCTTCACGTCTTAAACAGGTAATGAATAAGGTACTTTGTCCCACTCAATCATGTGGCGTTTCGAATCGAACCACCTTCACCGCTGCTTCTATATACCGTGATGCTGTCTTACTCACCCACCGCCGACGCTCGAACCCCGGCTGCAATTGATCCCTAGATTTCGCCGGTGCCTTCGATAGGGTGTTGCATCCTTACCTGCTGGCCGTTATGTCGCGGATGGGTTTCGGGGAGCACTTCATAAAAGTCATCCGGCACTTCTTGGGTGGAGCAAATTCCACAATCATTGTGAACGGCTGCAGATCACGACCAATTCCCATCAGACGATCAGTTCGACAAGGGTGTCCCTTGTCAGTGAATTTTATCGCTTTGGACCCCGTGCTGCGTGACATCGGACGGATGGTCGATGGTGTTCCTTTCCCAGGCGTCACCTTCCGCAGTGCGGCATACGCGGATGGTGTAGGTGTGTTTGTAGCAAACGCCAGGGACATCGATTCAGTTCGCCGAGTCCTCCACGTTTATAAACGAGCATCCGGTGCCATTTTAAAATCCAACAAAATGGTGCTAATCCCACTAGGACCACGATTATTGACCATCGAGCGCCCATGGTTCCGGATTGTAGGGGAACAACGTATCTTGGGTCTTGAGGTGACTGCCTGTCCACAGCGCATGTTAACACTCACGTGCAGGCGGATTCTCACGCGCATCAGAGGACTTTGCGTGAGTCACACTGATAGACGACTCGACCTCCATCAACGAATCCAACTGATTAATACTTACATCCTATAACGGGCATGGTATGTAGCACAACTCCTTACGCTACCGAAACAAACCAGCAGAGCCATCTCACAAACAGTATATTGCCTGTTGTGGCGGCATGCACTATTCAAAGTTGATGCACAGACTTGTACACTGCCCAAGGTCGATGGTGGCCTTGGACTCATTGACTTTCCCCGCAAATGTGTGGCAATCCTGATTCACCGTATCGCCACTTTGCGTGAGATTGACCCAGGTGGGACAACAGCGGTGCTTTTCGACCGTTATCGCCCACAATCGGCGCGTGAACCAGTATGTCTGACACATATTACATTCCGGATGACGGCAGTCAAGGTCTATTACCTCAATCAAAGTTACGTCCTAACAGTGGCCACTGACAAGGCACGCACATCGAAGCGCCTTTACTAGGCGCTTCGAGAGCCAGCCCACACCACATAAATTGGAGGACAGACGACCGTCGGTCATCTGGCACCAAGCTTGGGCTAATATCAACCACCCAGCCCTCCCCACAGAAGTTTCAGCGCTATGGTATCGCGTTGTAAACAATTTAATACCAACTAATCATCGCTTGGCGGCCATCCGCCTATGGCCCTCGGCTGCTTGCGGCCGATGTGGTGACGTAGACACCAGAGAGCATCGTCTCTTATGCCCTCACGTCACAGAAGTGTGGGACCTTGCACGTCTGCTATTAACGCTGATCGGTGGGACTACACTGGACTATGTGCCAATCGACTGGTTCCTTACCCCTGATATTCAGACCAACCCCCGAAAACGACATAACGCAGTGGTGTGGCTCTTGGGCCACACCATTTTCACGATCTATGACCTTTGCCTCACCGATGCTGTCTCTTTCATGGACTACCTTTGGAGCCAGCATCGCCAGGCGGAATGTGACCGGAAATATACCATTACTTTTGCAAGATTTCTTAAAGTTGCAATGGTTCATGTTTATCAAAAGGTGTTCCAGGCCGAGTAAGGCACCTCGTATAAGAATTGCCTGAGTGTACCCCTGGATCTTTGTCACTCGGACTTTCAAACTACTCTTGACTTAACCATACCCCAGGTTTGATATTGGCCTTCTGGGCATCACTAGAGTAGACTGTTCTATGATACTGATAATATGGAAATTGGTAACATGGAAATTGTGTGAACGTTGTATGAAAAATTATTGGAAAATTGGAAAACACATAATCTATCTTAGAGGATTATTACTTCGTTAATTCTATGGGCTATGGGATTATCTCGCCAGTTTCGTTTGAGTGTGCTACCGTCGCTGTTTTTTTTTATTGCCTTCATTTCTGTCTTTATTTATTTATTTCTATTTAGTTTTTAACATCATCACTTGCCTCACACCTTCAGAGGGAAGTGTGTTTCTGAGGAGTGTGTCGTCGCCCCCTGAGGCATAGCAGAGTATGCCTCCGCTTTTATTTTCGGTTTATGGCGATAAGTCTTGCTGCTAACAACACCCTGCTTTACGTGCTGCGTCGACACTAGAGGATGGCGGCATTTTTGGAGAGGAAAAGGTAGGGCTATAGGGGAGGTAGGAGGGAAAAAAAGTGTAGTATCTGTTCTTATCAGTTTAATATCTGATACGTCCTGCATTGCACGACCAGAATATTAAACTCATTTTTGGCTTATGACGGAGTGCTAGGGGCTTGCTCCACCTCTGTCGCGGGTTGGCCCGGCATTGCAGTACCGTCGGGATCGGCCCACCTAATATTAATTAAAACACAGCCTGAAATGGGTTAACATTCTGCAGTGATCAGATATTCCGCTGGTAGCAAAACTTGTCGTAGTTGTTGATGTGCCCAGTAGTTAGTTGCTTACACACCACGATTTCTTTTAATTAATTTAAGATTATCTTAAGAAATTTTTTTTTTTTTTTTTTTTTTTTTTGCGGTTAGCCGGACCGCACTTGCAGCCGCATTACGCTAGGCTGGTAATTTATGGTGGCACAGGACAGTGCCTTCGGATGCCTCGTTAGCGTCTCTTATGGTCCTATCGCAGATAATTTTAATAATATTTTTTGGAGTTATAAGCTTAGCTCGTCGCGATCGTTGTCGTCGTCGTCGCCACCGCACGCACGCAGAATACGTGGTACACACGCACACACACATATGCAGTAGGCGGTGGACGATGTAAGCACTCGGCTAGGTGTAGCTCGCGCCAGTATAGCTCGCGCCGGCCTGGCGCTGCTGTGGGGCGGCCTCACGGCTTCTCCACTGGCCTGGCAGCTAGCGGCGTTCAAATGGAAGTCGCAGTTTACTCCTCGACATGGAGGGTGGTACTGGGCTGTTGACGAGTGCTCTCGTATTTTGTCGTTCCCTCCGGCACTTGCTTTTGCGATGTTTTCGACGGTCGCCTGTTGCCATATCGGCCCGCACCACCATCTGTGACTCCCACATGTGGAGCGTACATGCTGCAAGCATTTAGGCCCTGACACTGCGGTTTTTCATCTCTGGCGGTACTCCGCAAGGATACCGCCCTTCGATTGTGCCATTCCAGCACTAATTGAAGTGCTAGGTTTTCCGGCCTGTTAGGAGACCGCTTCTGCAAAATGTGCGAGGAGATTTTTGCTGGTTGCGAGCTACCCGCCGATTTTCTAGCTGTACGTATTGCCCTTAATCCAAAGGTCACAGGCGACTGTCGGGCTAGAGACATACGTCCCATCACCGTTCTTAACACTGTTTATAAGTTGGTGGCACGAAGTGTGGCTTCACGTCTTAAACAGGTAATGAATAAGGTACTTTGTCCCACTCAATCATGTGGCGTTTCGAATCGAACCACCTTCACCGCTGCTTCTATATACCGTGATGCTGTCTTACTCACCCACCGCCGACGCTCGAACCCCGGCTGCAATTGATCCCTAGATTTCGCCGGTGCCTTCGATAGGGTGTTGCATCCTTACCTGCTGGCCGTTATGTCGCGGATGGGTTTCGGGGAGCACTTCATAAAAGTCATCCGGCACTTCTTGGGTGGAGCAAATTCCACAATCATTGTGAACGGCTGCAGATCACGACCAATTCCCATCAGACGATCAGTTCGACAAGGGTGTCCCTTGTCAGTGAATTTTATCGCTTTGGACCCCGTGCTGCGTGACATCGGACGGATGGTCGATGGTGTTCCTTTCCCAGGCGTCACCTTCCGCAGTGCGGCATACGCGGATGGTGTAGGTGTGTTTGTAGCAAACGCCAGGGACATCGATTCAGTTCGCCGAGTCCTCCACGTTTATAAACGAGCATCCGGTGCCATTTTAAAATCCAACAAAATGGTGCTAATCCCACTAGGACCACGATTATTGACCATCGAGCGCCCATGGTTCCGGATTGTAGGGGAACAACGTATCTTGGGTCTTGAGGTGACTGCCTGTCCACAGCGCATGTTAACACTCACGTGCAGGCGGATTCTCACGCGCATCAGAGGACTTTGCGTGAGTCACACTGATAGACGACTCGACCTCCATCAACGAATCCAACTGATTAATACTTACATCCTATAACGGGCATGGTATGTAGCACAACTCCTTACGCTACCGAAACAAACCAGCAGAGCCATCTCACAAACAGTATATTGCCTGTTGTGGCGGCATGCACTATTCAAAGTTGATGCACAGACTTGTACACTGCCCAAGGTCGATGGTGGCCTTGGACTCATTGACTTTCCCCGCAAATGTGTGTCAATCCTGATTCACCGTATCGCCACTTTGCGTGAGATTGACCCAGGTGGGACAACAGCGGTGCTTTTCGACCGTTATCGCCCACAATCGGCGCGTGAACCAGTATGTCTGACACATATTACATTCCGGATGACGGCAGTCAAGGTCTATTACCTCAATCAAAGTTACGTCCTAACAGTGGCCACTGACAAGGCACGCACATCGAAGCGCCTTTACTAGGCGCTTCGAGAGCCAGCCCACACCACATAAATTGGAGGACAGACGACCGTCGGTCATCTGGCACCAAGCTTGGGCTAATATCAACCACCCAGCCCTCCCCACAGAAGTTTCAGCGCTATGGTATCGCGTTGTAAACAATTTAATACCAACTAATCATCGCTTGGCGGCCATCCGCCTATGGCCCTCGGCTGCTTGCGGCCGATGTGGTGACGTAGACACCAGAGAGCATCGTCTCTTATGCCCTCACGTCACAGAAGTGTGGGACCTTGCACGTCTGCTATTAACGCTGATCGGTGGGACTACACTGGACTATGTGCCAATCGACTGGTTCCTTACCCCTGATATTCAGACCAACCCCCGAAAACGACATAACGCAGTGGTGTGGCTCTTGGGCCACACCATTTTCACGATCTATGACCTTTGCCTCACCGATGCTGTCTCTTTCATGGACTACCTTTGGAGCCAGCATCGCCAGGCGGAATGTGACCGGAAATATACCATTACTTTTGCAAGATTTCTTAAAGTTGCAATGGTTCATGGTTATCAAAAGGTGTTCCAGGCCGAGTAAGGCACCTCGTATAAGAATTGCCTGAGTGTACTGGATCTTTGTCACTCGGACTTTCAAACTACTCTTGACTTAACCATACCCCAGGTTTGATATTGGCCTTCTGGGCATCACTAGAGTAGACTGTTCTATGATACTGATAATATGGAAATTGGTAACATGGAAATTGTGTGAACGTTGTATGAAAAATTATTGGAAAATTGGAAAACACATAATCTATCTTAGAGGATTATTACTTCGTTAATTCTATGGGCTATGGGATTATCTCGCCAGTTTCGTTTGAGTGTGCTACCGTCGCTGTTTTTTTTTATTGCCTTCATTTCTGTCCTTATTTATTTCTTTCTATTTAGATTTAACATCATCACTTGCCTCACACCTGCAGAGGGAAGTGTGTTTCTGAGGAGTGTGTCGTCGCCCCCTGAGGCACAGCAGAGTATGCCTCCGCTTTTATTTTCGGTTTATGGCAATAAGTCTTGCTGCTAACAACACCCTGCTTTACGTGCTGCGTCGACACTAGAGGATGGCGGCATTTTTGGAGAGGAAAAGGTAGGGCTATAGGGGAGGTAGGAGGGAAAAAAAGTGTAGTATCTGTTCTTATCAGCTTAATATCTGATACGTCCTGCATTGCACGACCAGAATATTAAACTCATTTTTGGCTTATGATGGAGTGCTAGGGGCTTGCTCCACCTCTGTCGCAGGTTGGCCCGGCTATGCAGTACCGTCGGTATCGGCCCACCTAAAATTAATTAAAACACAGCCTGAAATGGGTTAACATTCTGCAGTGATCAGATATTCCGCTGGTAGCAAAACTTGTCGTAGTTGTTGATGTGCCCAGTAGTTAGTTGCTTACACACCACGATTTCTTTTAATTAATTTAAGATTATCTTAAGAATTCTTTTTTTTTTCTGCGGTTAGCCGGACCGCACTTGCAGCCGCATTACGCTAGGCTGGTAATTTATGGTGGCACAGGACAGTGCCTTCGGATGCCTCGTTAGCGTCTCTTATGGTCCTATCGCAGATAATTTTAATAATATTTTTTGGAGTTATAACCTTAGCTCCTCGCGAACGTCGTCGTCGTCGTCGTCGTCGTCGCCGCCGCACGCACGCAGAATACGTGGTACACACGCACACACACATATGCAGTAGGCGGTGGACGATGTAAGCACTCGGCTAGGTGTAGCTCGCGCCAGTATAGCTCGTGCCGGCCTAGCGCTGCTGTGGGGCGGCCTCACGGCTTCTCCACTGGCCTGGCAGCTAGCGGCGTTCAAATAGGAGTCGCAGTTTACTCGTCGACATGGAGGGTGGTACTGGGCTGTTGACGAGTGCTCTCGTATTTTGTCGTTCCCTCCGGCACTTGCTTTTGCGATGTTTTCGACGGTCGCCTGTTGCCATATCGGCCCGCACCACCGTGTGTGACCCCCACATGTGGAGCGTACATGCTGCAAGCATTTAGGCCCTGACACTGCGGTTTTTCATCTCTGGCGGTACTCCGCAAGGATACCGCCCTTCGATTGTGCCATTCCAGCACTAATTAAAGTGCTAGGTTTTCCGGCCTGTTAGGAGACCACTTCTGCAAAATGTGCGAGGAGATTTTTGCTGGTTGCGAGCTACCCGCCGATTTTCTAGCTGTACGTATTGCCCTTAATCCAAAGGTCACAGGCGACTGTCGGGCTAGAGACATACGTCCCATCACCGTTCTTAACACTGTTTATAAGTTGGTGGCACGAAGTGTGGCTTCACGTCTTAAACAGGTAATGAATAAGGTACTTTGTCCCACTCAATCATCTGGCGTTTCGAATCGAACCACCTTCACCGCTGCTTCTATATACCGTGATGCTGTCTTACTCACCCACCGCCGACGCTCGAACCCCGGCTGCAATTGATCCCTAGATTTCGCCGGTGCCTTCGATAGGGTGTCCCATCCTTACCTGCTGGCCGTTATGTCGCGGATGGGTTTCGGGGAGCACTTCATAAGAGTCATCCGGCACTTTTTGGATGGAGCAAATTCCACAATCATTGTGAACGGCTGCAGATCACGACCAATTCCCATCAGATGATCAGTTCGACAAGGGTGTCCCTTGTCAGTGTATTTTATCGCTTTGGACCCCGTGCTGCGTGACATCGGACGGATGGTCGATGGTGTTCCTTTCCCAGGCGTCACCTTCCGCAGTGCGGCATACGCGGATGGTGTAGGTGTGTTTGTAGCAAACTCCAGGGACATCGATTCAGTTCGCCGAGTGCTCCACGTTTATGAACGAGCATCCGGTGCCATTTTAAAATCCAACAAAATGGTGCTAATGCCACTAGGACCACGATCATTGACCATCGAGCGCCCATGGTTCCGGATTGTAGGGGATCAACGTATCTTGGGTCTTGAGGTGACTGCCTGTCCGCAGCGCATGTTAACACTCACGTGCAGGCGGATTCCCCCCTGCGGGTTCGGGGGTAAGAATAGGCCCGCGGTAGTCCTGCCTGTCGTAAGAGGCGACTAAAAGCCCCCCTGCGGGTTCGGGGGTAAGAATAGGCCCGCGGTAGTCCTGCCTGTCGTAAGAGGCGACTAAAAGGAGTCTCAAACGTTTCGGCCTTATGTGTTGGTCCCCTCTCGGGTTTGACCTCCATCTATCTAAATTCTTCCGAAGAGCGAGCCAATTGGGGAAGGGCACCTTACATGGTGCACTGTATCCTTCGTGCAATTAGACCTATAGCCGTCTTTCTCGTCGTTGCAATGGTGTCCCGCTCGTTTTCGATCTCTTGGGCGATTTCCACGCTGCACTCTGCAGTGTTTCTTTTAACTGTGACGACGACCTTGGCCATTTTTGCACCTAAGATCCAGCACGGTAGCCAGTCCGTTGTGGTGGGGTCGCCATGTACCCTCTTGGTTGTAGCCCCCTGACAACACAGGGATCGCTCTACTGATGCCTGCGCCGTTCACTCCCCACGTATGCCAAGGAGTAGATGCCCATCTCCCTGGGGTATCAGGACTCCCGGCAATGGCCATCCTGCCAGGTGGCCTTTGCTGTGGCTGGGTGGCGCCCGTGGGGAGGGCCCTTGGTCGGAGTAGGTGGCATCAGGGCGGATGACCCGCAATGAAGCGTGGTACATCTTCTCTTGCTGGCGGCCAGCCGTCAGCAGTCTCTAAGCGTTCCAAAGCTCAATTCAAGGCTAACGTGTATGACCCCAAATCGTTCCCCTCCCTGGCCACACCATGGGAGGAACGAAGGGCTATGAATGAGAGCGAAAGATACTCGCCCCGATATCTCGTCTGTACCAGATCTGACGGGGAATCTTTTATGTCCGTGAAGCCTCAGTTCTTTGTCGAGCATTTAGAGGACAAGTTTGGGGAGGTGGAGGGCTTGTCCAAGATGCGGTCCGGATCGGTGTTGATAAAAACGGCATCCTCCGCCCAGTCGCGGGCCTTGCTCGCTTGTACTAAGCTGGGGGATGTCTCTGTCACTATCACGCCCCATAAGAGTCTGAACATGGTCCAGGGCATTATCTTTCACAGGGATCTGCTTTTACAGTCCGACGACGAGCTGCGCGCCAACTTGGAGCGCCGAGGTGTCCATTTCGTCCGGCGCGTCCACCGGGGTCCGAGGGATCGTCAAGTTGCCACCGGTGCCTTCATCTTGGCCTTCGAGGGTGACACGTTACCTGAGAAGGTCAAGGTGATGGTGTACCGTTGTGATGTCAAGCCGTATATCCCTCCCCCGATGCGATGCTTCAAGTGTTGGAAGTTCGGCCACATGTCTTCCCGCTGTGCGTCCGACCTCGTCTGTCGCGATTGCGGTCGACCTTCCCATCCAGATCATCCCTGTGCGCCGCCTCCAATCTGTGTGAACTGTGGTGCGCACCATCCGCCTTGCTCGCCAGACTGTCCGATTCTGCAGAAGGAGCGGAAGATCATGGAAATAAAGACTCTCGACCGCCTGACGTACACTGAGGCGAAGCGAAAATATGATCGACTTCATCCGGTGCGCATGACAGCTTCATATGCCGCAACTGTCACTCCTTCTACAATTCCATCCGCACCAGTCAGCTCCCAGAGTCGAAGTCCCACACCTGCCCCCTTGATGGTGGGGGGCACTAAACCTCCTGTTGCTCCTGCTCCATCTACTTCGGGAGCAACACCCCCCCAACCATCGGGGACATCAGTCCCCCCTTCCCAGCCGGAGAAGCGTAAGACTTCTTCGGCTCCTCTCGTAAGGAAGGGGTCCCTTGGGGACCTTCCTTCGCACGCTCCGACCGGTTCCAAAGCCGACGGCCGCAAGTGGCTCAAACAACCGCCAGTCCCTGGTCGTCGGGACACACGGTCATCGTCTGTCCCTGAGACCGACCCAGTTGCGCCCTCCCAGCCTGCGCCACCAAAGGCACGGCGCGAGAAGCAGCAGAAGAAGAAACTCCCCAAGGCTACCGACATTGCGGTGGCACCCATTCCACCGCTTCCTACAAGCTCTGCGTCTGAGGATGAGGTGGAGGTTCTGGCGTCCGCTGAGGACATGGATCTCGCCAGTCCCTCGGATGCAGTAGATGGCTGTTTTCCAGGTGGTGACTCTGTAGCAGCAGGGGCCCCGGAGGCGTAGTCTGCCTCCCCAGTCCCTTCACGCCTTTCCCATCCATGGCTAATAACATCCTCCAGTGGAACTGCAGCGGTTTCTTCCACCATCTAGCTGAGCTCCGCCACCTTATCAGCCGTCATCCTTTCCTTTGCATTGCTCTGCAGGAAACTTGGTTTCCAGCAATGCGAACCCCCGCCCTCCGTGGCTATCGGGGTTATTTTAAGAACCGGGCAACTTACGAAAGGGTGTCTGGTGGCGTCTGTATTTATGTCCTGAACTCTCTTCACAGCGAGTTTGTGCCTCTACAAACAGCTTTAGAGGCTGTCGCTGTTCGGGTGTGGACGCCCCAGGCCATTACCGTCTGCAGTATTTACCTTCCACCTGATGGTACTGTCGCGCAGCATGTCCTGGCTGCTCTGATAGCACAACTGCCGCCACCTTTTTTGCTGCTGGGCGATTTCAATGCCCACAACCCTCTATGGGGTGGGACTGTCTCCGATGATCGTGGTCGGGCCGTGGAGCATGTGTTGGCTCAGCTCGACCTTAGCCTCTTGAACACCGGTGCTCCCACGCATTTCAGTGTGGCCCACGGCTCGTTCTCGGCCATCGATCTCTCTATTTGCAGCCCTGGACTTGTCCCATCCCTCCACTGGAGGGTGCATCCTGACCTGTGTGGTAGTGACCATTTTCCCATCTATTTGTCACTGCCACAGTGTCATTCTTCTGGGCGCTTGCCCCGCTGGGCTCTCCACAGGGCTGACTGGCCAGCTTTTACTTCCGCTGTCACCATTGCGTCTCCCCCACAGGGTGACATTGACGAGGTGGTCTGTGTTTTAACCACGTCCATCATTTCAGCGGCCGAGGCTACCATCCCCCGTTCCTCTGGCCTCCCTCGGCGGAAGGCTGTCCCCTGGTGGTCGCCGGAGATTGCTGAGGCTATTCGCGACCGTAGGCGGGCTCTCCAGCGTCATAGGCGGCACCCGTCTCTGGAGACCCTCATCGCCTTTAAGAGGCTCCGTGCCTTCGCCCGTCGACTTATTGCACGGCGTAAGCAGGAGTGCTGGGAGAGGTACGTCTCCTCCCTGGGCTCCCGTGTCTCGTCCTCGCACGTGTGGTCCCGGATCCGGCGGATTTATGGCTCCCAGACCCCTGTGGGTGTCCCTGGGCTCTCCTTGGACGACGCTGTCTGCACGGACGCTGCCGCCATTGCTGAACGCCTCGCCGCGCACTTTGCTCAGAGCTCTGCGACTGCATCCTATCCCCCCGCCTTTCGCGCTCTAAAGGAGCGAGCCGAGCGGACGCCGTTCTCATTCCACACGCGTCATTATGAAACATACAATGCTCCTTTCAGCGAGAGGGAACTCCTCGCTGCCCTCGCCGATTGCCCTGATACAGCACCAGGACCGGACTGCATCCACGCGCAGATGCTGAAGCATCTCTCCAGGGACTGCCAGAGACACATCCTCACCATCTTTAACCGCATTTGGAGCGAGGGCGTGTTCCCGTCGCAATGGCGAGAGGGTCTTATTGTCCCCATCGTGAAGCCCGGTGCGGACCCACTGGCGGTGGACAGCTATCGTCCCATTACCCTCACCAACGTTTTGTGCAAATTGCTCGAACGTATGGTGGGGCGGCGTTTGTGTTGGGTCCTTGAGTCGCGCGGTCTCCTCGCTCCGTCCCAGGGTGGCTTCCGTCGGGGCCGGTCTGCAGTGGACAATTTGGTGCGGCTGGAATCTGCTGTCCGTACGGCTTTTGCCCGACGTCAGCACCTTGTTGCTGTATTTTTCGATCTGCGGAAGGCGTATGACACCACATGGAGGCATCACATCCTCGCCACGTTGCATGGGTGGGGTCTTCGTGGTCGGCTCCCGGCTTTTCTCCAAAGCTTTTTATTGCGCCGCTCTTTCCGGGTGCAAGTCGGTGCCACCTCTAGTTCCTCTTATATACAGGAAAATGGGGTCCCGCAGGGCTCGGTGTTGAGCGTCTCGTTATTTCTAGTGGCCATTAATGGTCTGGCTGCAGCAGTGGGGTCGTCGGTGTCTCCTTCTTTGTATGCCGACGACTTCTGCATCTCATTTAGCTCCACGACTACGGGAGTCGCCGAACGCAGGTTGCAAGTCGCCGTTCGCAAGGCAGCATCATGGGCTCTGGCTCATGGTTTTCAGTTCTCTGCTGCCAAGACTCGGGTTATGCACTTCTGCAGGCGTCGGACGGTCCACCCTCATCCTGAACTTTACCTCGACGGCCACCTGCTTGACGTGGTGGACACTTGCCGCTTCTTGGGACTCGTGTTTGATGCCCGGCTCACATGGGTTCCTCATGTTACTCAGCTGAAGCAAAAATGCTGGCGGCACCTCAACGCCCTCCGCTGCCTTAGCCACACGTCTTGGGGTGCAGATCGCTGCACGCTACTGCAATTGTACAGAGCCCTTGTGCAGTCCCGGCTTGATTATGGGAGCCTGGCCTATGGGTCTGCGTCACCCTCAGTGTTGAAGTTGTTAGACCCCATACACCACTGTGGGGTCCGGCTTGCAACTGGCGCTTTTCGTACGAGCCCCGTGGATAGTTTACTGGTGGAGGCCGGGGTTCCCCCGCTGCGGTTTCGCCGCCATCGACTGCTCGCCGACTATGCTGTCCACGTGCATTGCTCGCCAGGCCATCCCAATCGTCGGCTGCTTTTCCCTGCCATGGTCCTCCATCTGCCCGAACGGCGACCTCGGTCTGGGCTTTCCGTCGCTGTCCGAGTTCAGTCCCTGCTGTCGGACTTGGGTTCATTCCCTCTTCCGCCTCCCTTCCGGGTCCATGCACCTACGCCTCCCTGGTGTTTGTCCCGGCCGTCCATCTGTCTGGACTTGGCACAGGGACCCAAGGACTCGGTTCCGCCTGTGGCCCTCCGTCGCCGTTTTCTTGCGCTCCTCGACTCATTTCCGGGCTGTGAGCCTGTCTACACGGATGGTTCCCTGGTTGATGGTCGCACTGCCTACGCTTTTGCTCACGCTGCCCATGTTGAGCAACGCTCCTTGCCGGCTGGCAGCAGTATTTTTACTGCAGAGCTGGTGGCCATCTTGCGAGCTCTTGAGCATATGCGTTCCTGCTCAGATGCGTCCGTCGTCATCTGCAGTGACTCCCTGAGCAGCCTCCAGGCCATCGACCGCTGCTATCCCTCTTCTCCTCTGGTGTCCTCTATTCGGGAGTCTGTTTCCACCATTACCCACTCTGGTCGTTCGGTGGTTTTTGTTTGGACGCCAGGTCACGTTGGCATCCCGGGGAACGAACGTGTTGACAGGTTGGCCAAAGGGGCGATAGACGCCCCAGCTTTGGAGATCGGCCTTACGGCTCGCGACCAGCAGCTGGTGTTGCGCCGTAAGGTACTTGGGATGTGGGCTGCTGAGTGGCGTGGCATGACAGCCCCGAATAAACTACGGGCTGTCAAGGGGACGACCGATGTGTGGCGTTCCTCCCTGCGGGCTTCTCGCAGGGACTCGGTAGTCCTGTGTCGGCTGCGCATCGGCCATTCCTACCTGACGCACGGCCATCTGTTACGTCAGGAGGATCCCCCCTTGTGTCAGTGTGGGTCCCGGCTGACGGTCGGCCACATTTTGCTGGAGTGTCCTCGACTGCGCACACTCCGGCAATCTTTTAATCTCCCGGGCACTTTGGCTTTGGTTTTATCCGACGATGCCTCCATGGCTGATACTGTTTTAAATTTTATCCGTGGTAGTCCGTTTTATGGTTCGATTTAGGGAGGTCCTGCGCCTTTCCCTTTCTGTGTCTATTGTCCTTGTGTCTGTTGCTGTTCTGGTGTGCCGTGAGATGGTTGCCTCTTTCCCATTTTTTGATCTCGTGGTCAGTCAACCAGTCTCCGGCCATCTTCCTTTCTTCTGTTTCTTTCTGTCTGGTGTTCCTCTGTCCTGTTCTTGTCTGTAGTGTTTGTTGCTGAATTTGTGTGCTTTTGGCGCCTGGGGGGACGTCTCCTCCCCCCTTTGGTTTTTATCTGCTTGTAGATTTTCGGCTCGCCTGATTTTGGAATGGGGGACTGATGACCTTCGCTGTTTAGTCCCCCTTAAACATCCAACAACCAACCAACCAACCATGTGGGCTGCTGAGTGGCGTGGCATGACAGCCCGGAAAAACTACGGGCTGTCAAGGGGACGACCGATGTGTGGCGTTCCTCCCTGCGGGCTTCTCGCAGGGACTCGGTAGTCCTATGTCGGCTGCGCATCGGCCATACCTACCTGACGCACGGCCATCTGTTGCGTCAGGAGGATCCCCCCTTGTGTCGGTGTGGGTCCCGGCTGACGGTCGGCCACATTTTGCTGGAGTGTCCTCGACTGCGCACACTCCGGCAATCTTTTAATCTCCCGGGCACTTTGGCTTTGGTTTTATCCGACGATGCCTCCATGGCTGATACCGTTTTAAATTTTATCCGTGGTAGTCCGTTTTATGGTTCGATTTAGGGAGGTCCTGCGCCTTTCCCTTTCTGTGTCTATTGTCCTTGTGTCTGTTGCTGTTCTGGTGTGCCGTGAGCTGGTTGACTCTTTCCCATTTTTGATCTCGTGGTCAGTCAACCAGTCTCCGGCCATCTTCCTTTCTTCTGTTTCTTTCTGTTTCTTTCTGTCTGGTGTTCCTATGTCCTGTTCTTGTCTGTAGTGTTTGTTGCTGGATTTGTGTGCTTTTAGCGCCTGGGGGGACGTCTCCTCCCCCTTTGGTTTTTATCTGCTTCGTCGATTTCCGGCTCGCCTGATTTTGGAATGGGGGACTGATGACCTTCGCTGTTTAGTCCCCCTTAAACATCCAACAACCACCACCACCACCGCGACTAAAAGGAGTCTCAAACGTTTCGGCCTTATGTGATGGTCCCCTCTCGGGTTTGACCTCCATCTATCTAAATTATTCCGAAGAGCGAGCCAATTGGGGAAGGGCACCTTACATGGTGCACTGTATCCTTCGTGCAATTAGCCCTATAGCCATCTTTCGCGTCGTTGCAATGGTGTCCCGCTCGTTTTCGATCTCTTGGGCGATTACCACGCTGCACTCTGCAGTGTTTCTTTTAACTGTGACGACGACCTTGGCCATTTTTGCACCTAAGATTCAGCACGGTAGCCAGTCCGTTGTGGTGGGGTCGCCATGTACCCTCTTGGTTGTAGCCCCCTGACAACACAGGGATCGCTCTACTGATGCCTGCGCCGTTCACTCCCCACGTATGCCAAGGAGTAGATGCCCATCTCCCTGGGGCATCAGGACTCCCGGCAATGGCCATCCTGCCAGGTGGTCTTTGCTGTGGCTGGGTGGCGCCCGTGGGGAGGGCCCTTGGTCGCAGTAGGTGGCATCAGGGCGGATGACCCGTAATGAAGCGTGGTACATCATCTCTCGCTGGCGGCCAGCCGCCAGCAGTCTCTAAGCGTTCTCGGGCTCAATTTAATGCTGAAAAGTACAATCCGAAAACGTTCCCCTCTCTGGCCACGCCGTGGGAGGAACGTAAATCTCAGGATGGCAGTAGCACTTATTCGCCCCGATTCTTAGTTTGTACGAGAGCTGATGGGGAGTCTTTTCTCTCAACAAAGCCTCAGTTCTTCGTCGAGCATTTAGAGGACAAGTTTGGGGAGGTGGAGGGCTTGTCAAAAATGCGCTCTGGATCGGTCCTGATCCAAACGGCATCCTCTGCCCAGTCACGACGGTTACTTGCTTGTGACAAGTTGGGGGATGTTGCTGTTACGATCACACCGCATAAGAGTTTAAATATGGTCCAGGGAGTTATTTACCATAAGGACCTTCTTTTGCAGTCTGATGACGAGCTGCGCGCCAACTTAGAGCGCAGAGGTGTACATTTCGTCCGGCGCGTTCATCGGGGTCCGAAGGAAAATCAGATAGCTACCGGTGCCTTCATCTTGGCCTTCGAGGGTGATACGTTACCGGAAAAGGTCAAGGTGATGGTCTACCGATGTGACGTCAGGCCCTATATTCCTCCCCCGATGCGGTGCTTCAAGTGCTGGAAGTTTGGCCATATGTCTTCCCGCTGCACTTCCAGCCTCACATGTCGAGATTGCGGACGCTCGTCTCATCCCGATACTCCATGTGCCCCGCCTCCCATCTGTGTCAACTGCGGGGAACACCATTCACCTTGCTCGCCAGACTGCAGAATCTTCCAGAAAGAACGCAAAATCATGGAATATAAGACCCTGGACCGACTGACTTATACTGAGGCCAAGCGGAAATACGACCGATTACATCCCGTGCGAATGACGTCATCCTACGCCGCCGCTACAACACCTGTGCTCGCCCCATCAGTTTCACGACTTCCAGCCAGCTCGATAACCAGTAAGACTCCTCCTGCCCCCTTGCCAGTGGGGGGCTCTACCCACCGGGTTGCTCCTGCGCCACCTACCTCGGGGGCAACACCATCCCCCCCCATCAGGGACGTCCGTCCCTGCTTCTAAGCCGGAGAAGTGTCCAACTTCTTCGGCTTCTCACGCTCGCAAGGGGTCCCTCGGGTCCCTCCCTTCCCAGGTTTCCACCAGTGGGAAGGCTGACGACCGCCAGTGGCGTAAGTGCCCGCAATCAGCTGGTCGACAGGCTTCACGATCCTCCTCAGTCCCGGAGACTGAATCGGTGAAGCCCTCCCAGCCAGTTCAACCCAAGGAGCAGCGTGAGAAATCAAAGAAGAAGAGCTCTAAGCCCAAGGAACTCGCGGTGGCAGCCACCCCACCGCCACCTTACAGCTCTGCGTCTGAGGACGAGGTGGAGGCCCCCAGGGGCTCAGCATTCATTTGCTGGGTACGGGCTTGGCGACCCCGGGGTTCCTGAGCTGGGGACTGGTAAGCGCCACCTGTCCCCCGTCACCGTAAGCTCTGAGTACACTTCAGCGACCACCGTGCGGCGTGGCGGTGGAATGTTGTGTGTCTCAGGGAATGGGGATCTTGGCTTGGCCGCCCGGATCGCGAGGATGGAACAAACCTCTATAAAAAACCCCTCAATCTTCCGGTGTGCTCCGCGCCTATGAGATGCATGGCTGTTGAGGTGGAACAGTCGCAAGCGGGCAACCTCTGGGGCACCTGCCACACCCCAGTTGTATACGGCTTACTCAGGCACGCGGGGCTCTGTCTGAGCGGACCTTTAGTTCCCTAGCTGCTCGTGGGACCGCATTGGACCCTTAGACTTCTACATTTCCCCCTACCAGTGGATTGGATGGGCCGCTGGTAGGCAAACACACCCCTTCGAAAAAGCGACTTCGAGTCCTCCAGCTCCTGGTGCTGCTAGAGATTTATCAGACTGTTGTAACAGAGCACATGCTGATAATCAGAATGTGTTTTTGATTATTAAACGAAAGGAGGGTAGCTTTGAGAGGGTTTCTCCCTTTTACATCCACAAGGGTCTTGAAGGAATTGCAAGTACACTGAAATCTGTTAAGCGACTGCGCAATGGTACTCTCTTAGTTGAGACTTCTAGTTCCCGTCAAGTCGCTTCTCTTCGGAAAGCACCCTGTCTCGGAGAGTACGCTATTGAGACCGAGCTCCACTCCACACTCAACTATAGTAAGGGTGTTGTGACATGTAGGGACTTGATGGATATCTCCACAGACGAGTTGAAATCTGAGTGGGCTGCCGAAGGTATTGTTGATGTGCAGAATATTATGAGGCGAGTCGATGGGGACCTAGTAAAATCCGACTCGTTTATTCTCACGTTCAGTTGCCCGCGACTTCCAGAGCATGTAAAAGCGGGGTTCTTACGTTTGCCAGTCCGGCCATATTTCCCCAACCCAATGCGCTGCTTTAAATGTCAGCGCTTTGGGCATACTACATTGGGGTGCAATGGGATAGCCACTTGCGGTAAATGTGGTCAGCCTGCCCATGAAGGAGCTGATTGTTCGTCGCCTGTGAAGTGCGTGAATTGCTCTGGGAGTCACCCTGTCTGGAGCCTGGTCTGCCCCATCTATCTCGACGAACGGAAGATACAGGAGATTAAAACATCTAAGCGCATACCCTATGGTGAGGCCAAGAAGCTCTTTAAAGCCATGCAACCTCCTGTGTTTACTACATCTTTCGCTTCCGTTCTGAAAAAACCGGTACCAATGGCCACTGTTGCTACGCAAACGGAGGTTGCTAGTGTTAGCACTAATACCTGCGTTTGCCAGTGCACATGTGCTGCTGCGGTTGTTTTGCAACCTGCAGCTCTCCCCGCAACGTCGGACAAGGCCGTGGTTGCTGACATTGGGGTACTTCCTGCCTCTTCCCCTATGGCGCCTTCTGCCCCGGCGAGTAAAGCTCCAACTGCTGACACGGCTCTGCATTCTAAGCCCCCTAAGACCAAGACGCCGAAGGTGAAGATTTTGCCACCTGCGGAGACTGATCAGGGTCGGTCCGATGACGAGACCATCGTACTGTCTGACATCTCCCGTGGGTCGTCATCGGAGCTGATGGACATTGATGTCGACCGGGGGCGCTCTTCTCGCCCCAGGAATAAATCTCCGGCCAGTACGGGCTCTCCTCCAAAACACAGAGGCAGGGTGAAAGTTCAGCCACCCTGATCACTGGCTCCCATCTTACAGTGGAACCTGAATGGGTTCAGGACGCATGTGGCCGAACTACAACTCCTTGTACGTGAGTTCCCTTTGTGCTTATGTCTCCAAGAGACACATTTTCGGGCCACTGATGATCCTTCTTTACGGGGCTATACCGTCTATCGGAAAGATGATCTGACGGGGGAAAGGGCAAAGGGTGGTGTTGCGGTTTTTGTCCGTGACATGCACCCCTCATCTGAGCTCCCTCTCGTTACAGACTTGCAAGCAGTTGCAGTTGACCTTCTTGTGGGTCGGAGGCTCACAGTCTGTTCACTTTACTTACCTCCTCAGGATGCGATAGACTCTGAGGCTCTCTCAGACCTTATTGGCCAACTTCCCCGCCCCTTTCTTCTTCTGGGGGACTTCAATGCTTATAATGTCTTATGGGGCTCGTCGACTACTTGCCCCAGGGGTCGCATTCTGGAACGCCTCATGGTGTCTGAAGAACTGTGCATCCTCAACTCTGGTGCCGCCACTAATTTCTGTACTGCTTCTGGGTCGTCGTCAGCTATTGACCTTTCCTTTTGCTCTCCAGCACTAGCGGATTCTGCTCTATGGGAGGTTGATGCTGACCTCCATTCTAGTGACCACTTCCCCCTTTGGATTCGCCTCCTGGATGAGGCTATGGCATTTCCGGTACCGCCCCGGTGGCACCTCTGCAGGGCTGACTGGACACTTTTTAGCCACCTGGCCGTTTTGGAACACCGTGACAGCGTCCACGAATGGGTAGACCATGTTACAGCTGTGATCTCCCATGCTGCTGAATTGTCAATCCCACGGTCATCCGGTCATCCCAAGAGGCGTCCTGTCCCTTGGTGGACCCCTGAGTGCCGCTCAGCCATCCGAGCCCGCCGTGCCGCTCTGCGCCGCTTCAAGTGCCGTCCCACGGCTGACAATCTTGCAACCTTTCGGGTGGCAAGGGCTAAAGCGCGACGCGTGATTAAAGAGAGCAAACGACGGTCATGGCAATCGTTCTTGAACTCCATCTCCCGCTCCACTAGTTCTACGAAAGTATGGGAAGCCATCAGGAGGATTTCCGGGAAACTCGGCCAGCTACCCGTCACGGCCTTGCTGCATCAGGGAAGTCTCCTCACGGCGCCGAGAGACATTGCCCAGACACTGGCCATGCATTTTGCGGAATCTACCGCCACTATTAACTGTGATCCAGATTTCTGCCGCTACCGCACTGCCATCGAGAGGGGTCACTTGGACTTCCGGTCTCCTAATTCTGAACCCTACAACTGCCCCTTCACAATGTGGGAACTGGATTCGGCGCTGTCTGTGGCTCATGATACTGCGCCTGGTCATGATCAAATCCGGTATAGCATGCTGCGGCACTTGTTACTGCCTTCCAAGGAAGTTCTCCTGAATTGTTTTAATATGATATGGTTATCCGGCACGTACCCTGACTCGTGGAGGGAAGCGATTTTGATACCCCTCCTCAAACCAGGGAAGGACCGAACGCATCCCAGTAGTTATCGAAGTATCGCCTTGACGAGCTGTGTCGGGAAGACGTTGGAACGCATGGTCAATCGTCGCCTGGTTTGGCTGCTCGAGACCAGGCAGCTCCTTAGCCCCTCTCAGTGTGGCTTTCGGAGATGGCGTTCTACTATAGACAACTTGACCCTGCTTGAGGCGGCCATCCAGCAGGCCTTCCTGCGTAACCAGCATTGTCTAGGTGTATTCTTTGACATTCATAAGGCGTATGACACTACTTGGCGCCGCCATATCCTCAATCAACTCCATGAGTGGGGCTTTCGTGGCCGTCTCCCCATCTTCATTCGGTCCTTTCTTTCCCACCGCCTCTTTCGCTATAGGGTTGGTAATGTGCTATCTGATTTGTATGTGCAGGAGAATGGTGTTCCTCAGGGAAGCGTTTTAAGTGTCACCCTCTTTGCCGTCGCCATTAACAGTATCACGTCCACTATCCGGAGTCCTGCCCAATGCTCCTTGTTTGTGGACGATTTTGCTGTTTTCTGTTCTTCCTCCAGTCTTGTCACTGCTAGTCGACAGTTGCAGCTTACGATACAGCGATTAGAGGCATGGACTGCGAAGACGGGTTTTACCTTTTCTGCCGACAAATGTGTGTGTGTTCATTTTAATCGTTCTCGACGTGCTTTTACCTCCCCTGAATTGCGTCTGAGGGACACCATTCTTCCTTTTAGCGACACTGTGCGGTTCCTGGGCCTCACTTTTGATTCAAAGTTGTCGTGGTTGCCTCACCTTAAAGACCTCAAGGTGCGGGCCCTGAAGGCACTGAATATTTTGAAGTGTCTCAGCCATCGGTCCTGGGGAGCAGATCGGGCGCGTCTGCTGCAGTTTTATAGGGCTTTCGTCCGATCGCGACTTGACTATGGTTGCACCGTGTATGGGTCAGCAAGGCCTTCGTATCTGAAGATTCTTGACGCAGTACACCATGAGGGTATCAGGCTGGCCACTGGTGCCTTCCGTACTAGTCCCATCCCCAGCCTGTGTGCTGAGGCAGGGGAACCGCCGCTCGCCATCCGGCGGAAACTCCTCATGGTGCGACGGGTGTGTCAATTCCTTGCCTGTCCTACCTCCCCTGCGTACCCTACCGTTGCCCGACCGCCTATGGAACGTCTCTTTTCCAGTCGTCCCAGGGCAACGAGACCGTTTGGGATTCGTGCCAAGCATTTGCTTGAGTCTCTTGGTGTGGAGCGTGTGGCCCCCCAACGACAAGGTTTTACTCGCCTGCCTCCCTGGTTGCTCCAGAGGCCCAGCGTCGTTTTAGACTTGTCGGAGTACCGGAGGAGCTGCACTCCTGCGTTTGTTTTTACCGCCTTATTTTCTGATATTTTAAACCAGCATCCCGACCATGTACCAGTATTTACGGATGGCTCTAAACAGGGGGACTCTGTTGGTTGTGCTGTTGTTTTCCCTGATCGACTCGTCAAGTTACGGCTTCCTGCGGCGTTTACCATCTTTGATGCCGAATTGTTTGCGATCATGCGGGCATTGGAGCAGATGAGATGTGTCCCCAGTCGTAAGTTCCTCATCTGTTCTGACTCCCTGAGTGCCCTTCAGACCGTACAACACTTGTACCCAGCGGATACGGTCGTCCAGAACATCCATGATGCCCTACTCCACCTGCAGCGGCAGGGGAAGGAGGTTTCCTTCTGCTGGGTGCCGGGGCACGTGGGTATTAGGGGAAACGAACTGGCGGATGTGGCTGCCAAAGATGCATGTTTCCTCCCTGACGTTGTTGAATGTGCCGTCCCCCTCCATGCTGTTACCTCCCTCCTGCGTTTTCGAATTATGCGTCAGTGGGAAGAGGAGTGGCTGGCAGTCGGTGAAAATAAGCTGCGTCTGGTGAAGGCCACCATACGGCCATGGCGTACTTCCTCCCAGTCATGCAGGCGGGATGAGGTTCTCCTCACTCGCCTCCGCATCGGGCACAGTCCCTTCACACATGGTTTTCTACTCCGGCGGGAGGATCCCCCAATCTGCAGTGCTTGTGGCGTCCAGATTACTGTCCGCCACATTTTACTTGATTGTCTTTTGTTCTCTGACCAGAGGGCGGTGGTTTCTTTGCCACCGGATTTGCCCTCTATTTTGAAAGACGACGCATCGTCTGTGGTGAAGGTTTTACGGTTTTGTGTCCTGTCCAATTTGTTGCCACGGATTTTAGGGAGAGGGTTTTAATGTGCTGCTGGATGACTGGCTCACCCAGATTTTAGGTAAGAGGTCCGCCAGTCACGAATACCTCCTTGTTTCCCTTCGGTTTCTGTCCTCCCTTCCTTGTGTTTCCTTTCCTTTTTTAGTGCACTCCTTCTCCTCTTGTTTTGCCTCTGTACGTGAGGATTTGGAACTGCGTCTTTCCGCTGTTCCCCTTTTTCGCTGTTCGTCTTAGTCCCTTCACTGCATGTGTTCTTGTTTTTATGCGTTTGGGCGCTGATGACCTCGCTGTTTAGCGCCCGTAAGCCTCAAACACACACACACACACACGAGGTGGAGATCCTGGCGTCCGCTGAGGACCTAGAACTCGCCGGTCCCTCAGACGCCATGGATAACACTAGCACGGGTGCTCAATCGGAGGCAGCAGGTGACCCAGCGGCGTAATCTGCCTTCCCGTCCCGTCACGCCTTTCTCAGCCATGGACAATACCATCCTCCAGTGGAACTGCAGCGGTTTCTTCCACCATCTCGCTGAGCTCCGCCAACTTATCAGCCTTCACCCTTTCTTCTGCATTGCTCTCCAGGAAACTTGGTTTCCAGCAATGCGAACCCCCGCCCTCCGTGGCTATCGGGGTTGTTATAAGAACCGAGCAGCTTATGAAAGGGTGTCTGGTGGCGTCTGCATATATGTCCTTCACACTCTGCACAGCGAGTCTGTCCCTCTCCAGACGCCTTTAGAGGCTGTCGCTGTACGCGTGTGGACGCCACAGGCTGTTACCGTCTGCAGTCTTTACATTCCACCGGATGGTGATGTCTCGCAGCTTGTCCTGGCTGCACTGGTCGCCCAATTGCCGCCACCTTTCTTGCTATTGGGCGACTTCAACGCTCATAACCCTCTGTGGGGTGGGTCAGTGGCAACAGGTCGAGGCGCCATCGTTGAGCATTTATTGTCGCAGCTCGATCTCTCGCTGTTAAATGATGGTGCCTTCACACACTTCAGTGTGGCGCATGGCACCTACTCCGCCATTGACCTTTCAATCTGTAGCCATAGCCTCTTACCGTCTGTCCAATGGAGTGTGCATGACGACCTGTGTGGTAGTGACCATTTTCCGATCTTTTTGTCGCTACCACAGCGCCACTCTTCTGGGCGCCCTAGCAGATGGGCTATGAATAAGGCTGACTGGGACTTGTTCTCCTCCACTGCCGCTTTTGAGCCTCTCTCTACCGATGACATTGATGCGGTGGTTCAATCGGTCACCACCGGCATCGTTACTGCCGCCGAATCTGCCATTCCCCATTCCTGTGGGTCCCCTCGGCGGAAGGCTGTCCCCTGGTGGTCGCCGGAGATTGCTGAGGCTATTCGCGACCGTAGGCGGGCTCTCCAGCGTCATAGGCGGCACCCGTCTCTGGAGACCCTCATCGCCTTTAAGAGGCTCCGTGCCTTCGCCCGTCGTCTTATTGCACGGCGTAAGCAGGAGTGCTGGGAGAGGTACGTCTCCTCCCTGGGCTCCCGTGTCTCGTCCTCGCACGTGTGGTCCCGGATCCGGCGGATTTATGGCTCCCAGACCCCTATGGGTGTCCCTGGGCTCTCCTTGGACGGCGCTGTCTGCACGGACGCTGCCGCCATTGCTGAACGGCTAGCCGCGCACTTTGCTCAGAGCTCTGCGACTGCATCCTATCCCCCCGCCTTTCGCTCTCTAAAGGAGCGAGCCGAGCGGACGCAGTTCTCATTCCGCACGCGTCGTTCTGACACATACAATGCACCTTTCAGCGAGAGGGAATTCCTCGCCGCCCTCGCCGATTGCCCTGATACAGCACCAGGCCCAGACTGCATCCACGCGCAGATGCTGAAGCATCTCTCCAGGGACTGCCAGAGACACATTCTCGCGATATTTAATCGCATTTGGAGCGAAGGCGTGTTCCCGTCGCAATGGCGGGAGGGCGTTATTGTCCCCATCTTGAAACCCGGTGCGGACCCACTGGCGGTGGACAGCTATCGTCCCATTACCCTCACCAACGTTTTGTGCAAATTGCTCGAACGTATGGTGGGGCGGCGTTTGTGTTGGGTCCTTGAGTCGCGCGGTCTCCTCGCTCCATCCCAGGGTGGCTTCCGTCGGGGCCGGTCTGCAGTGGACAATTTGGTGCGGCTGGAATCTGCTGTCCGTACGGCTTTTGCCCGACGTCAGCATCTTGTTGCTGTATTTTTCGATCTGCGGAAGGCGTATGACACCACATGGAGGCATCACATCCTCGCCACGTTGCATGGGTGGGGTCTTCGTGGTCGGCTCCCAGCTTTTCTTCAAAACTTTTTATTGCGCCGCTCTTTCCGGGTGCAAGTCGGTGCCACCTCTAGTTCCTCTTATCTACAGGAAAATGGGGTCCCGCAGGGCTCGGTGTTGAGCGTCTCCTTATTTTTAGTGGCCATTAATGGTCTGGCAGCAGCAGTGGGGTCGTCGGTGTCTCCTTCTTTGTATGCCGACGACTTCTGCATCTCATTTAGCTCCACGACTACGGGAGTCGCCGAACGCAGGCTGCAAGTCGCCGTTCGCAAGGCAGCATCATGGGCACTGACTCATGGCTTTCAGTTCTCTGCTGCCAAGACTCGAGTAATGCACTTCTGCAGGCGTCGGACGGTCCACCCTCATCCTGCACTTTACCTCGACGGCCACCTGCTTGACGTGGTGGACACTTGCCGCTTCTTGGGACTCGTGTTTGATGCCCGGCTCACATGGGTTCCTCATGTTACTCAGCTGAAGCAAAAATGCTGGCGGCACCTCAACGCCCTCCGCTGCCTTAGCCACACGTCTTGGGGTGCAGATCGCCGCACGCTGCTGCGGTTGTACAGAGCCCTTGTGCAGTCCCGGCTTGATTATGGGAGCCTGGCCTATGGGTCTGCGTCCCCCTCAGTGTTGAAGTTGTTAGACCCCATACACCACTGTGGGGTTAGGCTTGCCACTGGCGCTTTTCGCACCAGCCCCGTGGATAGTCTACTGGTGGAGGCCGGGGTTCCCCCACTGCGGATTCGCCGCCATCGTCTGCTTGTCGACTATGCTATCCACGTTCATTGCTCGCCAGATCATCCCAATCGTCGCCTGCTTTTCCCTGCTATGGTCCTCCATCTGCCCGAACGGCGCCCTAGGTCTGGGCTTTCCATCGCTGTCCGTGTCCAGTCCCTGCTGTCAGAACTGGGGTCATTCCCTCTTCTGCCTCCCTTCCGGGTCCATACACCTACGCCTCCCTGGTGTTTGTCCCGGCCGTCCGTCCGTCTGGACTTGGCACAGGGACCCAAGGACTCGGTTCCGCCTGTGGCCCTCCGTCGCCGTTTTCTTGCTCTCCTCGCCTCATTTTCGGACTGTGAGACTGTCTACACTGATGGTTCCCTGGTTGATGGTCGCACTGCCTACGCTTTTGCTCACGCTGCCCATGTTGAGCAACGCTCCTTGCCGGCTGGCTGCAGTATTTTTACTGCAGAGCTGGTGGCCATCTTGCGCGCTCTTGAGCACATGCGTTTCTGCTCAGGTAGGTCCGTTGTCATCTGCAGTGACTCCCTGAGCAGCCTTCAGGCCATCGACCGCTGCTATCCCTCCTCTCCTCTGGTGTCCTCCATTCAGGAGGCTGTTTCCGCCATTGCCCGTTCTGGTGGTTCCGTGGTCCTGGTTTGGACGCCCGGTCATGTTGGCATCCCAGGGAACGAACGTGTAGACAGGCTGGCCAAAGGGGCGATAGACGCCCCAGCTTTGGAGATCGGCCTTACGGCTCGCGACCAGCAGCTGGTGTTGCGCCGTAAGGTGCTTGGGATGTGGGCTGCTGAGTGGCGTGGCATGACAGCCCCGAATAAACTGCGGGCTGTCAAGGAGACGACCGATGTGTGGCGTTCCTCCCTGCGGGCTTCTCGCAGGGACTCGGTAGTCCTGTGTCGGCTGCGCATCGGCCATACGTACCTGACGCACGGCCATCTCTTGCGTCAGGAGGATCCCCCCTTGTGTCAGTGTGGGTCCCGGCTGACGGTCGGCCACATTTTGCTGGAGTGTCCTCGACTGCGCACACTCCGGCAATCTTTTAATCTCCCGGGCACTTTGGCTTTGGTTTTATCTGACGATGCCTCCATGGCTGATGACGTTTTAAATTTTATCCGTGGTAGTCCTTTTTATGGTTCGATTTAGGGAGGTCCTGCGCCTTTCCCTTTCTGTGTCTTTTGTCCTCGTGTCTGTTGCTGTTCTGGTAGGCCGTGAGATGGTTGGCTCTTTCCCTTTTTTGATCTCGTGGTCAGTCAACCAGTCTCCGGCCCTCTTCCTTTCTTCTGTTTCTTTCTGTCTGGTGTTCCTCTGTCCTGTTCTTGTCTGTCGTGTTCGTTGCTGCATTTGTGTTCTTTTAGCGCCTGGGGGGACGTCTCCTCCCCTTTGGTTTTTATCTGCTCCGTAGATTTCCGGCTCGCCTGATTTTGGAATGGGGGACTGATGACCTTCGCTGTTTAGTCCCCCTTAACCATCCAACGACCACCACCACCACCTCCATGTTACTCCCTCGCAGGTCTGGGCCAAGATTCGACGCGTCTACGGCTATCGGACCCCTGCCAGTGTCCCTGCGCTCTCACTGAATGGAGCCGTTTGTACCGACTCCCACTTCATTGCAAATCGCTTAGCAGAGCATTTTGCTATGAGTTCCGCTTCTGCGAATTACCCCCAGGCCTTCCGCTCCATTAAAGAGCGGCTGGAACGTCGAAGCCTTTCGTTTCGCAGCAACCACCCGGAATCTTACAATGCTCCATTCAGTGAGTGGGAATTTCGCAGTGCCCTAGCTGCTTGCCCTGATACCGCTCCTGGGCCAGATGGCATCCACTGTCAGATGCTGAAACACCTTTCAGTGGACTGCCAGCGGCGCCTTCTCGATCTTTACAACCGTCTTTGGGTCGAGGGGGAGTTTCCGTCGCAATGGCGGGAAGGCATTGTCATCCCCGTTTTGAAGCCTGGAAAGAACCCTCTGGAGGTGGACAGCTACCGTCCCATTAGCCTCACCAACGTTCTTTGCAAGTTGCTTGAACGGATGGTGAGCCGGCGCTTGAATTGGGTACTGGAGTCTAGGGGCCTTCTGGCTCCATCTCAGGGTGGGTTCCGTAAAGGCCGCTCCGCCGCCGACAATCTGGTGAGCCTGGAGTCGGCCATCCGTACTGCCTTTTCCCGCCGTCAGCACCTGGTCGCTGTCTTTTTCGACATGCGGAAGGCGTACGATACGACGTGGCGTCATCACATTCTTTCTACGCTCCATGGATGGGGTCTTCGGGGTCCTCTGCCGATTTTTATCCGCAATTTTCTGTCGTGTCGTACCTTCCGCGTGCAAGTCGCGGCCTCGTATAGTTCCTCCCACGCCCAGGAGAACGGTGTGCCACAGGGCTCTGTTTTAAGTGTCTGTCTGTTTTTAATAGCCATTAACGGGCTTGCTGCGGCCGTGGGACATTCGGTCTCCGCTTCCCTGTATGCTGACGACTTCTGCCTTTATTACAGCTCTACTGGCATTGCAGCTGTTGAACGTCAGCTACAGGGCGCTATCCGTAAGGCGCAGTCTTGGGCTGTAGCGCATGGGTTTCAGTTTTCGGCAGCCAAGACCTGCGTTCTGCATTTCTGCCGGCGCCGAACAGTCCATCCTGAGCCGCGGCTTTATCTTGCCGACGAACTCCTTGCTGTGGTGGAGACCCACAGGTTTTTGGGGGTGGTTTTCGATGCCCGGTTGACTTGGCTGCCTCATATCCGGCAGCTTAAACAGACGTGTTGGCGGCATCTAAACGCTCTGAGATGCTTGAGCAACACCCGCTGGGGCGCCGACCGCTCTACACTGTTGCGGCTCTACCAGGCGTTAATCCAGTCCCGTCTGGATTATGGGAGCCTGGCTTATGGCTCAGCATCCCCATCTGCGTTACGGGTGCTGGACCCGATTCTCCACAGCGGGATACGCCTTGCCACTGGTGCTTTCCGCACCAGCCCTGTGGACAGCGTACTAGTGGAGGCAGGTGTACCTCCACTGCGGTTCCGACGCCAACGTTTGCTGGCCGCTTATGCTGCCCATGTACTAAGCTCGCCCGGGCATCCAAACTATCGCCTCCTGTTCCCGCGGTCGGTCGTCCGTATGCCCGAACGTCGGCCGCGGTCTGGTTGTACAATAGCGGTCCGCGTCAAAGAGCTTCTCTCTGGGCTCCAGGGTTTCACTGTTCCACCTCCTTTCCGGGCTACTTTGCATACACCCCCATGGTGTGTTCATCGCCCTAGCCTTCGGCTCGACTTGGCACAGGGCCCTAAGGACTCAGTCCCTCCTGAGGCCTTCCGCCGCCGCTTTTATTCCATCCTGGCCACGTATCAGGGCTCTGGTGTTGTTTACACTGACGGTTCGATGGTTGCTGGTCGTGTCGGATATGCGCTCACTCTAGGGGACCATTCCGAACAACGTTCCTTGACGGATGGCTGCAGCGTTTACACTGCTGAACTGGTCGCCATCCTTCGTGCCCTAGAGTATATCCGCTCCTGCTCAGGTGAGTCCTTCGTTATCTGTAGCGATTCCCTGAGCGGTTTACGGGCTCTCGACCAGTGTTTCCCTCGTTCTCGTCTGGTGATGGCTATCCACGAGTCTCTGCATACTCTCGCCTGTTGCGGCCGCTCTGTGGTCTTTGTGTGGACCCCCGGTCATGTCGGTATCCCGGGTAACGAACATGTTGACCGCCTGGCGAAAGAGGCCACCAGCAAGCCATCTCTGGACGTTGGCCTCCCAGAGACTGATTTGCGGGCAGTCTTCCGCCGCAAAATCTTGGCGCTATGGGACGCTGAATGGCGGGAACTGACAATGCGCAATAAACTCCGTGCTGTCAAGGAGACGACGGCTGTGTGGCGGTCATCCATGCGAGCCACTCGCAGGGACTCAGTAGTTCTTTGCCGGCTCCGCATTGGCCACTCCCGGCTGACACACAGTTATCTACTGCGCCGGGAGGACCCTCCTCTATGTCGCTGTGGGGCAGCTATGACAGTGGCCCACATTTTGCTGGCCTGCCCCCTTTTAGCTGTGGTCAGGCAGACATTTGCGCTGCCTGCTACGCTCCCTGCCCTTTTAACAGACGACTCCACTATGGCTGACTCAGTTTTACGTTTTCTTCGGGCAGGGGGATTTTATCATTTACTCTGAGTGTTTCTGTTTTCTTTTAATGATTTGTGTTGATTCTGGCCTTTGGCCTATGGTTTTACACTGATTTTTTAATGTGTTTCTCAGTGGTTGGCCTTTCCTTTTTATTTCTATGGTCGGCCAACCACCGTCACACTCTGTGTGGTTTTAGTTTGTTTTGTCTTGTCTTTGTCTCAGTATCTCTTGTTCTGTGTCGTCTGTGATCTCTTCTGTTCCTTGTTTTTATTCTCTGTGGGTGTTCTTTGTCTTTGGAAAAAGGGACCGATGACCATGGCAGTCTGGTCCCTTTCATCCCCCCAAACCAACCAACCAACCTTGGTCGGAGTAGGTGGCATCAGGGCGGATGACCCGCAATGAAGCGTGGTACATCATCTGTCGCTGGCGGCCAGCCGTCAGCAGTCTCTAAGCGTTCGAGAGCCCATTTTAAAGGTAACGTTTATGACCCCAAATTGTTCCCCTCCCTCGCCACACCATGGGAGGAACGACAGGCATTGCGTGACACTGAGACGTATTCGCCCAGATATCTTGTCTGTACCAGAGCTGATGGGGAATCTTTTCTATCCGTGAAGCCGCAGTTCTTTGTAGAGCATTTAGAGGACAAGTTCGGGGAGGTGGAGGGCTTGTCCAAGATGCGGTCTGGATCGGTGCTGATAAAAACGGCATCCTCTGCCCAGTCACCGAGGTTGCTCAATTGTGACAAGTTGGGGGATGTTTCCGTTAGCATCACGCCGCATAAGAGTCTGAACATGGTCCAGGGTATTATATTCCACCGGGATCTTCTTCTGCAGTCCGACGATGAATTACGCGCCAACCTCGAACGACGAGGTGTTCACTTCGTCCGGCGCGTCCACCGGGGTCCGAAGGATAATCAGGTCGCCACCGGTGCCTTCATCTTGGCCTTTGAGGGTGATGTCTTACCCGAAAAGGTTAAGGTGATGGTTTATCGTTGTGATGTGAAACCATATATCCCTCCTCCGATGCGGTGTTTTAAATGCTGGAAGTTCGGGCACATGTCATCTCGCTGTACTTCCAGCATGACGTGTCGGGATTGCGGACGTCCTTCGCATCCCGATACTCCATGTGCCCCGCCTCCTATCTGTGTTAACTGCGGAGAACACCATTCCCCCTGCTCGCCGGACTGTAGGATATTGCAGAAAGAACGGAAGATAATGGAATATAAGACCTTGGACCGGCTGACCTACCCCGAGGCTAGCCGGAAATGTGAGAGGCTCCATCCTGTGGCAATGCCGTCGACCTACGCCGCTGCTGCAACGACGGTTCTCCCGTCATCACGAATCGGCCCTAAGATCGGTCAGCATCCACCGGCCCCCTTGCTTGTGGGGGGCACTTCACACCCTGTTGCTCCTGCTCCATCTTCTTCAGGAGCAACACCCTCCCAACCTTCGGGGACATCAGCTCCCCCTTCCCAGCCGGAGAAGCGTAAGACTTCTTCGGCTGCTCTCGCCAGGAAGGGATCCCTTGGGGACCTCCCTTCGCAAGTTCCGACCAGTGGCAAGGCGGACGCCCGCAAGTGGTTGAAACAACCGCCAGTCCCTGGTCGTCGGGCCTCGCGGTCGTCGTCTGTCCCTGAGACTGACCCAGTGAAGCCCATGCAGCCTGAAGAGCCGAAGGCACAGCGTGATAAGCAGAAAAGGAAGAAAGTCCCCAAGACCAACGGTAATGCGGTGGCACCGATCCCGCCGCTCCCTACAAGCTCTGCCTCTGAGGACGAGGTGGAGATTCTGGCGTCCGCTGAGGACCTCGCTCTTGCCGGTCCCGCGGACGCAATGGATGGCATTTGCACGGATGCTCCATCGGAGGCAGCAGGTGCCCCAGTGGCGTAATCTGCCTTCCCAGTCCCGTCACGCCTTTCCCAGCCATGGACAACACCATCCTCCAGTGGAACTGCAGCGGTTTCTTCCACCATCTAGCTGAGCTCCGCCACCTTATCAGCCTTCACCCTTTCTTCTGCATTGCTCTCCAGGAAACTTGGTTTCCAGCAATGCGAACCCCCGCCCTCCGTGGCTATCGGGGTTATTATAAGAACCGAGCAGCTTATGAAAGGGTGTCTGGTGGCGTCTGCATATATGTCCTTCACACTCTGCACAGCGAGTCTGTCCCTCTCCAGACGCCTCTAGAGGCTGTCGCTGTACGCGTGTGGACGCCACAGGCTGTTACCGTCTGCAGTCTTTACATTCCACCGGATGGTGATGTCTCGCAGCATGTCCTGGCTGCACTGGTCGCCCAATTGCCGCCACCTTTCTTGCTATTGGGCGACTTCAACGCTCATAACCCTCTGTGGGGTGGGTCAGTGGCAACAGGTCGAGGCGCCATCGTTGAGCATTTATTGTCGCAGCTCGATCTCTCGCTGTTAAATGGTGGTGCCTTCACACACTTCAGTGTGGCGCATGGCACCTACTCCGCCATTGACCTTTCCATCTGTAGCCATAGCCTCTTACCGTCTGTCCAATGGAGTGTGCATGACGACCTGTGTGGTAGTGACCATTTTCCGATCTTTTTGTCACTACCACAGCGCCACTCTTCTGGGCGCCCTAGCAGATGGGCTATGAATAAGGCTGACTGGGACTTGTTCTCCTCCACTGCCGCTTTTGAGCCTCTCTCTACCGATGACATTGATGCGGTGGTTCAATCGGTCACCACCGGCATCGTTACTGCCGCCGAATCTGCCATTCCCCATTCCTGTGGGTCCCCTCGGCGGAAGGCTGTGCCTTGGTGGTCGCCTGAGATCGCTGAAGCGATTAAAGATCGCCGGCGGGCGCTCCAGCGTCACAAGCGACACCCCTCCCTCGACCACCTTATCGCCTTCAAACGGCTGCGTGCGCGGGCCCGCCTCCTTATCCGCCAAGGCAAGCAGGAGTGCTGGGAGCGGTATGTGTCCACAATTGGCCTCCATGTCTCTCCATCGCAGGTCTGGGCCAAGATTCGACGCGTCTACGGCTATCGGCCACCTGTCAGCGTCCCTGCGCTCTCACTGAATGGAGCAGTTTGTACTGACTCCGACATCATTGCAAATCGCTTAGCAGAGCATTTTGCTTTGAGTTCCGCTTCTGCGAATTACCCCCAGGCCTTCCGCTCCATTAAAGAGCGGATGGAACTTCGGAGCCTTTCGTTTCGCACCAACCACCCAGAATCTTACAATGCTCCATTCAGTGAGTGGGAATTTCGCAGTGCCCTCGCTGCTTGCCCTGATACCGCTCCTGGGCCAGATGGCATCCACTGTCAAATGCTGAAACATCTTTCAGTGGACTGCCAGCGGCACCTTCTCGATCTTTACAACCGTCTTTGGGTCGAGGGGGAGTTTCCGTCGCAATGGCGGGAAGGCATTGTCATCCCCGTTTTGAAACCTGGAAAGACCCCTCTGGAGGTGGACAGCTACCGTCCCATTAGCCTCACCAACGTTATGTGCAAGCTTCTCGAACGGATGGTGAGCCGGCGCTTGCATTGGGTACTGGAGTCTCGGGGCCTTCTGGCTCCGTCTCAGGGTGGGTTCCGTAAAGGCCGCTCAGCCACCGACAATCTGGTGAGCCTGGAGACTGCCATCCGTACTGCCTTTGCCCGCCGTCAGCACCTGGTCGCTGTCTTTTTCGACATGCGGAAGGCGTACGATACGACATGGCGTCATCACATTCTTTCTACGCTTCATGGATGGGGTCTTCGGGGTCCTCTGCCGATTTTTATCCGCAATTTTCTGTCGTGTCGTACCTTCCGCGTGCAAGTCGCGGCCTCGTATAGTTCCTCCCACGCCCAGGAGAACGGTGTACCACAGGGCTCTGTTTTAAGTGTCTGTCTGTTTTTAATAGCCATTAACGGGCTTGCTGCGGCCGTGGGAACTTCTGTCTCCGCTTCCCTGTATGCTGACGACTTCTGCCTTTATTACAGCTCTACTGGCATTGCAGCTGTTGAACGTCAGCTACAGGGCGCTATCCGTAAGGCGCAGTCTTGGGCTGTAGCGCATGGGTTTCAGTTTTCGGCAGCCAAGACCTGCGTTATGCATTTCTGCCGGCGCCGAACAGTCCATCCTGAGCCGCGGCTTTATCTTGCCGACGAACTCCTTGCTGTGGTGGAGACCCACAGGTTTTTGGGGGTGGTTTTCGATGCCCGGTTGACTTGGCTGCCTCATATCCGGCAGCTGAAACAGACGTGTTGGCGGCATCTAAACGCTCTGAGATGCTTGAGCAACACCCGCTGGGGCGCCGACCGCTCTACACTGTTGCGGCTCTACCAGGCGTTAATCCAGTCCCGTCTGGATTATGGGAGCCTGGCTTATGGCTCAGCATCCCCATCTGCGTTACGGGTGCTGGACCCGATTCTCCACAGCGGGATACGCCTTGCCACTGGTGCTTTCCGCACCAGCCCTGTGGACAGCGTCCTAGTGGAGGCAGGTGTACCTCCACTGCGGTTCCGACGCCAACGTTTGCTGGCCGCTTATGCTGCCCATGTACTAAGCTCGCCCGGGCATCCAAACTATCGCCTCCTGTTCCCGCGGTCGGTCGTCCGTATGCCAGAACGTCGGCCGCGGTCTGGTTGTACAATAGCGGTCCGCGTCAAAGAGCTTCTCTCTCGGCTCCAGGGTTTCACTGTTCCACCTCCTTTCCGGGCTACTTTGCATACACCCCCATGGTGTGTTCGTCGCCCTAGCCTTCGGCTCGACTTGGCACAGGGCCCTAAGGACTCAGTCCCTCCTGAGGCCTTCCGCCGCCGCTTTTATTCTATCCTGGCCACGTATCAGGGCTCTGGTGTTGTTTACACTGACGGTTCGATGGTTGCTGGTCGTGTCGGATATGCGCTCACTCTAGGGGACCATTCCGAACAACGTTCCTTGCCGGATGGCTGCAGCGTTTACACTGCTGAACTGGTCGCCATCCTTCGTGCCCTAGAGTATATCCGCTCCTTCTCAGGTGAGTCCTTCGTTATCTGTAGCGATTCCCTGAGCGGTTTACGAGCTCTCGACCAGTGTTTCCCTCGTTCTCGTCTGGTGATGGCTATCCACGAGTCTCTGCGTACTCTCGCCTGTTGCGGCCGCTCTGTGGTCTTTGTGTGGACCCCCGGTCATGTCGGTATCCCGGGTAACGAACATGTTGACCGCCTGGCGAAAGAGGCCACCAGCAAGCCATCCCTGGACGTTGGCCTCCCAGAGACTGATTTGCGGGCAGTCTTCCGCCGCAAAATCTTGGCGCTATGGGACGCTGAATGGCGGGAACTGACAATGCGCAATAAACTCCGTGCTGTCAAGGAGACGACGGCTGTGTGGCGGTCATCCCTGCGAGCCACTCGCAGGGACTCAGTAGTTCTTTGCCGGCTCCGCATTGGCCACTCCCGGCTGACACACAGTTATCTACTGCGCCGGGAGGACCCTCCTCTATGTCGCTGTGGGGCAGCTTTGACAGTGGCCCACATTTTGCTGGCCTGCCCCCTTTTAGCTGTGGTCAGGCAGACATTTGCGCTGCCTGCTACGCTCCCTGCCCTTTTAACAGACGACTCCACTATGGCTGACTCAGTTTTACGTTTTCTTCGGGCAGGGGGATTTTATCATTTACTCTGAGTGTTTCTGTTTTCTTTTAATGATTTGTGTTGATTCTGGCCTTTGGCCTATGGTTTTACACTGATTTTTTAATGTGTTTCTCAGTGGTTGGCCTTTCCTTTTTATGTCTATGGTCGGCCAACCACCGTCACACTCTGTGTGGTTTTAGTTTGTTTTGTCTTGTCTTTGTCTCAGTATCTCTTGTTCTGTGTCGTCTGTGATCTCTTCTGTTCCTTGTTTTTATTCTCTGTGGGTGTTCTTTGTCTTTGGAAAAAGGGACCGATGACCATGGCAGTCTGGTCCCTTTAATCCCCCAAACCAACCAACCTACGCTTCATGGATGGGGTCTTCGGGGTCCTCTGCCGATTTTTATCCGCAATTTTCTGTTGTGTCGTACCTTCCACGTGCAAGTCGCGGCCTCGTATAGTTCCTCCCACGTCCAGGAGAACGGTGTGCCACAGGGCTCTGTTTTAAGTGTCTGTCTGTTTTTAATAGCCATTAACGGGCTTGCTGCGGCCGTGGGAAATTCTGTCTCCGCTTCCCTGTATGCTGACGACTTCTGCCTTTATTACAGCTCTACTGGCATTGCAGCTGTTGAACGTCAGCTACAGGGCGCTATCCGTAAGGCGCAGTCTTGTGCTGTAGCGCATGGCTTTCAGTTTTCGGCAGCCAAGACCTGCGTTATGCATTTCTGCCGGCGCCGAACAGTCCATCCTGAGCCGCGGCTTTATCTTGCCGACGAACTCCTTGCTGTGGTGGAGACCCACAGGTTTTTGGGGGTGGTTTTCGATGCCCGGTTGACTTGGCTGCCTCATATCCGGCAGCTCAAACAGACGTGTTGGCGGCATCTCAATGCACTCCGGTGTTTGAGCCACACCCGCTGGGGAGCCGACCGCTCTACCCTGCTACGGCTCTACCAGGCGTTAATTCAGTCCCGTCTGGATTATGGGTGCCTGGCATATGGCTCAGCCTCCCCGTCTGCGTTGCGGGTGCTGGACCCAATTCTCCACAGCGGGATACGCCTTGCCACTGGTGCTTTCCGCACCAGCCCTGTGGACAGCTTACTCGTGGAGGCAGGTGTCCCTCCCCTGCGGTTCCGACGCCAACGTTTGCTGGCCGCTTATGCTGCCCATGTTCTCAGCTCGCCCGGGCATCCAAATTATCGTCTCCTGTTCCCGCGATCGGTCGTCCATCTGCCAGATGGTCGGCCCCGGTCTGGTTGTACAATAGCGGTCCGCGTCAAGGAGCTTCTCTCTGGGCTTCAGGTTTTCACTGTTCCACCTACTTTCCGGGCTACTTTGCATACACCCCCATGGTGTGTTCGTCGCCCTTGCCTTCGGCTGGACCTGGCACAGGGCCCGAAGGACTCAGTCCCTCCAGAGGCCTTCCGCCGCCGCTTTTATTCTATCCTGGCCACGTATCAGGGCTCTGGTGTTGTCTACACTGACGGTTCGATGGTTGCTGGTCGTGTCGGGTATGCGCTCACTCTAGGGGACCGTTCCGAACAACGTTCCTTGCAGGATGGCTGCAGCGTTTACACTGCTGAATTGGTCGCCATCTTTCGTGCCCTAGAGTATATCCGCTCCTGCTCAGGTGAGTCCTTCGTTATCTGTAGCGATTCCCTGAGCGGTTTACGAGCTCTCGACCAGTGTTTCCCTCGTTCTCGTCTGGTGATGGCTATCCACGAGTCTCTGCATACTCTTGCCTGTTGCGGCCGCTCTGTGGTCTTTGTGTGGACCCCTGGTCATGTCGGTATCCCGGGTAACGAACATGTTGACCGCCTGGCGAAAGAGGCCACCAGCAAGCCATCTCTGGACCTTGGCCTCCCAGAAACTGATTTGCGGGCAGTCTTCCGCCGCAAAATCTTGGCGCTATGGGACGATGAATGGCGCGAACTGACAATGTCCAATAAACTCCGTGCTGTCAAGGAGACGACGGCTGTGTGGCGGTCATCCATGCGAGCCAACCGCAGGGACTCCGTCGTCCTTTGTCGGCTCCGCATTGGCCACTCCCGGCTAACACACGGTTATTTACTGCGCCGGGAGGACCCTCCTCTATGTTGCTGTGGGGCAGCTTTGACAGTGGCCCACATTTTGCTGGCCTGCCCCCTTTTAGCTGTGGTCAGGCAGACATTTGCGCTGCCTGCTACGCTCCCTGCCCTTTTAACAGACGACTCCACTATGGCTGACTTAGTTTTACGTTTTATTCGGGCAGGGGGATTTTATCATTTACTCTGAGTGTTTCTGTTTTATTTTATTGTTTTGTGTTGACTCTGGCCTTTGGCCTATGGTTTTACACTGTTTTTTTTTTTTTTTTTAATGTGTTTCTACGTGGTTGGCCTTTCCTTTTTTCTGTCTATGGTCGGCCAACCACCGTCACACTCTGTGTGGTTTTAGTTTGTTTTGTCTTGTCTTGTCTTTGTCTCAGTATCTCTTGTTCTGTCTCGTCTGTGATCTCTTCTGTTCCTTGTTTTTATTCTCTGTGGGTGTTCTTTGTCTTTGGAAAAAGGGACCGATGACCATGGCAGTCTGGTCCCTTTAATCCCCCAAACCAACCAACCAACCAACCACCTTACCTCGACGGCCACCTGCTTGGCGTGGTGGACACTTGCCGCTTCTTGGGACTCGTGTTTGATGCCCGGCTCACATGGGTTCCTCATGTTACTCAGCTGAAGCAAAAATGCTGGCGGCACCTCAACGCCCTCCGCTGCCTTAGCCACACGTCTTGGGGTGCAGATCGCCGCACGCTGCTGCGGTTGTACAGAGCCCTTGTGCAGTCCCGGCTTGATTATGGGAGCCTGGCCTATGGGTCTGCGTCCCCCTCAGTGTTGAAGTTGTTAGACCCCATACACCACTGTGGGGTTAGGCTTGCCACTGGCGCTTTTCGCACCAGCCCCGTGGATAGTCTACTGGTGGAGGCCGGGGTTCCCCCACTGCGGATTCGCCGCCATCGTCTGCTTGTCGACTATGCTGTCCCCGTTCATTGCTCGCCAGATCATCCCAATCGTCGCCTGCTTTTCCCTGCTATGGTCCTCCATCTGCCCGAACGGCGCCCTAGGTCTGGGCTTTCCATAGCTGTCCGTGTCCAGTCCCTGCTGTCAGAACTGGGGTCATTCCCTCTTCTGCCTCCCTTCCGGGTCCATACACCTACGCCTCCCTGGTGTTTGTCCCGGCCGTCCGTCCGTCTGGACTTGGCACAGGGACCCAAGGACTCGGTTCCGCCTGTGGCCCTCCGTCGCCGTTTTCTTGCTCTCCTCGCCTCATTTTCGGACTGTGAGACTGTCTACACTGATGGTTCCCTGGTTGATGGTCGCACTGCCTACGCCTTTGCTCACTCTGACCATGTTGAGCAACGCTCCTTGCCGGCTGGCTGCAGTATTTTTACTGCAGAGCTGGTGGCCATCTTGCGCGCTCTTGAGCACATGCGTTTCTGCTCAGGTAGGTCCGTTGTCATCTGCAGTGACTCCCTGAGCAGCCTTCAGGCCATCGACCGCTGCTATCCCTCCTCTCCTCTGGTGTCCTCCATTCAGGAGGCTGTTTCCGCCATTGCCCATTCTGGTGGTTCAGTGGTCCTGGTTTGGACGCCCGGTCATGTTGGCATCCCAGGGAACGAACGTGTAGACAGGCTGGCCAAAGGGGCGATAGACGCCCCAGCTTTGGAGATCGGCCTTACGGCTCGCGACCAGCAGCTGGTGTTGCGCCGTAAGGTACTTGGGATGTGGGCTGCTGAGTGGCGTGGCATGACAGCCCCGAATAAACTGCGGGCTGTCAAGGAGACGACCGATGTGTGGCGTTCCTCCCTGCGGGCTTCTCGCAGGGACTCGGTAGTCCTGTGTCGGCTGCGCATCGGCCATACGTACCTGACGCACGGCCATCTCTTGCGTCAGGAGGATCCCCCCTTGTGTCAGTGTGGGTCCCGGCTGACGGTCGGCCACATTTTGCTGGAGTGTCCTCGACTGCGCACACTCCGGCAATCTTTTAATCTCCCGGGCACTTTGGCTTTGGTTTTATCTGACGATGCCTCCATGGCTGATGACGTTTTAAATTTTATCCGTGGTAGTCCTTTTTATGGTTCGATTTAGGGAGGTCCTGCGCCTTTCCCTTTCTGTGTCTTTTGTCCTCGTGTCTGTTGCTGTTCTGGTAGGCCGTGAGATGGTTGACTCTTTTCCTTTTTTGATCTCGTGGTCAGTCAACCAGTCTCCGGCCCTCTTCCTTTCTTCTGTTTCTTTCTGTCTGGTGTTCCTCTGTCCTGTTCTTGTCTGTAGTGTTTGTTGCTGCATTTGTGTTCTTTTAGCGCCTGGGGGGACGTCTCCTCCCCTTTGGTTTTTATCTGCTCCGTAGATTTCCGGCTCGCCTGATTTTGGAATGGGGGACTGATGACCTTCGCTGTTTAGTCCCCCTTAACCATCCAACAACCACCACCACCACCACCTTGAGTCGCGCGGTCTCCTCGCTACATCCCAGGGTGGCTTCCGTCGGGGCCGGTCTGCAGTGGACAATTTGGTGCGGCTGGAATCTGCTGTCCGTACGGCTTTTGCCCGACGTCAGCACCTTGTTGCTGTATTTTTCGATCTGCGGAAGGCGTATGACACCACATGGAGGCATCACATCCTCGCCACGTTGCATGGGTGGGGTCTTCGTGGTCGGCTCCCGGCTTTTCTTCAAAGCTTTTTATTGCGCCGCTCTTTCCGGGTGCAAGTCGGTGCCACCTCTAGTTCCTCTTATATACAGGAAAATGGGGTCCCGCAGGGCTCGGTGTTGAGCGTCTCGTTATTTCTAGTGGCCATTAATGGTCTGGCTGCGGCAGTGGGGTCGTCGGTGTCTCCTTCTTTGTATGCCGACGACTTCTGCATCTCATTTAGCTCCACGACTACGGGAGTCGCCGAACGCAGGCTGCAAGTCGCCGTTCGCAAGGCAGCATCATGGGCTCTGGCTCATGGTTTTCAGTTCTCTGCTGCCAAGACTCGGGTTATGCACTTCTGCAGGCGTCGGACGGTCCACCCTCATCCTGACCTTTACCTCGACGGCCACCTGCTTGAAGTGGTAGACACTTGCCGCTTCTTGGGACTCGTGTTTGATGCCCGGCTCACATGGGTTCCTCATGTTATTCAGCTGAAGCAAAAATGCTGGCGGCACCTCAACGCCCTCCGCTGCCTTAGCCACACGTCTTGGGGTGCAGATCGCTGCACGCTACTGCAATTGTACAGAGCCCTTGTGCAGTCCCGGCTTGATTATGGGAGCCTGGCCTATGGGTCTGCGTCACCCTCAGTGTTGAAGTTGTTAGACCCCATACATCACTGTGGGGTTCGGCTTGCTACTGGCGCTTTTCGCACCAGCCCCGTAGATAGTCTACTGGTGGAGGCCGGGGTTCCCCCGCTGCGGATTCGCCGCCATCGTCTGCTCGCCGACTATGCTGTCCATGTACATTGCTCGCCAGGCCATCCCAATCGTCGCCTGCTTTTCCCTGCCTTGGTCCACCACATGCCCGAACGGCGACCTCGGTCTGGGCTTTCCGTAGCTGTCCGTGTCCAGTCCCTGCTGTCAGAACTGGGGTCATTCCCTCTTCTGCCTCCCTTCCGGGTCCGTACACCTCCGCCTCCCTGGTGTTTGTCCCGGCCGTCCGTCCGTCTGGATTTGGCACAGGGACCTAAGGACTCGGTTCCGCCTGTGGCCCTCCGTCGCCGTTTTCTTGCGCTCCTCGACTCATTTCCGGGCTGTGAGCCTGTCTACACTGATGGTTCCCTGGTTGATGGTCGCACTGCCTACGCTTTTGCTCACGCTGCCAATGTTGAGCAACGCTCCTTGCCGGCTGGCTGCAGTATTTTTACTGCAGAGCTGGTGGCCATCTTGCGAGCTCTTGAGCATATGCGTTCCTGCTCAGATGCGTCCGTCGTCATCTGCAGTGACTCCCTGAGCAGCCTTCAGGCCATCGACCGCTGCTATCCCTCCTCTCCTCTGGTGTCCTCCATTCAGGAGGCTGTTTCCGACATTGCCCGTTCGTGTCGTTCGGTGGTCTTGGTTTGGACGCCCGGTCATGTTGGCATCCCTGGGAACGAACGTGTAGACAGGCTGGCCAAAGGGGCGCTCGACGCCCCGGCTTTGGAGATCGGCCTTACGGCTCGCGACCAGCAGCTGGTGTTGCGCCGTAAGCTGATTGGGATGTGGGCTGCTGAGTGGCGTGGCATGACAGCCCCGAATAAACTGCGGGCTGTCAAGGAGACGACCGTTGTGTGGCGTTCCTCCCTGCGGGCTTCTCGCAGGGACTCGGTAGTCCTGTGTCGGCTGCGCATCGGCCATACATACCTGACGCACGGCCATCTGTTGCGTCAGGAGGATCCCCCCTTGTGTCGGTGTGGGTCCCGGCTGACGGTCGGCCACATTTTGCTGGAGTGTCCTCGACTGCGCACACTCCGGCAATCTTTTAATCTCCCGGGCACTTTGGCTTTGGTTTTATCCGACGATGCCTCCATGGCTGACACTGTTTTACATTTTATCCGTAGTAGTCCTTTTTATGGTTCGATATAGGGAAGTCCTGCGCCTTTCCCTTTCTGTGTCTTTTGTCCTTGTGTCTGTTGCTGTTCTGGTGTGCCGTCAGATGGTTGACTCTTTCCCCTTTTTTTTCTCATGGTCAGTCGACCAGTCTCTGGCAATCCCCCTTTCTTCTATTTCTTTCTGTCTGGTGTTATTCTGTCCTGTTCTTGTCTGTAGTGTTTGTTGCTGCATTTGTGTTCTTTTAGCGCCTGGGGGGGACGTCTCCTCCCCCTTTGGTTTTTATCTGCTCCGTAGATTTTCGGCTCGCCTGATTTTGGAATGGGGGACTGATGACCTTCGCTGTTTAGTCCCCCTTAAACATACCAACAACCACCACCACCTATTAAACTCATTTTTGGCTTATGACGGAGTGCTAGGGGCGTGCTCCACCTCTGTCGCGGGTTGGCCCGGCATTGCAGTACCGTCGGGATCGGCCCACCTAATATTAATTAAAACACAGCCTGAAATGGGTTAACATTCTGCAGTGATCAGATATTCCGCTGGTAGCAAAACTTGTCGTAGTTGTTGATGCGCCCAGTAGTTAGTTGCTTACACACCACGATTTCTTTTAATTAATTTAAGATTATCTTAAGAAATTTTTTTTTTTTTTTTTTTTGCGGTTAGCCGGACCGCACTTGCAGCCGCATAACGCTAGGCTGGTAATTTATGGTGGCACAGGACAGTGCCTTCGGATGCCTCGTTAGCGTCTCTTATGGTCCTATCGCAGATAATTTTAACAATATTTTTTGGAGTTATAACCTTAGCTCCTCGCGAATGTCGTCGTCGTCGCCGCCGCACGCACGCAGAATACGTGGTACACACGCACACACACATATGCAGTAGGCGGTGGACGATGTAAGCACTCGGCTAGGTGTAGCTCGCGCCAGTATAGCTCGCGCCGGCCTGGCGCTGCTGTGGGGCGGCCTCACGGCTTCTCCACTGGCCTGGCAGCTAGCGGCGTTCAAATGGGAGTCGCAGTTTACTCCTCGACATGGAGGGTGGTACTGGGCTGTTGACGAGTGCTCTCGTATTTTGTCGTTCCCTCCGGCACTTGCTTTTGCGATGTTTTCGACGGTCGCCTGTTGCCATATCGGCCCGCACCACCGTGTGTGACCCCCACATGTGGAGCGTACATGCTGCAAGCATTTAGGCCCTGACACTGCGGTTTTTCATCTCTGGCGGTACTCCGCAAGGATACCGCCCTTCGATTGTGCCATTCCAGCACTAATTGAAGTGCTAGGTTTTCCGGCCTGTTAGGAGACCGCTTCTGCAAAATGTGCGAGGAGATTTTTGCTGGTTGCGAGCTACCCGCCAATTTTCTAGCTGCACGTATTGCCCTTAATCCAAAGGTCACAGGCGACTGTCGGGCTAGAGGCGTACGTCCCATCACCGTTCTTAACACTGTTTATAAGTTGGTGGCACGAAGTGTGGCTTCACGTCTTAAACAGGTGATGAATAAGGTACTTTGTCCCACTCAATCATGTGGCGTTTCGAATCGAACCACCTTCACCGCTGCTTCTATATACCGTGATGCTGTCTTACTCACCCACCGCCGACGCTCGAACCCCGGCTGCAATTGATCCCTAGATTTCGCCGGTGCCTTCGATAGGGTCTCCCATCCTTACCTGCTGGCCGTTATGTCGCGGATGGGTTTCGGGGAGCACTTAATAAGAGTCATCCGGCACTTCTTGGATGGAGCAAATTCCACAACCATTGTGAACGGCTGCAGATCACGACCAATTCCCATCAGACGATCAGTTCGACAAGGGTGTCCCTTGTCAGTGTATTTTATCGCTTTGGACCCCGTGCTGCGTGACATCGGACGGATGGTCGATGGTGTTCCTTTCCCAGGCGTCACCTTCCGCAGTGCGGCATACGCGGATGGTATAGGTGTGTTTGTAGCAAACGCCAGGGACATCGATTCAGTTCGCCGAGTCCTCCACGTTTATGAACGAGCATCCGGTGCCATGTAAAAATCCAACAAAATGGTGCTAATCCCACTAGGACCACGATCATTGACCATCGAGCGCCCATGGTTCCGGATTGTAGGGGAACAGCGTATCTTGGGTCTTGAGGTGACTGCCTGTCCGCAGCGCATGTTAACACTCACGTGCAGGCGGATTCTCACGCGCATCAGAGGACTTTGCGTGAGTCACACTGATCGACGACTCAACCTCCATCAACGAATCCAACTGATTAATACTTACATCCTATAACGGGCATTGTATGTAGCACAACTCCTTACGCTACCGAAACAAACCAGCAGAGCCATCTCACAAACAGTATATTGCCTGTTGTGGCGGCATGCACTATTCATCGTTGATGCACAGACTTGTACACTGCCAAAGGTCGATGGTGGCCTTGGACTCATTGACTTTCCCCGCATATGTGCGGCAATCCTGATTCACCGTATCGCCACTTTGCGTGAGATTGATCCAGGTGGGACAACAGCGGTGCTTTTCGACCGTTATCGCCCACAATCGGCGCGTGAACCAGTATGTTTGACACATATTACATTCCGGATGACGGCAGTCAAGGTCTATTACCTCAATCAAAGTTACGTCCTAACAGTGGCCACCGACAAGGCACGCACATCGAAGCGCCTTTACTAGGCGCTTCGAGAGCCAGCCCACACCACATAAATTGGAGGACAGGCGACCGTCGGTCATCTGGCACCAAGCTTGGGCTAATATCACCCACCCAGCCCTTCCCACAGAAGTTTCAGCGCTATGGTATCGCGTTGTAAACAATTTAATACCCACTAATCATCGCTTGGCGGCCATCCGCCTATGGCCCTCGGCTGCTTGCGGCCGATGTGGTGACGTAGACACCAGAGAGCATCGTCTCTTATGCCCTCACGTCACAGAAGTGTGGGACCTTGCACGTGTGCTATTAGCGCTGATCGGTGGGACTACACTGGACTATGTGCCAATCGACTGGTTCCTTACCCCTGGTATTCAGATCAACCCCCGAAAACGACATAACGCAGTGGTGTGGCTCTTGGGCCACACCATTTTCACGATCTATGACCTTTGCCTCACCGATGCTGTCTCTTTCATGGACTACCTTTGGAGCCAGCATCGCCTGGCGGAATGTGACCGGAAATATACCATTACTTTTGCAAGATTTCTTAAAGTTGCAATGGTTCATGGTTATCAAAAGGTGTTCCAGGCTGAGTAAGGCACCTCGTATAAGAATTGCCTGAGTGTACCCCTGGATCTTTGTCACTCGGACTTTCAAACTACTCTTGACTTAACCATACCCCAGGTTTGATATTGGCCTTCTGGGCATCACTAGAGTAGACTGTTCTATGATACTGATAACATGGAAATTGGTAACATGGAAATTGTGTGAACGTTGTATGAAAAATTATTGGAAAATTGGAAAACACATAATCTATCTTAGAGGATTATTACTTCGTTAATTCTATGGGCTATAGGATTATCTCGCCAGTTTCGTTTGAGTATGCTACCGTCGCTGTTTTTTTTTGCGTTCATTTCTGTCTTTATTTATTTCTTTCTATTTAGTTTTTAACATCATCACTTGCCTTACACCTGCAGAGGGAAGTGTGTTTCTGAGGAGTGTGTCGTCGCCCCCTGAGGCATAGCAGAGTATGCCTCCGCTTTTATTTTCGGTTTATGGCAATAAGTCTTGCTGCTAACAACACCCTGCTTTACGTGCTGCGTCGACACTAGAGGATGGCGGCATTTTTGGAGAGGAAAAGGTAGGGCTATAGGGGAGGTAGGAGGGTAAAAAGTGTAGTATCTGTTCTTATCAGCTTAATATCTGATACGTCCTGCATTGCACGACCAGAATATTAAACTCATTTTTGGCTTATTACGGAGTGCTAGGGGCGTGCTCCACCTCTGTCGCGGGTTGGCCCGGCATTGCAGTACCGTCGGGATCGGCCCACCTAATATTAATTAAAACACAGCCTGAAATGGGTTAACATTCTGCAGTGATCAGATATTCCGCTGGTAGCAAAACTTGTCGTAGTTGTTGATGCGCCCAGTAGTTAGTTGCTTACACACCACGATTTCTTTTAATTAATTTAAGATTATCTTAAGAATTTTTTTTTTTTTTTTTTTTTTTGCGGTTAGCCGGACCGCACTTGCAGCCGCATAACGCTAGGCTGGTAATTTATGGTGGCACAGGACAGTGCCTTCGGATGCCTCGTTAGCGTCTCTTATGGTCCTATCGCAGATAATTTTAATAATATTTTTTGGAGTTATAACCTTAGCTCCTCGCGAATGTCGTCGTCGTCGCCGCCGCACGCACGCAGAATACGTGGTACACACGCACACACACATATGCAGTAGGCGGTGGACGATGTAAGCACTCGGCTAGGTGTAGCTCGCGCCAGTATAGCTCGCGCCGGCCTGGCGCTGCTGTGGGGCGGCCTCACGGCTTCTCCACTGGCCTGGCAGCTAGCGGCGTTCAAATGGGAGTCGCAGTTTACTCCTCGACATGGAGGGTGGTACTGGGCTGTTGACGAGTGCTCTCGTATTTTGTCGTTCCCTCCGGCACTTGCTTTTGCGATGTTTTCGACGGTCGCCTGTTGCCATATCGGCCCGCACCACCGTGTGTGACCCCCACATGTGGAGCGTACATGCTGCAAACATTTAGGCCCTGACACTGCGGTTTTTCATCTCTGGCGGTACTCCGCAAGGATACCGCCCTTCGATTGTGCCATTCCAGCACTAATTGAAGTGCTAGGTTTTCCGGCCTGTTAGGAGACCGCTTCTGCAAAATGTGCGAGGAGATTTTTGCTGGTTGCGAGCTACCCGCCGATTTTCTAGCTGCACGTATTGCCCTTAATCCAAAGGTCACAGGCGACTGTCGGGCTAGAGGCGTACGTCCCATCACCGTTCTTAACACTGTTTATAAGTTGGTGGCACGAAGTGTGGCTTCACGTCTTAAACAGGTGATGAATAAGGTACTTTGTCCCACTCAATCACCCCCTGCGGGTTCGGGGTTAAGAATAGGCCCGCGGTATTCCTGCCTGTCGTAAGAGGCGACTAAAAGGAGTCTCAAACGTTTTGGCCTTAATGTGATGGTCCCCGTTCGGGTTTGACCTCCATTTTTCCAAATTCCACAGAAGTACGAGCCTTTTGGGGAAGGACACCTTACGTGGTGCACCATCAGTCCTCTGTGCCCTACGACCTTGGCACTCTTGATCGTCCTGGCGACGTGCATGCACCCTCCGTCCCTCATTTTGGGCATAGACACCTGATGTATTGTGTACGTACCGCCCTTAGTGCGTCACCACCAGCACGCACGTTCACTATGGACTACCCATGGCACCCGAAATCCAGCACGGTAGCCAGCCCGTTGTGGTGGGGTCGTCATGTACCCTCTAGGTTGTAGCCCCCTGACAACACAGGGATCGTACTGCCGATGCCTGAGCTGACTCCTCCCCACGTAAGCCAAGGAGTAGATGCTCGTCTCTCAGGGGCATCGGGACTCCCGGCAACGGCCATCCTGCCAGGTGGCCTTTGCTGTGGCTGGGTGGCGCCCGTGGGGAGAGCCCCTGGTCGGAGTGGGTGGCATCGGGGCGGATGCCCCGCAATGAAGCGGGTGAAATCTCAATCTGGTGGTCGCCCGACCGCCAATGTCTCTAAGCGTGGTAAGGTGGAATTTAACGCTGTGACATATAACCCGAAGTCGTTCCCTTCCCTAGCCACACCATGGGAGGAACGTAGGGCTGCAGACAGACAGGAGCCGTATTCGCCACGATACCTTGTATGCAGCAGAACTGATGGGGATTCGTTTTTGGGGACTAAGCCTCTTTTCTTCGTGCACAATCTCGAAGATAAGTTTGGGGAAGTGGCGTCTCTTTCCAAAATGAGGAGCGGGGCCATTTTGATACAAGCAGCTTCATCTGCGCAGTCCCAGGCATTACTCGCCTGTGAGAAGCTTGGTGACATCCCCGTTACTGTCACTCCCCATAAGTCGTTAAATTTGGTCCAGGGGATTATTTTTCATAAAGATCTTCTGCTACAGTCTGATGACGAGCTACGTGAGAACCTGGCACGACGAGGTGTACACTTTGTCCGTCGTGTCTTTAGGGGGCCAAAGGATAATAGGGTCGCTACCGGTGCTTTCATCCTGGCCTTTGAGGGCGACTGCTTGCCTGAGAAAGTCAAGGTCATGATATACCGGTGCGATGTCAAGCCCTATGTCCCGCCCCCTATGCGATGCTTCCAGTGCTGGAAATTCGGACACATGTCCTCCAGGTGCACTTCCAGCCCCACGTGTCGTGATTGTGGACGACCTCCACATCCTAATGCTCCATGTGCTCCGCCTCCCACCTGCGTTAACTGTGGGGAGCATCATTCTCCCTGCTCACCAGACTGTGCAGTCTATCAACGAGAGCGGAAGATACAAGAAATTAAGACCTTGGACCGTTTAAGTTACCAAGAGGCGAAGAAGAAATTAGAACGACTCAACCCCACACCTATGTTGCGGAGTTATGCTACTGTCACACTGCCGCCACCAGCTCCTGCACAGACTCCCTTCTCTGTTGGCCCACAGAGAAATCAGGTAACGTCTGCCCCACCGCTGGGACAGGCCGCTCTCTCTTCCACTGCTCCCAAAACACCGAGTTTGGGAGCAGTGCGCCCCAACCAACCGGGGACGTTGGTCCCCACCCCTCAGCCGGAGCGGCGACAGCCCTCTCCGGCTCCTCAGCCGGGGAAGCGACAGCTCCCTCCGGCTGCTCAGCCGGGGACGCAACAGCCTCCTCCGGCCTCACTTGTTCGGAAGGGATCCCTTGGGGGCGTCCCTTCCAAGGACTTCCCCAGTGTCTCACAAGACACTAGCCAGTGTCCCCCTGCGGGTTCGGGGGTTAGAATCGGCCCGCGGTATTCCTGCCTGTCGTAAGAGGCGACTAAAAGGAGTCTCAAACGTTTCGGCCTTATGTGATGGTCCCCTCTCGGGTTTGACCTCCATCTATCCAAATTATTCCGAAGAGCGAGCCAATTGGGGAAGGGCACCTTACATGGTGCACTGTATCCTTCGTGCAATTAGACCTATTGCCGTCTTTCTTGTCGTTGCGATGGTGTCCCGCTCGTTTTCGATCTCATGGGCGATTACCACGCTGCACTCTGCAGTGTTTCTTTTAACTGTGACGACGACCTTGGCCATTTTTGCACCTAAGATCCAGCACGGTAGCCAGTCCGTTGTGGTGGGGTCGCCATGTACCCTCTTGGTTGTAGCCCCCTGACAACACAGGGATCGCTCTACTGATGCCTGCGCCGTTCACTCCCCACGTATGCCAAGGAGTAGATGCCCATCTCCCTGGGGCATCGGGACTCCCGGCAATGGCCATCCTGCCAGGTGGCCTTTGCTGTGGCTGGGTGGCGCCCGTGGGGAGGGCCCTTGGTCGGAGTAGGTGGCATCAGGGCGGATGACCCGCAATGAAGCGTGGTACATCATCTGTCGCTGGCGGCCAGCCGCCAGCAGTCTCTAAGCGTTCTCGGGCTCAATTTAATGCTGAAAAGTACAATCCGAAAACGTTCCCCTCTCTGGCCACGCCGTGGGAGGAACGTAAATCTCAGGATGGCAGTAGCACTTATTCGCCCCGATTCTTAGTTTGTACGAGAGCTGATGGGGAGTCTTTTCTCTCAACCAAGCCTCAGTTCTTCGTCGAGCATTTAGAGGACAAGTTTGGGGAGGTGGAGGGCTTGTCAAAAATGCGCTCTGGATCGGTCCTGATCCAAACGGCATCCTCTGCCCAGTCACGACGGTTACTTGCTTGTGATAAGTTGGGGGATGTTGCTGTTACGATCACACCGCATAAGAGTTTAAATATGGTCCAGGGAGTTATTTACCATAAGGACCTTCTTTTGCAGTCTGATGACGAGCTGCGCGCCAACTTAGAGCGCAGAGGTGTACATTTCGTCCGGCGCGTTCATCGGGGTCCGAAGGAAAATCAGATAGCTACCGGTGCCTTCATCTTGGCCTTCGAGGGTGATACGTTACCGGAAAAGGTCAAGGTGATGGTCTACCGATGTGACGTCAGGCCCTATATTCCTCCCCCGATGCGGTGCTTCAAGTGCTGGAAGTTTGGCCATATGTCTTCCCGCTGCACTTCCAGCCTCACATGTCGAGATTGCGGACGCCCGTCTCATCCCGATACTCCATGTGCCCCGCCTCCCATCTGTGTCAACTGCGGGGAGCACCATTCACCTTGCTCGCCAGACTGCAGAATCTTCCAGAAAGAACGCAAAATCATGGAATATAAGACCCTGGACCGACGGACTTATACTGAAGCCAAGCGGAAATACGACCGATTACATCCCGTGCGAATGACGTCATCCTACGCCGCCGCTACGACACCTGTGCCCGCCCCATCAGTTTCACGACTTCCAGCCAGCTCGATAACCAGTAAGACTCCTCCTGCCCCCTTGCCAGTGGGGGGCTCTACCCACCGGGTTGCTCCTGCGCCACCTACCTCAGGGGCAACACCATCCCCCCCATCAGGGACGTCCGTCCCTGCTTCTAAGCCGGAGAAGTGTCCAACTTCTTCGGCTTCTCACGCTCGCAAGGGGTCCCTCGAGTCCCTCCCTTCCCAGGTTTCCACCAGTGGGAAGGCTGACGACCGCCAGTGGCGTAAGTGCCCGCATTCAGCTGGTCGACGGGCTTCACGATCCTCCTCAGTCCCGGAGACTGAATCGGTGACGCCCTCCCAGCCAGTTAAACCCAAGGAGCAGCGTGAGAAATCAAAGAAGAAGAGCTCTAAGCCCAAGGAACTCGCGGTGGCAGCCACCCCACCGCCACCTTACAGCTCTGCGTCTGAGGACGAGGTGGAGATCCTGGCGTCCGCTGAGGACCTAGAACTCGCCGGTCCCTCAGACGCCATGGATAACACTAGCACGGGTGCTCAATCGGAGGCAGCAGGTGACCCAGCGGCGTAATCTGCCTTCCCCGTCCTGTCACGCCTTTCTCAGCCATGGACAATACCATCCTCCAGTGGAACTGCAGCGGTTTCTTCCACCATTCAGCTGAGCTCCGCCAACTTCTCAGCCTTCGCCCTTTCTTCTGCATTGCTCTCCAGGAAACTTGGTTTCCGGCGATGCGAACCCCCGCCCTCCGTGGCTATCGGGGTTATTACAAGAACAGAGCAGCTTATGAAAGGGTGTCTGGTGGCGTCTGCATATATGTCCTTCACACTCTGCACAGCGAATCTGTCCCTCTCCAGACGCCTTTAGAGGCTGTCGCTGTACGCGTGTGGACGCCACAGGCTGTTACCGTCTGCAGTCTTTACATTCCACCGGATGGTGATGTCTCGCAGCATGTCCTGGCTGCACTGGTCGCCCAATTGCCGCCACCTTTCTTGCTATTGGGCGACTTCAACGCTCATAACCCTCTGTGGGGTGGGTCAGTGGCAACAGGTCGAGGCGCCATCATTGAGCATTTATTGTCGCAGCTCGATCTCTCGCTGTTAAATGATGGTGCCTTCACACACTTCAGTGTGGCGCATGGCACCTACTCCGCCATTGACCTTTCAATCTGTAGCCATAGCCTCTTACCGTCTGTCCAATGGAGTGTGCATGACGATCTGTGTGGTAGTGACCATTTTCCGATCTTTTTGTCACTACCACAGCGCCACTCTTCTGGGCGCCCTAGCAGATGGGCTATGAATAAGGCTGACTGGGACTTGTTCTCCTCCACTGCCGCTTTTGAGCCTCTCTCTACCGATGACATTGATGCGGTGGTTCAATCGGTCACCACCGGCATCGTTACTGCCGCCGAATCTGCCATTCCCCATTCCTGTGGGTCCCCTCGGCGGAAGGCTGTGCCTTGGTGGTCGCCTGAGATCGCTGAAGCGATTAAAGATCGCCGGCGGGCGCTCCAGCGTCACAAGCGACACCCCTCCCTCGACCACCTTATCGCCTTCAAACGGCTGCGTGCGCGGGCCCGCCTCCTTATCCGCCAAGGCAAGAAGGAGTGCTGGGAGCGGTATGTGTCCACCATTGGCCTCCATGTCGCTCCCTCGCAGGTCTGGGCCAAGATTCGACGCGTCTACGGCTATCGGCCACCTGCCAGCGTCCCTGCGCTCTCACTGAATGGAGCAGTTTGTACTGACTCCGACGTCATTGCCAATCGCTTAGCAGAGCATTTTGGTATGAGTTCCGCTTCTGCGAATTACCCCCAGGCCTTCCGCTCCATTAAAGAGCGGATGGAACGTCGGAGCCTTTCGTTTCGCACCAACCACCCAGAATCTTACAATGCTCCATTTAGTGAGTGGGAATTTCGCAGTGCCCTCGCTGCTTGCCCTGATACCGCTCCTGGGCCAGATGGCATCCACTGTCAGATGCTGAAACACCTTTCCGTGGACTGCCAGCGGCGCCTTCTCGATCTTTACAACCGTCTTTGGGTCGAGGGGGAGTTTCCGTCGCAGTGGCGGGAAGGCATTGTCATCCCCGTTTTGAAGCCTGGAAAGAACCCTCTGGAGGTGGACAGCTACCGTCCCATTAGCCTCACCAACGTTCTTTGCAAGTTGCTTGAACGGATGGTGAGCCGGCGCTTGCATTGGGTACTGGAGTCTCGGGGCCTTCTGGCTCCATCTCAGGGTGGGTTCCGTAGAGGCCGCTCCGCCGCCGACAATCTGGTGAGCCTGGAGTCGGCCATCCGTACTGCCTTTTCCCGCCGTCAGCACCTGGTCGCTGTCTTTTTCGACATGCGGAAGGCGTACGATACGACATGGCGTCATCACATTCTTTCTACGCTTCATGGATGGGGTCTTCGGGGTCCTCTGCCGATTTTTATCCGCAATTTTCTGTCGTGTCGTACCTTCCGCGTGCAAGTCGCGGCCTCGTATAGTTCCTCCCACGCCCAGGAGAACGGTGTGCCACAGGGCTCTGTTTTAAGTGTCTGTCTGTTTTTAATAGCCATTAACGGGCTTGCTGCGGCCGTGGGAACTTCTGTCTCCGCTTCCCTGTATGCTGACGACTTCTGCCTTTATTACAGCTCTACTGGCATTGCAGCTGTTGAACGTCAGCTACAGGGCGCTATCCGTAAGGCGCAGTCTTGGGCTGTAGCGCATGGGTTTCAGTTTTCGGCAGCCAAGACCTGCGTTATGCATTTCTGCCGGCGCCGAACAGTCCATCCTGAGCCGCGGCTTTATCTTGCCGACGAACTCCTTGCTGTGGTGGAGACCCACAGGTTTTTGGGGGTGGTTTTCGATGCCCGGTTGACTTGGCTGCCTCATATCCGGCAGCTTAAACAGACGTGTTGGCGGCATCTAAACGCTCTGCGATGCTTGAGCAACACCCGCTGGGGCGCCGACCGCTCTACACTGTTGCGGCTCTACCAGGCGTTAATCCAGTCCCGTCTGGATTATGGGAGCCTGGCTTATGGCTCAGCATCCCCATCTGCGTTACGGGTGCTGGACCCGATTCTCCACAGCGGGATACGCCTTGCCACTGGTGCTTTCCGCACCAGCCCTGTGGACAGCGTACTAGTGGAGGCAGGTGTACCTCCACTGCGGTTCCGACGCCAACGTTTGCTGGCCGCTTATGCTGCCCATGTACTAAGCTCGCCCGGGCATCCAAACTATCGCCTCCTGTTCCCGCGGTCGGTCGTCCGTATGCCAGAACGTCGGCCGCGGTCTGGTTGTACAATAGCGGTCCACGTCAAAGAGCTTCTCTCTGGGCTCCAGGGTTTCACTGTTCCACCTCCTTTCCGGGCTACTTTGCATACACCCCCATGGTGTGTTCGTCGCCCTAGCCTTCGGCTCGACTTGGCACAGGGCCCTAAGGACTCAGTCCCTCCTGAGGCCTTCCGCCGCCGCTTTTATTCCATCCTGGCCACGTATCAGGGCTCTGGTGTTGTTTACACTGACGGTTCGATGGTTGCTGGTCGTGTCGGATATGCGCTCACTCTAGGGGACCTTTCTGAACAACGTTCCTTGCCGGATGGCTGCAGCGTTTACACTGCTGAACTGGTCGCCATCCTTCGTGCCCTAGAGTATATCCGCTCCTGCTCAGGTGAGTCCTTCGTTATCTGTAGCGATTCCCTGAGCGGTTTACGAGCTCTCGACCAGTGTTTCCCTCGTTCTCGTCTGGTGATGGCTATCCACGAGTCTCTGCATACTCTCGCCTGTTGCGGCCGCTCTGTGGTCTTTGTGTGGATCCCCGGTCATGTCGGTATCCCGGGTAACGAACATGTTGACCGCCTGGCGAAAGAGGCCACCAGCAAGCCATCTCTGGACGTTGGCCTCCCAGAGACTGATTTGCGGGCAGTCTTCCGCCGCAAAATCTTGGCGCTATGGGACGCTGAATGGCGGGAACTGACAATGCGCAATAAACTCCGTGCTGTCAAGGAGACGACGGCTGTGTGGCGGTCATCCCTGCGAGCCACTCGCAGGGACTCAGTAGTTCTTTGCCGGCTCCGCATTGGCCACTCCCGGCTGACACACAGTTATCTACTGCGCCGGGAGGACCCTCCTCTATGTCGCTGTGGGGCAGCTTTGACAGTGGCCCACATTTTGCTGGCCTGCCCCCTTTTAGCTGTGGTCAGGCAGACATTTGCGCTGCCTGCTACGCTCCCTGCCCTTTTAACAGACGACTCCACTATGGCTGACTCAGTTTTACGTTTTCTTCGGGCAGGGGGATTTTATCATTTACTCTGAGTGTTTCTGTTTTCTTTTAATGATTTGTGTTGATTCTGGCCTTTGGCCTATGGTTTTACACTGATTTTTTAATGTGTTTCTCAGTGGTTGGCCTTTCCTTTTTATGTCTATGGTCGGCCAACCACCGTCACACTCTGTGTGGTTTTAGTTTGTTTTGTCTTGTCTTTGTCTCAGTATCTCTTGTTCTGTGTCGTCTGTGATCTCTTCTGTTCCTTGTTTTTATTCTCTGTGGGTGTTCTTTGTCTTTGGAAAAAGGGACCGATGACCATGGCAGTCTGGTCCCTTTAATCCCCCAAACCAACCAACCAACCACTAGCCAGTGGCTGAAGAAGCCACCAGCTGCTGGTCGAAGGGCTTCACGCTCTTCCTCTGTTCCTGATGATGCGTCAGGAAAGCCCTCCCAGCATGACCACCCTCCTCCCAAAGACAAGAGAGAGAAAAGGAAGCTCTCCAAGAAGAATAAGGGCCCAGTGGTTCCCGCACCAACGCTCCCTGTCAGCTCAGCCTCTGAGGACGAGGTCGAGCTCTTTGCGTCCCCTGATGACCTGGATCTCGCCGTCTCCTCAGAAACGATGGCCGTAGTGACGTCCGTCGCTCAGTCGGTGGCAGCATGTGACCCTGCCAAGTAATTTGCCTTTTCAGTGCCTGCATGCCCCTACCGGACACGCTTTGTACAATCCTCCAGTGGAATTGTGGCGGTTATTTTAGCCATCTCCCTGAGCTACGACAGCTCCTAAGCCTGACACCTGCTTTCTGCATTGCCCTCCAAGAAACCTGGTTCCCGGCAATGCGGACCCCTGTTCTTCGTGGATACAGGGGCTATTACTGCAACCGTAGCACTTACAATTGTGTGTCAGGTGGAGCCTGCGTGTATGTCCTTACCTCTGTATATAGTGCTCCTGTGCCCCTTCAAACATCATTGGAAGCTGTGGCTGTCCGTGTAAGGACTACCCAGGACATAACCGTCTGCAGTGTCTATCTCCCTCCAGGTGGTACAGTCTCCCTGACCGAAATGGCTGCGCTTGTCGCCCAACTCCCCACGCCTTTTCTTCTCCTGGGGGATTTTAACGCCCACAATCCCCTGTGGGGTGGAACGAAGGTTACTGGCCGAGGCAGGGAGGTCGAGAATCTCATCTCCCAACTCGACCTCTGCCTCTTAAACTCTGGCGCCGCCACACATTTCAGTGTGGCGCATGGCACGTTCTCGGCCATCGATCTGTCGTTGTGCAGCCCAGGGCTTGTACCATCGGTCCACTGGAGAGTCCATGAGGACTTGTGTGGTAGTGACCATTTTCCGATCTTCCTTTCACTACCACAGCGTCACTCCTTTGCGCGCTCGCCTAGATGGGCATTTAGCAAGGCGAACTGGGACACGTTCTGCTCTGCTGCCACTGTTGACTTTCTCCCCCATGGTACCATCGATGTGGCGGTTGAGACACTGACTGCAGCGATTGTTTCCGCTGCGGAACGTACCATTCCTCGTTCGTTCGGGTGCCCCCGGCGAATGTCGGTGCCTTGGTGGTCTCCAGAGGTCGCTGCCGCCATTAAAGAACGTCGGCGGGCTCTTCAGCGACATAAGCGGCACCCGTCTTTGGAGAACCTCATTTTATTCAAACGTCTCCGTGCTCAGGTACGGAGGCTTATCAAACGGCGGAAACAGGAGTGTTGGGAGAGGTACGTTTCCAAGATTGGTTCCCGTACTTCCCCCTCCCAGGTGTGGCTGAAGATTCGGCGCATCTTTGGATTGCAGTACTCTACAGGTGTCCCAGGGCTTACCATCAACGGGGCAGTATCCACCGATGCCGACGCAATCGCCGAGCATTTCGCTCAGCACTATGTCCGGGCCTCTGCGTCGGGGAATTACCCGCCTGCGTTTCGCGCGCTCAAACGCCGGGAGGAAGGCAAACGGCTTTCTTTCGCTTCTCGCCACCCTGAGGCGTATAACGCCCCATTTAGTTTGTGGGAACTCCAGGGCGCCCTGGCACAGTGCCCCGATACAGCCTCTGGGCCAGATGGCGTCCACCATCAGATGCTAAAACACCTGTCCCCGGACTGTCAGCGATGTGTTCTTGCCATCTTCAACCGCCTGTGGGGTGATGGTGTCTTTCCGTCGCAATGGCGAGAAAGTACCATCATTCCAGTGCTGAAGCCTGGTAAGGACCCGCTTACTGTGGATAGTTATCGGCCCATTAGCTTAACCAATACTCTGTGCAAGCTGCTGGAACGCATGGTGAGTCGACGGCTGTGTTGGCTGCTCGAGTCTCGGGGTCTCCTGGCTCCATGCCAGAGCGGCTTCCGTCAGGGCCGTTCCACCGCCGATACTTTGGTCCTCCTTGAGTCTGCAATCCGCACTGCTTTTTCCAGGCGCCAACACCTCGTCTCCGTCTTTTTTGACCTCTCCAGAGCATATGACACGACGTGGCGCCACCATATTCTCGCCACGTTGCACGGGTGGGGTCTCCGGGGCTCTCTCCCCATTTTTATTCAGAATTTTTTATCTGTTCGGACATTCCGCGTTTTAATTGGCACATCCCATAGTTCCCTTCATATCCAGGAGAACGGCGTTCCACAGGGCTCTGTATTGAGCGTGCCCCTTTTCCTTGTGGCCATTAATGGCCTTGCAGCAGCAGTAGGGTCCTCTGTCTCGCCCACGTTATATGCTGACGATTTCTGCATCTTTTTCAGCTCCTCCACCATTGGCGTTGCAGAACGTCGGTTGCAGGGAGCCATACGCAAGGCACAGGCGTGGGCCCTAGCCCATGGGTTTCAGTTTTCTCCTGCGAAGACTTGTGTTATGCACTTTTGTCGGCGTCGCACTGTCCATCCCCACCCTGAGCTTTATCTTCAGGATGCTAAGCTCAGGGTTGTTGACACTTACCGTTTTCTGGGATTGCTGTTCGATGCCCGGCTTACTTGGCTTCCACATATTCGTGAGCTCAAGCGTCAGTGCTGGCAGCATCTGAATGCCCTCCGCTGCCTCAGCAACACAACTTGGGGTGCCGACCGTAACACGCTGCTGCAGCTCTACAAAGCCCTTGTGCTGTCCCGACTGGATTATGGGAGTGTGGCGTATGGCTCAGCGTCGCACTCAGCGTTGCAACTGCTGGACCCCATTCACCACTGTGGGGTTCGACAGGCGACAGGAGCATTCCGCACCAGTCCTGTTAATAGCCTACTTGCTGAGGCTGGGGTTCCTCCGCTCTACATTCGGCGTCAACAACTCTTAGCCAACTATGCTGCCCACGTCCGTTGTTCTCCCCGTCACCCTAACTACCGTCTCCTTTTCACCGATGCGGCAGTCCATCTTCCACGCCGGCGGCCGCGATCAGGCCATGCAATTGGGATCCGTGTTCAGTCCCTGCTTAGTGAACTCGAGTCTTTGCCTCTTTCATCTGCTTTTCAGGTCCGCCCACATACACCACCTTGGTGTATCCGTCGGCCGCAGCTTCAGCTGGACCTCTCCCAATGGCAAAAGGATTCAGTTCCTCCTGCAGTCTTGCGCCGCCAATTTCTTGCTCTCCTCGACGAATCCCGTGACTCGGAGGTTATCTATACCGATGGCTCGATGGTTGACGGCCGTGTGGGGTACGCTTATGTTCATGCGGACTATGTCGACCAACGCTCCTTGCCGGACGGCTGCAGTGTTTACACTGCAGAGCTAACAGCTATTTTTCGTGCCCTTGAGCGTGTTCGTACCAGCACTGGCGAGTCTTTTGTCATTTGCAGTGACTCTCTCAGTAGTCTCCAGGCTCTTGACCAGTGCTACCCACGCCATCCCATTGTTGTTGCCATCCAGGAGTCCGTTCATGCTCTTGCACAATGTGGCCGTTCAGTGGTGTTCATATGGACCCCGGGACACGTTGGGATAGCGGGCAACGAACACGCCGACAAGTTAGCTAAAGAAGCCACCCGCAAACTGCCGTTGGAGATCGGCCTCCCGGCCACTGATCTCCGATCGGTGTTACGCCGTCGGGTCTTTGGGATGTGGGCCGACGAATGGCGCACCCTGTCTGTGCCCAACAAGCTGCGGCGTGTAAAGGAGACAACGACTGTGTGGGGTTCCTCCATGCGGGCCTCTCGGAGGGACTCTGTGGTTCTCTGTAGGCTCCGCATTGGTCACTCTTGGCTGACGCATGGTCATCTGCTGCGTCGAGAGGACCCCCTTCATTGTCGCTGTGGTGTGCTTATGACGGTGGCCCATATATTGTTGGACTGTCCTCTTTTAACCGCCCTCAGGCGAACTTTTAATCTCCAGGGTGCTTTATCATCTCTCTTAGATGACAATGTCTCTATGGCAGATCGGGTTTTAAGTTTTATTCGCGCAAGCGGCTTTTATAGGTCCATTTAAATTTTTTTTTAACATCACCCTCTTTTGAGCTCTCTCTTTTACTTAGTTTTGTGTTGTGATTCGACTCCGCCCTAAACTTTTAGGCCGGAGGTTTTAACGTGTTGCAGAGTGGCTGGCTCATCCTATTATTTTCGTGATCAGCCAGCCACAGTTCTCTGCTGTGCAGTTTTACTTCCAATCTGCCTTTGTTCTCTATGTTGTTTTTGTTGCTGTGCTCTGTTTTCCATGTTGTCTTACAATGGCCCATGGGGCTTATCTTCCCCTGGAGTTTTTCTTTTAGTGCTTCGCTTGACTGGTGGATAGTTCCCCTGTGCTCTGTGTTTTTATGAAACAAGGGACCGATGACCTTTGTAGTTTGGTCCCTTTAATCTTTAACCCAACCAACCAACCAACCCACTCAATCATGTGGCGTTTCGAATCGAACCACCTTCACCGCTGCTTCTATATACCGTGATGCTGTCTTACTCACCCACCGCCGACGCTCGAACCCCGGCTGCAATTGATCCCTAGATTTCGCCGGTGCCTTCGATAGGGTCTCCCATCCTTACCTGCTGGCCGTTATGTCGCGGATGGGTTTCGGGGAGCACTTAATAAGAGTCATCCAGCACTTCTTGGATGGAGCAAATTCCACAACCATTGTGAACGGCTGCAGATCACGACCAATTCCCATCAGACGATCAGTTCGACAAGGGTGTCCCTTGTCAGTGTATTTTATCGCTTTGGACCCCGTGCTGCGTGACATCGGACGGATGGTCGATGGTGTTCCTTTCCCAGGCGTCACCTTCCGCAGTGCGGCATACGCGGATGGTGTAGGTGTGTTTGTAGCAAACGCCAGGGACATCGATTCAGTTCGCCGAGTCCTCCACGTTTATGAACGAGCATCCGGTGCCATGTAAAAATCCAACAAAATGGTGCTAATCCCACTAGGACCACGATCATTGACCATCGAGCGCCCATGGTTCCGGATTGTAGGGGAACAGCGTATCTTGGGTCTTGAGGTGACTGCCTGTCCGCAGCGCATGTTAACACTCACGTGCAGGCGGATTCTCACGCGCATCAGAGGACTTTGCGTGAGTCACACTGATCGACGACTCAACCTCCATCAACGAATCCAACTGATTAATACTTACATCCTATAACGGGCATGGTATGTAGCACAACTCCTTACGCTACCGAAACAAACCAGCAGAGCCATCTCACAAACAGTATATTGCCTGTTGTGGCGGCATGCACTATTCATCGTTGATGCACAGACTTGTACACTGCCAAAGGTCGATGGTGGCCTTGGACTCATTGACTTTCCCCGCATATGTGCGGCAATCCTGATTCACCGTATCGCCACTTTGCGTGAGATTGATCCAGGTGGGACAACAGCGGTGCTTTTCGACCGTTATCGCCCACAATCGGCGCGTGAACCAGTATGTTTGACACATATTACATTCCGGATGACGGCAGTCAAGGTCTATTACCTCAATCAAAGTTACGTCCTAACAGTGGCCACCGACAAGGCACGCACATCGAAGCGCCTTTACTAGGCGCTTCGAGAGCCAGCCCACACCACATAAATTGGAGGACAGGCGACCGTCGGTCATCTGGCACCAAGCTTGGGCTAATATCACCCACCCAGCCCTTCCCACAGAAGTTTCAGCGCTATGGTATCGCGTTGTAAACAATTTAATACCCACTAATCATCGCTTGGCGGCCATCCGCCTATGGCCCTCGGCTGCTTGCGGCCGATGTAGTGACGTAGACACCAGAGAGCATCGTCTCTTATGCCCTCACGTCACAGAAGTGTGGGACCTTGCACGTGTGCTATTAGCGCTGATCGGTGGGACTACACTGGACTATGTGCCAATCGACTGGTTCCTTACCCCTGGTATTCAGATCAACCCCCGAAAACGACATAACGCAGTGGTGTGGCTCTTGGGCCACACCATTTTCACGATCTATGACCTTTGCCTCACCGATGCTGTCTCTTTCATGGACTACCTTTGGAGCCAGCATCGCCTGGCGGAATGTGACCGGAAATATACCATTACTTTTGCAAGATTTCTTAAAGTTGCAATGGTTCATGGTTATCAAAAGGTGTTCCAGGCTGAGTAAGGCACCTCGTATAAGAATTGCCTGAGTGTACCCCTGGATCTTTGTCACTCGGACTTTCAAACTACTCTTGACTTAACCATACCCCAGGTTTGATATTGGCCTTCTGGGCATCACTAGAGTAGACTGTTCTATGATACTGATAACATGGAAATTGGTAACATGGAAATTGTGTGAACGTTGTATGAAAAATTATTGGAAAATTGGAAAACACATAATCTATCTTAGAGGATTATTACTTCGTTAATTCTATGGGCTATAGGATTATCTCGCCAGTTTCGTTTGAGTATGCTACCGTCGCTGTTTTTTTTTGCGTTCATTTCTGTCTTTATTTATTTCTTTCTATTTAGTTTTTAACATCATCACTTGCCTCACACCTGCAGAGGGAAGTGTGTTTCTGAGGAGTGTGTCGTCGCCCCCTGAGGCATAGCAGAGTATGCCTCCGCTTTTATTTTCGGTTTATGGCAATAAGTCTTGCTGCTAACAACACCCTGCTTTACGTGCTGCGTCGACACTAGAGGATGGCGGCATTTTTGGAGAGGAAAAGGTAGGGCTATAGGGGAGGTAGGAGGGTAAAAAGTGTAGTATCTGTTCTTATCAGCTTAATATCTGATACGTCCTGCATTGCACGACCAGAATATTAAACTCATTTTTGGCTCATGACGGAGTGCTAGGGGCTTGCTCCACCTCTGTCGCGGGTTGGCCCGGCATTGCAGTACCGTCGGGATCGGCCCACCTAATATTAATTAAAACACAGCCTGAAATGGGTTAACATTCTGCAGTGATCAGATATTCCGCTGGTAGCAAAACTTGTCGTAGTTGTTGATGCGCCCAGTAGTTAGTTGCTTACACACCACGATTTCTTTTAATTAATTTAAGATTATCTTAAGAATTTTTTTTTTTTTTTTTTTTTTTGCGGTTAGCCGGACCGCACTTGCAGCCGCATAACGCTAGGCTGGTAATTTATGGTGGCACAGGACAGTGCCTTCGGATGCCTCGTTAGCGTCTCTTATGGTCCTATCGCAGATAATTTTAATAATATTTTTTGGAGTTATAACCTTAGCTCCTCGCGAATGTCGTCGTCGTCGCCGCCGCACGCACGCAGAATACGTGGTACACACGCACACACACATATGCAGTAGGCGGTGGACGATGTAAGCACTCGGCTAGGTGTAGCTCGCGCCAGTATAGCTCGCGCCGGCCTGGCGCTGCTGTGGGGCGGCCTCACGGCTTCTCCACTGGCCTGGCAGCTAGCGGCGTTCAAATGGGAGTCGCAGTTTACTCCTCGACATGGAGGGTGGTACTGGGCTGTTGACGAGTGCTCTCGTATTTTGTCGTTCCCTCCGGCACTTGCTTTTGCGATGTTTTCGACGGTCGCCTGTTGCCATATCGGCCCGCACCACCGTGTGTGACCCCCACATGTGGAGCGTAGATGCTGCAAGCATTTAGGCCCTGACACTGCGGTTTTTCATCTCTGGCGGTACTCCGCAAGGATACCGCCCTTCGATTGTGCCATTCCAGCACTAATTGAAGTGCTAGGTTTTCCGGCCTGTTAGGAGACCGCTTCTGCAAAATGTGCGAGGAGATTTTTGCTGGTTGCGAGCTACCCGCCGATTTTCTAGCTGCACGTATTGCCCTTAATCCAAAGGTCACAGGCGACTGTCGGGCTAGAGGCGTACGTCCCATCACCGTTCTTAACACTGTTTATAAGTTGGTGGCACGAAGTGTGGCTTCACGTCTTAAACAGGTGATGAATAAGGTACTTTGTCCCACTCAATCATGTGGCGTTTCGAATCGAACCACCTTCACCGCTGCTTCTATATACCGTGATGCTGTCTTACTCACCCACCGCCGACGCTCGAACCCCGGCTGCAATTGATCCCTAGATTTCGCCGGTGCCTTCGATAGGGTCTCCCATCCTTACCTGCTGGCCGTTATGTCGCGGATGGGTTTCGGGGAGCACTTAATAAGAGTCATCCGGCACTTCTTGGATGGAGCAAATTCCACAACCATTGTGAACGGCTGCAGATCACGACCAATTCCCATCAGACGATCAGTTCGAGAAGGGTGTCCCTTGTCAGTGTATTTTATCGCTTTGGACCCCGTGCTGCGTGACATCGGACGGATGGTCGATGGTGTTCCTTTCCCAGGCGTCACCTTCCGCAGTGCGGCATACGCGGATGGTGTAGGTGTGTTTGTAGCAAACGCCAGGGACATCGATTCAGTTCGCCGAGTCCTCCACGTTTATGAACGAGCATCCGGTGCCATGTAAAAATCCAACAAAATGGTGCTAATCCCACTAGGACCACGATCATTGACCATCGAGCGCCCATGGTTCCGGATTGTAGGGGAACAGCGTATCTTGGGTCTTGAGGTGACTGCCTGTCCGCAGCGCATGTTAACACTCACGTGCAGGCGGATTCTCACGCGCATCAGAGGACTTTGCGTGAGTCACACTGATCGACGACTCGACCTCCATCAACGAATCCAACTGATTAATACTTACATCCTATAACGGGCATGGTATGTAGCACAACTCCTTACGCTACCGAAACAAACCAGCAGAGCCATCTCACAAACAGTATATTGCCTGTTGTGGCGGCATGCACTATTCAATGTTGATGCACAGACTTGTACACTGCCAAAGGTCGATGGTGGCCTTGGACTCATTGACTTTCCCCGCATATGTGCGGCAATCCTGATTCACCGTATCGCCACTTTGCGTGAGATTGATCCAGGTGGGACAACAGCGGTGCTTTTCGACCGTTATCGCCCACAATCGGCGCGTGAACCAGTATGTTTGACACATATTACATTCCGGATGACGGCAGTCAAGGTCTATTACCTCAATCAAAGTTACGTCCTAACAGTGGCCACCGACAAGGCACGCACATCGAAGCGCCTTTACTAGGCGCTTCGAGAGCCAGCCCACACCACATAAATTGGAGGACAGGCGACCGTCGGTCATCTGGCACCAAGCTTGGGCTAATATCACCCACCCAGCCCTTCCCACAGAAGTTTCAGCGCTATGGTATCGCGTTGTAAACAATTTAATACCCACTAATCATCGCTTGGCGGCCATCCGCCTATGGCCCTCGGCTGCTTGCGGCCGATGTAGTGACGTAGACACCAGAGAGCATCGTCTCTTATGCCCTCACGTCACAGAAGTGTGGGACCTTGCACGTGTGCTATTAGCGCTGATCGGTGGGACTACACTGGACTATGTGCCAATTGACTCCCCCCTGCGGGTTCGGGGGTAAGAATAGGCCCGCGGTATTCCTGCCTGTCGTAAGAGGCGACTAAAAGGAGTCTCAAACGTTTCGGCCTTATGTGATGGTCCCCTCTCGGGTTTGACCTCCATCTATCTAAATTATTCCGAAGAGCGAGCCAATTGGGGAAGGGCACCTTACATGGTGCACTGTATCCTTCGTGCAATTAGACCTATAGCCGTCTTTCTCGTCGTTGCAATGGTGTCCCGCTCGTTTTCGATCTCTTGGGCGATTACCACGCTGCACTCTGCAGTGTTTCTTTTAACTGTGACGACGACCTTGGCCATTTTTGCACCTAAGATCCAGCACGGTAGCCAGTCCGTTGTGGTGGGGTCGCCATGTACCCTCTTGGTTGTAGCCCCCTGACAACACAGGGATCGCTCTACTGATGCCTGCGCCGTTCACTCCCCACGTATGCCAAGGAGTAGATGCCCATCTCCGTGGGGCATCAGGACTCCCGGCAATGGCCATCCTGCCAGGTGGCCTTTGCTGTGGCTGGGTGGCGCCCGTGGGGAGGGCCCTTGGTCGGAGTAGGTGGCATCAGGGCGGATGACCCGCAATGAAGCGTGGTACATCTTCTCTTGCTGGCGGCCAGCCGTCAGCAGTCTCTAAGCGTTCCAAAGCTCAATTCAAGGCTAACGTGTATGACCCCAAATCGTTCCCCTCCCTGGCCACACCATGGGAGGAACGAAGGGCTATGAATGAGAGCGAAAGATACTCGCCCCGATATCTCGTCTGTACCAGATCTGACGGGGAATCTTTTATGTCCGTGAAGCCTCAGTTCTTTGTCGAGCATTTAGAGGACAAGTTTGGGGAGGTGGAGGGCTTGTCCAAGATGCGGTCCGGATCGGTGTTGATAAAAACGGCATCCTCTGCCCAGTCGCGGGCCTTGCTCGCTTGTACTAAGCTGGGGGATGTCTCTGTCACTATCACGCCCCATAAGAGTCTGAACATGGTCCAGGGCATTATCTTTCACAGGGATCTGCTTTTACAGTCCGACGACGAGCTGCGCGCCAACTTGGAGCGCCGAGGTGTCCATTTCGTCCGGCGCGTCCACCGGGGTCCGAGGGATCGTCAAGTTGCCACCGGTGCCTTCATCTTGGCCTTCGAGGGTGACACGTTACCTGAGAAGGTCAAGGTGATGGTGTACCGTTGTGATGTCAAGCCGTATATCCCTCCCCCGATGCGATGCTTCAAGTGTTGGAAGTTCGGCCACATGTCTTCCCGCTGTGCGTCCGACCTCGTCTGTCGCGATTGCGGTCGACCTTCCCATCCAGATCATCCCTGTGCGCCGCCTCCAATCTGTGTGAACTGTGGTGCGCACCATCCGCCTTGCTCGCCAGACTGTCCGATTCTGCAGAAGGAGCGGAAGATCATGGAAATAAAGACTCTCGACCGCCTGACGTACACTGAGGCGAAGCGAAAATATGATCGACTTCATCCGGTGCGCATGACAGCTTCATATGCCGCAACTGTCACTCCTTCTACAATTCCATCCGCACCGGTCAGCTCCCAGAGTCGAAGTCCCACACCTGCCCCCTTGATGGTGGGGGGCACTAAACCTCCTGTTGCTCCTGCTCCATCTACTTCAGGAGCAACACCCCCCCAACCATCGGGGACATCAGTCCCCCCTTCCCAGCCGGAGAAGCGTAAGACTTCTTCGGCTCCTCTCGTAAGGAAGGGGTCCCTTGGGGACCTTCCTTCGCACGCTCCGACCGGTTCCAAAGCCGACGGCCGCAAGTGGCTCAAACAACCGCCAGTCCCTGGTCGTCGGGACACACGGTCATCGTCTGTCCCTGAGACCGACCCAGTTGCGCCCTCCCAGCCTGCGCCACCAAAGGCACGGCGCGAGAAGCAGCAGAAGAAGAAACTCCCCAAGGCTACTGACATTGCGGTGGCACCCATTCCACCGCTTCCTACAAGCTCTGCGTCTGAGGATGAGGTGGAGATTCTGGCGTCCGCTGAGGACATGGATCTCGCCAGTCCCTCGGATGCAGTAGATGGCTGTTGTCCCGGTGGTGACTCCGTAGCAGCAGGGGCCCAGGAGGCGTAATCTGCCTCCCCAGTCCCTTCACGCCTTTCCCATCCATGGCTAATAACATCCTGCAGTGGAACTGCAGCGGTTTCTTCCACCATCTCGCTGAGCTCCGCCACCTTATCGGCCGTCATCCTTTCCTTTGCATTGCTCTGCAGGAAACTTGGTTTCCAGCAATGCGAACCCCCGCCCTCCGTGGCTATCGGGGTTATTTTCAGAACCGGGCAGCTTATGCAAGGGTGTCTGGTGGCGTCTGCATATATGTCCTGAACTCTCTTCACAGCGAGTTTGTGCCTCTACAAACAGCTTTAGAGGCTGTCGCTGTTCGGGTGTGGACGCCCCGGGCCATTACCGTCTGCAGTATTTACCTTCCACCTGATGGTACCGTCACGCAGCATGTCCTGGCTGCTCTGATAGCACAACTGCCGCCACCTTTTTTGCTGCTGGGCGATTTCAATGCCCACAACCCTCTATGGGGTGGGACTGTCTCCGATGATCGTGGTCGGGCCGTGGAGCATGTGTTGGCTCAGCTCGACCTTAGCCTCTTGAACACCGGTGCTCCCACGCATTTCAGTGTGGCCCACGGCTCGTTCTCGGCCATCGATCTCTCTATTTGCAGCCCTGGACTTGTCCCATCCCTCCACTGGAGGGTGCATCCTGACCTGTGTGGTAGTGACCATTTCCCCATCTATTTGTCACTGCCACAGTGTCATTCTTCTGGGCGCTTGCCCCGCTGGGCTTTCCACAGGGCTGACTGGCCAGCTTTTACTTCCGCTGTCACCATTGCGTCTCCCCCACAGGGTGACATTGACGAGGTGGTCCGTGTTTTAACCACGTCCATCATTTCAGCGGCCGAGGCTACCATCCCCCGTTCCTCTGGCCTCCCTCGGCGGAAGGCTGTCCCCTGGTGGTCGCCGGAGATTGCTGAGGCTATTCGCGACCGTAGGCGGGCTCTCCAGCGTCATAGGCGGCACCCGTCTCTGGAGACCCTCATCGCCTTTAAGAGGCTCCGTGCCTTCGCCCGTCGACTTATTGCACGGCGTAAGCAGGCGTGCTGGGAGGGGTACGTCTCCTCCCTGGGCTCCCGTGTCTCGTCCTCGCACGTGTGGTCCCGTATCCGGCGGATTTATGGCTCCCAGACCCCTGTGGGTGTCCCTGGGCTCTCCTTGGATGGCGCTGTCTGCACGGACGCTGCCGCCATTGCTGAACGGCTAGCCGCGCACTTTGCTCAGAGCTCTGCGACTGCATCCTATCCCCCCGCCTTTCGCTCTCTAAAGGAGCGAGCCGAGCGGACGCCGTTCTCATTCCACACGCGTCATTATGAAACATACAATGCTCCTTTCAGCGAGAGGGAACTCCTCGCTGCCCTCGCCGATTGCCCTGATACAGCACCAGGACCGGACTGCATCCATGCGCAGATGCTGAAGCATCTCTCCAGGGACTGCCAGCGACACATCCTCACCATCTTTAATCGCATTTGGAGCGAGGGCGTGTTCCCGTCGCAATGGCGAGAGGGTCTTATTGTCCCCATCGTGAAGCCCGGTGCGGACCCACTGGCGGTGGACAGCTATCGTCCCATTACCCTCACCAACGTTTTGTGTAAATTGCTCGAACGTATGGTGGGGCGGCGTTTGTGTTGGGTCCTTGAGTCGCGCGGTCTCCTCGCTCCATCCCAGGGTGGCTTCCGTCGGGGCCGGTCTGCAGTGGACAATTTGGTGCGGCTGGAATCTGCTGTCCGTACGGCTTTTGCCCGACGTCAGCACCTTGTTGCTGTATTTTTCGATCTGCGGAAGGCGTATGACACCACATGGAGGCATCACATCCTCGCCACGTTGCATGGGTGGGGTCTTCGTGGTCGGCTCCCGGCTTTTCTTCAAAGCTTTTTATTGCGCCGCTCTTTCCGGGTGCAAGTCGGTGCCACCTCTAGTTCCTCTTATATACAGGAAAATGGGGTCCCGCAAGGCTCGGTGTTGAGCGTCTCGTTATTTCTAGTGGCCATTAATGGTCTGGCTGCAGCAGTGGGGTCGTCGGTGTCTCCTTCTTTGTATGCCGACGACTTCTGCATCTCATTTAGCTCCACGACTACGGGAGTCGCCGAACGCAGGTTGCAAGTCGCCGTTCGCAAGGCAGCATCATGGGCTCTGGCTCATGGTTTTCAGTTCTCTGCTGCCAAGACTCGGGTTATGCACTTCTGCAGGCGTCGGACGGTCCACCCTCATCCTGAACTTTACCTCGACGGCCACCTGCTTGACGTGGTGGACACTTGCCGCTTCTTGGGACTCGTGTTTGATGCCCGGCTCACATGGGTTCCTCATGTTACTCAGCTGAAGCAAAAATGCTGGCGGCACCTCAACGCCCTCCGCTGCCTTAGCCACACGTCTTGGGGTGCAGATCGCTGCACGCTGCTGCAATTGTACAGAGCCCTTGTGCAGTCCCGGCTTGATTATGGGAGCCTGGCCTATGGGTCTGCGTCACCCTCAGTGTTGAAGTTGTTAGACCCCATACACCACTGTGGGGTCCGGCTTGCAACTGGCGCTTTTCGTACGAGCCCCGTGGATAGTTTACTGGTGGAGGCCGGGGTTCCCCCGCTGCGGATTCGCCGCCATCGACTGCTCGCCGACTATGCTGTCCACGTGCATTGCTCGCCAGGCCATCCCAATCGTCGCCTGCTTTTCCCTGCCATGGTCCTCCATCTGCCCGAACGGCGACCTAGGTCTGGGCTTTCCGTAGCTGTCCGTGTCCAGTCCCTGCTGTCAGAACTGGGGTCATTCCCTCTTCTGCCTCCCTTCCGGGTCCATACACCTACGCCTCCCTGGTGTTTGTCCTGGCCGTCTGTCCGTCTGGATTTGGCACAGGGCCCTAAGGACTCGGTTCCGCCTGTGGCCCTCCGTCGCCGTTTTCTTGCGCTCCTCGAATCATTTCCGGGCTGTGAGCCAGTCTACACTGATGGTTCCCTGGTTGATGGTCGCACTGCCTACGCCTTTGCTCACTCTGACCATATTGAGCAACGCTCCTTGCCAGCTGGCTGCAGTATTTTTACTGCAGAGCTGGTGGCCATCTTGCGCGCTCTTGAGCACATGCGTTTCTGCTCAGGTAGGTCCGTTGTCATCTGCAGTGACTCCCTGAGCAGCCTTCAGGCCATCGACCGCTGCTATCCCTCCTCTCCTCTGGTGTCCTCCATTCAGGAGGCTGTTTCCGCCATTGCCCGTTCTGGTGGTTCAGTGGTCCTGGTTTGGACGCCCGGTCATGTTGGCATCCCAGGGAACGAACGTGTAGACAGGCTGGCCAAAGGGGCGATAGCCGCCCCAGCTTTGGAGATCGGCCTTACGGCTCGCGACCAGCAGCTGGTGTTGCGCCGTAAGGTACTTGGGATGTGGGCTGCTGAGTGGCGTGGCATGACAGCCCCGAATAAACTACGGGCTGTCAAGGGGACGACCGATGTGTGGCGTTCCTCCCTGCGGGCTTCTCGCAGGGACTCGGTAGTCCTGTGTCGGCTGCGCATCGGCCATACCTACCTGACGCACGGCCATCTGTTGCGTCAGGAGGATCCCCCCTTGTGTCAGTGTGGGTCCCGGCTGACGGTCGGCCACATTTTGCTGGAGTGTCCTCGACTGCGCACACTCCGGCAATCTTTTAATCTCCCGGGCACTTTGGCTTTGGTTTTATCCGACGATGCCTCCATGGCTGATACCGTTTTAAATTTTATTCGTGGTAGTCCGTTTTATGGTTCGATTTAGGGAGGTCCTGCGCCTTTCCCTTTCTGTGTCTATTGTCCTTGTGTCTGTTGCTGTTCTGGTGTGCTGTGAGATGGTTGACTCTTTCCCATTTTTGATCTCGTGGTCAGTCAACCAGTCTCCGGCCATCTTCCTTTCTTCTGTTTATTTCTGTCTGATGTTCCTCTGTCCTTGTCTGTAGTGTTTGTTGCTGCATTTGTGTGCTTTTAGCGCCTGGGGGGACGTCTCCTCCCCCTTTGGTTTTTATCTGCTTCGTAGATTTTCGGCTCGCCTGATTTTGGAATGGGGGACTGATGACCTTCGCTGTTTAGTCCCCCTTAAACATCCAACAACCACCACCACCTTCCCCTGGTCACGACAGGATCCATTACAGTATGCTATGGAACCTCACAATGCGCAACAAAGAAATCCTCCTCGCACTTTTTAATGCCATTTGGGCGTCGGGTCACTTTCTTGACGCGTGGCGTGAGGCAGTTTTAATCCCTTTTTTAAAACCTGGGAAAGACCGCTCGAGCCCAAGTAGCTACCGTAGTATTGCCCTCACTAGTTGCATAGGGAAGACCTTGGAGCGGATGGTCAACCGCCGCCTTGTCTGGATGTTAGAATCCCGGCAACTACTTAGTCGCTTTCAGTGTGGGTTCAGGAGGTTTCGTTCCACCTTCGATAACCTTGCACTCCTGGAGGCGGCTATCCAACAAGCTTTCCTACGCCGTCATCACCTTATAGGTGTATTTTTCGACATCGAGAAGGCCTACGATACCACTTGGCGGCGTCTCATCCTGGAGCAGCTTCACGAATGGGGTTTTCGTGGTTGTCTTCCTCTTTTTATTCAGTCTTTCCTCTCGCCACGATATTTTAGATACCGAATTGGTGACGTCCTGTCTGATCGCTTTGAGCAGGAGAATGGTGTCCCTCAGGGTAGCGTTTTAAGTGTGACTCTGTTTGCCATCGCTATTAATAGCATTACGTCCATGGTGAAAAGTCCTGTCCAGTGTTCTTTGTTTGTGGATGATTTCTCTTTGTTCTGCTCTTCTTCAAGCCTTGCAACGACAACTCGTCAGTTGCAACTTACGATTAGGCGTTTGGATGACTGGGCGCTGAAGAGTGGATTTAAGTTTTCCACCGAGAAGTCTGTATGTGTTCTTATTAACCGTTCTCGTTCGATTTTACCCTTTCCTGAGTTGCGCTTGAGGGACACTATTCTTTCTTTTAAAGACACGGTGAGATTTCTGGGTCTCATTTTTGACTCGAGGCTCACGTGGTTACCTCATCTTAAAGACCTGAAACGACGGTCGCTTCAGGCTTTAAGCATTTTAAAATGTCTTAGCCACAGTACATGGGGAGCTGACAGGACTTGTCTGCTCCAGTTTTACAGGGCGTTTGTGCGATCTCGGCTCGATTATGGGTGCACGGTGTATGGGTCTGCGAGGCCTTCGTACTTAAAGATTTTGGACGTTGTCCACCATGAAGGGCTGTGGTTGGCCACTGGGGCATTCCGAACTAGCCCCATACCAAGCCTCTGTGCAGAGGCTGGTGAACCGCCACTTCATATGCGACGACGGCTACTTACGGTACGCCAGGCGTATAAAACTTTGTCCACACCGTACACACCTGCATACCATACCGTTGCTAAGCCTCCTCTGGCACGGTTATTTCATAACCGGCAACGTGCGACGCAGCCCTATGGGATTCGCGCACAGGATTGCCTCGCTGCCATGTCTGTGGCTGATCTTCGTGTTTTACGTCGCGGTTGGAGCAGATCTCCACCTTGGCTCCTCCGGCGTCCCAAATTTATTTTAGATTTGACTCGTTTTAAGAAAGATGGCACACCAGATTTTACGTTCCAATCTCTGTTTTTTAACATTTTAGACGTGCATCACGGTTTCACTGTCGTTTATACTGATGGCTCGCAACAGGAGACTTCCCTAGGCTGTTCTGTGGTGTTCCCTGATCGTTTCACCCGGATTCGCCTCCCTGCTGAATATACCGTTTTCGCAGCGGAGCTCCACGCGATCCTGACGGCACTGGAGCAGATGCATCGTGTTCGGGGCGATCGATTTCTTCTCTGCTCCGATTCTCTTAGTGCCTTACAATCGCTGCAGAACCTGTACCCGACTGAAGAGATGGTCCAGCTGATACATAGCCAACTGTACTTGCTCCAACAGCGGGGTAAAGAGGTATCCTTCTGCTGGGTGCCTGGTCATGTCGGCATATGGGGCAATGAACAGGCTGACCGGGCTGCCAAGGAGGCCTGCAGAGAGCATGATGTGGTCCAGTGTCCTATCCCCTTGCAGTCAGTCATCGCTGCACTCCACAGGAAGTGCATGGAGTTGTGGGAGGACGAATGGCTGGCGGTGTCGGCCAATAAACTGCGGTCGGTAGTCAACCACTCGGCCGTGGCGTTCCTCCTGCCGGTTGCTCAGGCGGGAAGAGGTGGCCCTCACACGTCTGCGGATTGGGCACTGTCCTGTGACGCATAGCTATTTATTACGGCGGCACGATCCTCCCTTTTGTGACGCTTGTGGTGTGCACATCTCTGTCCGGCACATTTTAACAGACTGCATTTTATACCGTGATGCAAGGGCAGAAGCACAAGTTGATGGGGATCTGCCTTGTGTTTTAGCTGACGATGAGACGTGTGTGTCTAGGGTTTTTAAGTTCTGTGATGTATCTGGACTCTGGCCTAAGCTTTTAGGCTGGAGGTTTTAGTGTGTTGCAGAGTGGCTGCCTCCTCCCCTTTTTTCCTTGCGGTCAGCCAGCCACTTCCATGTGCTACATTGTTTTAGCTCCCTCTACCATTTTCTTCCTGTGTTGTCCATGTTTTACTGCTGACGCCCTGCTTCATCCCACGCTTCGGTGTGGGTGAGCACATTTTTTCAATGATTGTTCCCCGTGTTTTACGTTCCATTTTATGTCCATGTTCTGAGGGTTTTTTTTCTTGACACCCGTCTCACTATGATACTGCACGGGCGCTGAAGACCTTGCTGTCGTGCGCCCCTAAAATCCCTCTACTATATACTAATACTTACACACCACGATTTCTTTTAATTAATTTAAGATTATCTTAAGAATTTTTTTTTTTTTTTTTTTTTTTTTTTTTTTTTTTTTTTTTTTTTTTTTTTTTTTTTTTTTGCGGTTAGCCGGACCGCACTTGCAGCCGCATTACGCTAGGCTGGTAATTTATGGTGGCACAGGACAGTGCCTTCGGATGCCTCGTTAGCGTCTCTTATGGTCCTATCGCAGATAATTTTAATAATATTTTTTGGAGTTATAACCTTAGCTCCTCGCGAACGTCGTCGTCGTCGTCGTCGTCGTCGTCGTCGTCGTCGCCGCCGCACGCACGCAGAATACGTGGTACACACGCACACACACACACACATATGCAGTAGGCGGTGGACGATGTAAGCACTCGGCTAGGTGTAGCTCGCGCCGGCCTGGCGCTGCTGTGGGGCGGCCTCACGGCTTCTCCACTGGCCTGGCAGCTAGCGGCGTTCAAATGGGAGTCGCAGTTTACTCCTCGACATGGAGGGTGGTACTGGGCTGTTGACGAGTGCTCTCGTATTTTGTCGTTCCCTCCGGCACTTGCTTTTGCGATGTTTTCGACGGTCGCCTGTTGCCATATCGGCCCGCACCACCGTGTGTGACCCCCACATGTGGAGCGTACATGCTGCAAGCATTTAGGCCCTGACACTGCGGTTTTTCATCTCTGGCGGTACTCCGCAAGGATACCGCCCTTCGATTGTGCCATTCCAGCACTAATTGAAGTGCTAGGTTTTCCGGCCTGTTAGGAGACCGCTTCTGCAAAATGTGCGAGGAGATTTTTGCTGGTTGCGAGCTACCCGCCGATTTTCTAGCTGCACGTATTGCCCTTAATCCAAAGGTCACAGGCGACTGTCGGGCTAGAGGCGTACGTCCCATCACCGTTCTTAACACTGTTTATAAGTTGGTGGCACGAAGTGTGGCTTCACGTCTTAAACAGGTGATGAATAAGGTACTTTGTCCCACTCAATCATGTGGCGTTTCGAATCGAACCACCTTCACCGCTGCTTCTATATACCGTGATGCTGTCTTACTCACCCACCGCCGACGCTCGAACCCCGGCTGCAATTGATCCCTAGATTTCGCCGGTGCCTTCGATAGGGTCTCCCATCCTTACCTGCTGGCCGTTACGTCGCGCATGGGTTTCGGGGAGCACTTCATAAGAGTCATCCGGCACTTCTTGGATGGAGCAAATTCCACAACCATTGTGAACGGCTGCAGATCACGACCAATTCCCATCAGACGATCAGTTCGACAAGGGTGTCCCTTGTCAGTGTATTTTATCGCTTTGGACCCTGTGCTGCGTGACATCGGTCGGATGGTCGATGGTGTTCCTTTCCCAGGCGTCACCTTCCGTAGTGCGGCATACGCGGATGGTGTAGGTGTGTTTGTAGCAAACGCCAGGGACATCGATTCAGTTCGCCGAGTCCTCCACGTTTATGAACGAGCATCCGGTGCCATGTAAAAATCCAACAAAATGGTGCTAATCCCACTAGGACCACGATCATTGACCATCGAGCGCCCATGGTTCCGGATTGTAGGGGAACAGCGTATCTTGGGTCTTGAGGTGACTGCCTGTCCGCAGCGCATGTTAACACTCAAGTGCAGGCGGATTCTCACGCGCATCAGAGGACTTTGCGTGAGTCACACTGATCGACGACTCGACCTCCATCAACGAATCCAACTGATTAATACTTACATCCTATAACGGGCATGGTATGTAGCACAACTCCTTCCGCTGTAACCATTGCGTCTCCTCCACAGGGTGACATTGACGAGGTGGTCCGTGTTTTAACCACGTCCATCATTTCAGCGGCCGAGGCTACCATCCCCCGTTCCTCTGGCCTCCCTCGGCGGAAGGCTGTCCCCTGGTGGTCGCCGGAGATTGCTGAGGCTATTCGCGACCGTAGGCGGGCTCTCCAGCGTCATAGGCGGCACCCGTCTCTGGAGACCCTCATCGCATTTAAGAGGCTCCGTGCCTTCGCCCGTCGTCTTATTGCACGGCGTAAGCAGGAGTGCTGGGAGAGGTACGTCTCCTCCCTGGGCTCCCGTTTCTCGTCCTCGCACGTGTGGTCCCGGATCCGGCGGATTTATGGCTCCCAGACCCCTGTGGGTGTCCCTGGGCTCTCCTTGGACGGCGCTGTCTGCACGGACGCTGCCGTCATTGCTGAACGGCTAGCCGCGCACTTTGCTCAGAGCTCTGCGACTGCATCCTATCCCCCCGCCTTTCGCTCTCTAAAGGAGCGAGCCGAGCGGACGCCGTTTTCATTCCACACGCGTCATTGTGAAACATACAATGCTCCTTTCAGCGAGAGGGAACTCCTCGCTGCCCTCGCCGATTGCCCTGATACAGCACCAGGACCGGACTGCATCCACGCGCAGATGCTGAAGCATCTCTCCAGGGACTGCCAGAGACACATCCTCACCATCTTTAACCGCATTTGGAGCGAGGGCGTGTTCCCGTCGCAATGGCGAGAGGGTCTTATTGTCCCCATCGTGAAGCCCGGTGCGGACCCATTGGCGGTGGACAGCTATCGTCCCATTACCCTCACCAACGTTTTGTGCAAATTGCTCGAACGTATGGTGGGGCGGCGTTTGTAATGGGTCCTTGAGTCGCGTGGTCTCCTCGCTCCATCTCAGGGTGGCTTCCGTCGGGGCCGGTCTGCAGTGGACAATTTGGTGCGGCTGGAATCTGCTGTCCGTACGGCTTTTGCCCGACGTCAGCACCTTGTTGCTGTATTTTTCGATCTGCGGAAGGCGTATGACACCACATGGAGGCATCACATCCTCGCCACGTTGCATGGGTGGGGTCTTCGTGGTCGGCTCCCGGCTTTTCTTCAAAGCTTTTTATTGCGCCGCTCTTTCCGGGTGCAAGTCGGTGCCACCTCTAGTTCCTCTTATATACAGGAAAATGGGGTCCCGCAGGGCTCGGTGTTGAGCGTCTCGTTATTTCTAGTGGCCATTAATGGTCTGGCTGCAGCAGTGGGGTCGTCGGTGTCTCCTTCTTTGTATGCCGACGACTTCTGCATCTCATTTAGCTCCACGACTACGGGAGTCGCCGAACGCAGGTTGCAAGTCACCGTTCGCAAGGCAGCATCATGGGCTCTGGCTCATGGTTTTCAGTTCTCTGCTGCCAAGACTCGGGTTATGCACTTCTGCAGGCGTCGGACGGTCCACCCTCATCCTGACCTTTACCTCGACGGCCACCTGCTTGAAGTGGTGGACACTTGCCGCTTCTTGGGACTCGTGTTTGATGCCCGGCTCACATGGGTTCCTCATGTTACTCAGCTGAAGCAAAAATGCTGGCGGCACCTCAACGCCCTCCGCTGCCTTAGCCACACGTTTTGGGGTGCAGATCGCTGCACGCTACTGCAATTGTACAGAGCCCTTGTGCAATCCCGGCTTCATTATGGGAGCCTGGTCTATGGGTCTGCGTCACCCTCAGTGTTCAAGTTGTTAGACCCCATATATCACTGTGGGGTTCGGCTTGCAACTGGCGCTTTTCGCACCAGCCCCGTGGATAGTCTACTGGTGGAGGCCGGGGTTCCCCCGCTGCGGATTCGCCGCCATCGTCTGCTCGCCGACTATGCTGTCCACGTCCATTGCTCGCCAGGCCATCCCAATCGTCACCTGCTTTTCCCTGCCATGGTCCACCACCTGCCCGAACGGCGACCTCGGTCTGGGCTTTCCGTAGCTGTCCGTGTCCAGTCCCTGCTGTCAGAACTGGGGTCATTCCCTCTTCTGCCTCCCTTCCGGGTCCGTACACCTACGCCTCCCTGGTGTTTGTCCCGGCCGTCCGTCCATCTGGATTTGGCACAGGGACCTAAGGACTCGGTTCCGCCTGTGGCCCTCCGTCGCCGTTTTCTTGCGCTCCTCGACTCATTTCCGGGCTGTGAGCCTGTCTACACTGATGGTTCCCTGGTTGATGGTCGCACTGCCTTCACTTTTGCTCACGCTGCCCATGTTGAGCAACGCTCCTTGCCGGCTGGCTGCAGTATTTTTACTGCAGAGCTGGTGGCCATCTTGCGAGCTCTTGAGCATATGCGTTCCTGCTCAGATGCGTCCGTCGTCATCTGCAGTGACTCCCTGAGCAGCCTCCAGGCCATCGACCACTGCTATCCCTCTTCTCCTCTGGTGTCCTCTATTCGGGAGTCTGTTTCCACCATTACCCACTCTGGTCGTTCGGTGGTTTTTGTTTGGACGCCAGGTCACGTTGGCATCCCAGGGAACGAACGTGTTGACAGGCTGGCCAAAGGGGCGATAGACGCCCCAGCTTTGGAGATCGGCCTTACGGCTCGCGACCAGCAGCTGGTGTTGCGCCGTAAGGTCCTTGGGATGTGGGCTGCTGAGTGGCGTGGCGTGACAGCCCCGAATAAACTACGGGCTGTCAAGGGGACGACCGATGTGTGGCGTTCCTCCCTGCGAGCTTCTCGCAGGGACTCGGTAGTCCTGTGTCGGTTGCGCATCGGCCATACCTACCTGACGCACGGCCATCTGTTACGTCAGGAGGATCCCCCCTTGTGTCAGTGTGGGTCCCGGCTGACGGTCGGCCACATTTTGCTGGAGTGTCCTCGACTGCGCACACTCCGGCAATCTCTTAATCTCCCGGGCACTTTGGCTTTGGTTTTATCCGACGATGCCTCCATGGCTGATACCGTTTTAAATTTTATCCGTGGTAGTCCGTTTTATGGTTCGATTTAGGGAGGTCCTGCGCCTTTCCCTTTCTGTGTCTATTGTCCTTCTGTCTGTTGCTGTTCTGGTGTGCCGTGAGATGGTTGACTCTTTCCCATTTTTGATCTCGTGGTCAGTCAACCAGTCTCCAGCCATCTTCCTTTCTTCTGTTTCTTTCTGTCTGGTGTTCCTCTGTCCTGTTCTTGTCTGTAGTGTTTGTTGCTGCATTTGTGTGCTTTTAGCGCCTGGGGGGACGTCTCCTCCCCCTTTGGTTTTTATCTGCTTCATAGATCTTCGGCTCGCCTGATTTTGGAATGGGGGACTGATGACCTTCGCTGTTTAGTCCCCCTTAAACATCCAACAACCACCACCACCCCTGACAACACAGGGATCGCTCTACTGATGCCTGCGCCGTTCACTCCCCACGTATGCCAAGGAGTAGATGCCCATCTCCCAGGGGCATCGGGACTCCCGGCAATGGCCATCCTGCCAGGTGGCCTTTGCTGTGGCTGGGTGGCGCCCGTGGGGAGGGCCCTTGGTCGGAGTAGGTGGCATCAGGGCGGATGACCCGCAATGAAGCGTGGTACATCATCTCTTGCTGGCGGCCAGCCGTCAGCAGTCTCTAAGCGTTCCAAAGCTCAATTCAAGGCTAATGTGTATGACCCCAAATCGTTCCCCTCCCTGGCCACACCATGGGAGGAACGAAGGGCTATGAATGAGACCGAAAGATACTCGCCCCGGTATCTCGTCTGTACCAGAGCTGACGGGGAATCTTTTATGTCCGTGAAGCCTCAGTTCTTTGTAGAGCATTTAGAGGACAAGTTCGGTGAGGTGGAGGGCTTGTCCAAGATGCGGTCCGGATCGGTGTTGATAAAAACGGCATCCTCCGCCCAGTCGCGGGCCTTGCTCGCTTGTACTAAGCTGGGGGATGTCTCCGTCACTATCACGCCCCATAAAAGTCTGAACATGGTCCAGGGCATTATCTTTCACAGGGATCTGCTTTTACAGTCCGACGACGAGCTGCGCGCCAACTTGGAGCGCCGAGGTGTCCATTTCGTCCGGCGCGTCCACCGGGGTCCGAGGGATCGTCAAGTTGCCACCGGTGCCTTCATCTTGGCCTTCGAGGGTGACACGTTACCTGAGAAGGTCAAGGTGATGGTGTACCGATGTGATGTCAAGCCGTATATCCCTCCCCCGATGCGGTGCTTCAAGTGTTGGACGTTCGGCCACATGTCTTCACGCTGTGCTTCCGACCTCGTCTGTCGCGATTGCGGTCGACCTTCCCATCCTGATCATCCCTGTGCGCCGCCTCCAATCTGTGTGAACTGTGGTGCGCACCATCCGCCCTGCTCGCCAGACTGTCCGATCCTGCAGAAGGAGCGGAAGATCATGGAAATAAAGACTATCGACCGCCTGACGTACACTGAGGCGAAGCGGAAATATGATCGGCTTCATCCGGTGCGCATGCCAGTTTCTTATGCCGCCACTGTCACTCCTTCTCCTCTTCCATCCGCTCCGGTCAGCTCTCAGAGTCGAAGTCCCACACCTGCCCCGTTGATGGTGGGGGGCACTAAACCTCCTGTTGCTCCTGCTCCATCTACTTCAGGAGCAACACCCCCCCAACCATCGGGGACATCAGTCCCCCCTTCCCAGCCGGAGAAGCGTAAGACTTCTTCGGCTACTCTCGTAAGGAAGGGGTCCCTTGGGGACCTCCCTTCCCAAGTTCCGTCCGGTACAAAGGCCGACAGCCGCAAGTGGCTTAAACAACCGCCGGTCCCTGGTCGTAGGGACACACGGTCGTCGTCTGTCCCTGAGACCGACCCAGTTGCGCCCTCCCAGCCTGCGCCACCAAAGGCACAGCGCGCAAGGCAGCGGAAGAAGAAACTCCCCAAGGCTACCGACATTGCGGTGGCACCCATTCCACCGCTTCCTACAAGCTCTGCGTCTGAGGATGAGGTGGAGATTCTGGCGTCCGCTGAGGACATGGATCTCGCCGGTCCCTCGGATGCAGTAGATGGCTGTTGTCCAGGTGGTGACTCCGTAGCAGCAGGGGCCCCGGAGGCGTAGTCTGCCTCCCCGATCCCTTCACGCCTTTCCCATCCATGGCTAATAACATCCTCCAGTGGAACTGCAGCGGTTTTTTCCACCATCTAGCTGAGCTCCGCCAACTTATCAGCCGTCATCCTTTCCTTTGCATTGCTCTGCAGGAAACTTGGTTTCCAGCAATGCGAACCCCCACCCTCCGTGGCTATCGGGGTTATTTTAAGAACCGGGCAACTTATGAAAGGGTGTCTGGTGGCGTCTGCATATATGTCCTGAACTCTCTTCACAGCGAGTTTGTACCTCTACAAACAGCTTTAGAGGCTGTCGCTGTTCGGGTGTGGACGCCACAGGCTATCACCGTCTGCAGTATTTACCTTCCACCTGATGGTACTGTCGCGCAGCATGTCCTGGCTGCTCTGATAGCACAACTGCCGCCACCTTTTTTGCTGCTGGGCGATTTCAATGCCCACAACCCTCTATGGGGTGGGACTGTCTCCGATGATCGTGGTCGGGCCGTGGAGCATGTGTTGGCTCAGCTCGACCTTAGCCTCTTAAACACCGGTGCTCCCACGCATTTCAGTGTGGCCCATGGCTCGTTCTCGGCCATCGATCTCTCTATTTGCAGCCCTGGACTTGTCCCAGCCCTCCACTGGAGGGTGCATTCTGACCTGTGTGGTAGTGACCATTATCCCATCTATTTGTCACTGCCACAGTGTCATTCTTCTGGGCGCTTGCCCCGCTGGGCTTTCCACAGGGCTGACTGGCCAGCTTTTACTTCCGCTGTAACCATTGCGTCTCCCCCACAGGGTGACATTGACGAGGTGGTCCGTGTTTTAACCACGTCCATCATTTCAGCGGCCGAGGCTACCATCCCCCGTTCCTCTGGCCTCCCTCGGCGGAAGGCTGTGCCCTGGTGGTCGCCGGAGATTGCTGAGGCTATTCGCGACCGTAGGCGGGCTCTCCAGCGTCATAGGCGGCACCCGTCTCTGGAGACCCTCATCGCCTTTAAGAGGCTCCGTGCCTTCGCCCGTCGTCTTATTGCACGGCGTAAGCAGGAGTGCTGGGAGAGGTACGTCTCCTCCCTGGGCTCCCGTTTCTCGTCCTCGCACGTGTGGTCCCGGATCCGGCGGATTTATGGCTCCCAGACCCCTGTGGGTGTCCCTGGGCTCTCCTTGGACGGCGCTGTCTGCACGGACGCTGCCGCCATTGCTGAACGGCTAGCCGTGCACTTTGCTCAGAGCTCTGCGACTGCATCCTATCCCCCCGCCTTTCGCTCTCTAAAGGAGCGAGCCGAGCGGACGCCGTTCTCATTCCACACGCGTCATTATGAAACATACAATGCTCCTTTCAGCGAGGGGGAACTCCTCGCTGCCCTCGCCGATTGCCCTGATACAGCACCAGGACCGGACTGCATCCACGCGCAGATGCTGAAGCATCTCTCCAGGGACTGCCAGAGACACATCCTCACCATCTTTAACCGCATTTGGCGCGAGGGCGTGTTCCCGTCGCAATGGCGAGAGGGTCTTATTGTCCCCATCGTGAAGCCCGGTGCGGACCCACTGGCGGTGGACAGCTATCGTCCCATTACCCTCACCAACGTTTTGTGCAAATTGCTCGAACGTATGGTGGGGCGGCGTTTGTGTTGGGTCCTTGAGTCGCGCGGTCTCCTCGCTCCATCCCAGGGTGGCTTCCGTCGGGGCCGGTCTGCAGTGGACAATTTGGTGCAGCTGGAATCTGCTGTCCGTACGGCTTTTGCCCGACGTCAGCACCTTGTTGCTGTATTTTTCGATCTGCGGAAGGCGTATGACACCACATGGAGGCATCACATCCTCGCCACGTTGCATGGGTGGGGTCTTCGTGGTCGGCTCCCGGCTTTTCTTCAAAGCTTTTTATTGCGCCGCTCTTTCCGGGTGCAAGTCGGTGCCACCTCTAGTTCCTCTTATATACAGGAAAATGGGGTCCCACAGGGCTCGGTGTTGAGCGTCTCGTTATTTCTAGTGGCCATTAATGGTCTGGCTGCAGTAGTGGGATCGTCGGTGTCTCCTTCTTTGTATGCCGACGACTTCTGCATCTCATTTAGCTCCACGACTACGGGAGTCGCCGAACGCAGGTTGCAAGTCGCCGTTCGCAAGGCAGCATCATGGGCTCTGGCTCATGGTTTTCAGTTCTCTGCTGCCAAGACTCTGGTTATGCACTTCTGCAGGCGTCGGACGGTCCACCCTCATCCTGACCTTTACCTCGACGGCCACCTGCTTGAAGTGGTGGACACTTGCCGCTTCTTGGGACTCGTGTTTGATGCCCGGCTCACATGGGTTCCTCATGTTACTCAGCTGAAGCAAAAATGCTGGCGGCACCTCAACGCCCTCCGCTGCCTTAGCCACACGTCTTGGGGTGCAGATCGCTGCACGCTACTGCAATTGTACAGAGCCCTTGTGCAATCCCGGCTTGATTATGGGAGAATGGTCTATGGGTCTGCGTCACCCTCAGTGTTCAAGTTGTTAGACCCCATACATCACAGTGGGGTTCAGCTTGCAACTGGCGCTTTTCGCACCAGCCCCGTGGATAGTCTACTGGTGGAGGCCGGGGTTCCCCCGCTGCGGATTCGCCGCCATCGTCTGCTCGCCGACTATGCTGTCCACGTACATTGCTCGCCAGGCCATCCCAATCGTCGCCTGCTTTTCCCTGCCATGGTCCACCACCTGCCCGAACGGCGACCTCGGTCTGGGCTTTCTGTGGCTGTCCGTGTCCAGTCCCTGCTGTCAGAACTGGGGTCATTCCCTCTTCTGCCTCCCTTCCGGGTCCGTACACCTACGCCTCCCTGGTGTTTGTCCCGGCCGTCCGTCCATCTGGATTTGGCACAGGGACCTAAGGACTCGGTTCCGCCTGTGGCCCTCCGTCGCCGTTTTCTTGCGCTCCTCGAAACATTTCCGGGCTGTGAGCCTGTCTACACTGATGGTTCCCTGGTTGATGGTCGCACTGCCTACGCTTTTGCTCACGCTGCCCATGTTGAGCAACGCTCCTTGCCGGCTGGCTGCAGTATTTTTACTGCAGAGCTGGTGGCCATCTTGCGCGCTCTTGAGCATATGCGTTCCTGCTCAGATGCGTCCGTCGTCATGTGCAGTGACTCCCTGAGCAGCCTCCAGGCCATCGACCGCTGCTATCCCTCTTCTCCTCTGGTGTCCTCTATTCGGGAGTCTGTTTCCACCATTACCCACTCTGGTCGTTCGGTGGTTTTTGTTTGGACGCCAGGTCACGTTGGCATCCCGGGGAACGAACGTGTTGACAGGCTGGCCAAAGGGGCGATAGACGCCCCACCTTTGGAGATCGGCCTTACGGCTCGCGACCAGCAGCTGGTGTTGCGCCGTAAGGTACTTGGGATGTGGGCTGCTGAGTGGCGTGGCATGACAGCAACGAATAAACTACGGGCTGTCAAGGGGACGACCGATGTGTGGTGTTCCTCCCTGCGGGCTTCTCGCAGGGACTCGGTAGTCCTGTGTCGGCTGCGCATCGGCCATACCTACCTGACGCACGGCCATCTGTTACGTCAGGAGGATCCCCCCTTGTGTCAGTGTGGGTCCCGGCTGACGGTCGGCCACATTTTGCTGGAGTGTCCTCGACTGCACACACTCCGGCAATCTTTTAATCTCCCGGGCACTTTGGCTTTGGTTTTATCCGACGATGCCTCCATGGCTGATACCGTTTTAAATTTTATCCGTGGTAGTCCGTTTTATGGTTCAATTTAGGGAGGTCCTGCGCCTTTCCCTTTCTGTGTCTATTGTCCTTGTGTCTGTTGCTGTTCTGGTGTGCCGTGAGATGGTTGACTCTTTCCCATTTTTGATCTCGTGGTCAGTCAACCAGTCTCCGGCCATCTTCCTTTCTTCTGTTTCTTTCTGTCTGGTGTTCCTCTGTCCTGTTCTTGTCTGTAGTGTTTGTTGCTGAATTTGTGTGCTTTTAGCGCCTGGGGGGACGTCTCCTCCCCCTTTGGTTTTTATCTGCTTCGTAGATTTTCGGCTCGCCTGATTTTGGAATGGGGGACTGATGACCTTCGCTGTTTAGTCCCCCTTAAACATCCAACAACCACCACCACCACCACCCTCCCCCGGCCGACGCTCGGCTAACGGAGAGGCAGCGGCGCTGGCTGGCGGCCCTGGAGAGCGTCCACAACCAACCGTGGGACGCATTCGTCGCGGTCGTCGAGGACTTCATCTCCGAGATCGCCGAGACGAAGCCACAACGCCAGGCAGCCGGAGGTCGACAGGATGGGCCACCAGCAGCAGCGCACCGCGGCCAGGGCCGCGCCGACGCTGCTGCCAATCCCCCTCCCCCTGCCCCTACACGCGGCCGCGGTGGGCGGCGCGGTGGACGTGGCGCACGGCGCGCGGCGGCCGCCGAGCGTCGGTACGACGCGAATGCAGCGTCTGAGATTCAGAAGCTGTACCGCGCGGACCGGCGCAAGGCGATGCAGCGCGTCCTTGGCGAGACGTCGCCGTACTGCCAAATCGATGGCAACGTGCTCACGGAGCACTTCAAGAAAGTATATGCTAAATCTGACTTCTCTGTTTCAGATGCACCAGCTGCTGTCCCGGACTTTGCCGCCACCACGCCTCCTGATGTCAGCGAGGAGGTCCTGCTGCCGATCACACCTTCAGAGGTGCAACAGCGGCTCCACAAGGCGAGCAATACTGCTCCTGGGGCAGACGGAGTCACCTACTCAGACTTGCGACGTGAGGATCCTGGCTGCCACGTGCTAGCTAAGATCTTCTCGCGCTGCTGGAATGAGCGGAAGACTCCGGTGCAGTGGAAAATATCCACTACCGTCCTCATCCACAAGAAAGGGGACGTCTCGGACGTGACAAACTGGCGGCCTTTAGCATTGAGCTCTACCATCTCTAAGCTCTTTGCTGCAATCGTTGCGGATCGCACTTCTCTCTGGGCGGAGCGGTTGAACCTGCTCTCCCCAGAACAGAAGGGCTTCCGCACGTTTGAAGGCTGCTACGAGCACAACTTCATTGTGCAGACGGCAATTGATGATGCAAGGCGCAGGGGAGGCCAAGCATGCTTTGCTTGGCTTGATCTGGCGAATGCTTTCGGTTCAGTGCCTCACGCTCACCTCCTTGGAGTACTGAGCAGGATGGGACTACCAGAGCAATTGCACCATCTAATTGCCGACATGTACGATGGTTGCTCCACCCGCGTCCGTACATCTGACAGACTAACGGAGGAGATAGAGATCCAGGCAGGGGTCAAGCAGGGCTGTCCACTGTCGCTCATCGTCTTTAATCTCGCGCTCGAGCCGGTACTTCGCGCCGCAACCTCACTCAGAAATGAGTGTGGTATTCCGCTTAGCGGCGTCAGTGTGAGTGCACTGGCGTATGCGGACGATATCGTGCTTCTGGCGCGGGATTCAGAGGCGATGCAGACGCTCCTCAATGTTGAGGGTGAGGCGGCGACGTGGGCCGGGCTTACCTTCAAGCCGTCGAAGTGTGCCACGCTTCACATCCGCCGTCGGCAGACACTAGGCTCGGTATTCGCCCTGCAAGGGGGAGAACCAGCCGTGCTCGGTGCGGGTGACGCCTACCTCCATCTTGGCGTTCCCACCGGGTACAAAGTCACGCAGACGCCAACGGATGCGATCGCGGCAATTCGACGCGACTTGCAGCACCTGGACGCTTCCCTGCTGGCTCCCTGGCAGAAGATTGACGCTGTGCGTGTCTTTCTCCTCCCTAGACTTGACTTTGTCATGCGGGGCGGAGCGGTACGCAAGGGGCCGCTATCTGCACTCGACAAGGCAGTGAAAGCGGCTGTCAAATCATGGCTGTTCCTCCCACAGCGTGCGTCCACCGAACAGCTGTACCTCGCGCTGGGAGAGGGAGGATGCGGCCTGACGCCGCTCGCGGATGCTGCGGACATCTCCACCATCGTCCACGGCTTCCGCATGCTGCACTGCGACGACGCCACCGTCCGAGACATCGCCTGGGCCACTCTATCTACGGCCGCGCGCCGCCGACTGGGGAGGGAGCCGAGTCGTTCCGACTTGGCCACCTACCTTAGCGGCAGCACTGAGGGTGACCTCGCACGCGACGGAGGTGACATCCAGTCACTGTGGACGCGCGTCAGGAACGCCACAAGGCGCCTAGCGCCGCGTGGCGTCACCTGGCGCTGGAGTGAACTGCTTTCCGAGTTGCAGGTGGAGGTCGGCGGCCGACCCGCCATCGCTGACGACGCGGAACACGGCGGCATCGGAGGGGTGACGCAGCCGGCCACGGAGGGGGCGGCGCCTGGGACTACACGACACCTCGAAGATGGCGGCGATGGACCGCAGCACGATGATGACAGCGTGGGACGCACCGCCAACACTGGCGTCGAGCATGTCCGGGTGGGAGGGGGCGCCAAACGTCTTCTCTCGCGGACGCTCCGCGAGTGTCTGAGGCAGCGCCTGCGCAACATCCTACTCAGGAAACCGGACCAGGGGAAGGTGTTTGAGTGCACCAGGGAATCCACAGCGTCCAACCACTTCATAGCGGGAGGCAAATACACCCGCTTCGCAGACTGGCGCTTTATCCATCGCGCCAGGCTCGGAGTCGTGCCTCTGAACGGTTGTCGCCGCTTTGATGGGCGGGCAAACAACAACAAAGCCTGCCGACGCTGTGGCCACAACAACGAGACGCTCCCGCACGTGATTAACGCGTGCATGGTGCACTCAGCAGCCCTGCAGTATCGCCACAACGCGGTCCTCAACCGCCTCGCGACAGCAGTCGCTGGGCGGCCAAGGAGAGGAAACACTGCTGTTCCTGACATCAGGATCAACCAAACCGTCATAGGGGACAGCAGTGGGCTGCGTCCGGACCTCGTAATAACTGACGAGGCCGCTAAGACTGTAACCATCGTCGATGTGACAATCCCCTTCGAGAACAGGCGGATTGCGCTCGACAACGCTCGGCAACTGAAGAGGATAAAGTACGCCGACGTTGCGCGCGGACTAGCCGCTCGCGGCTATTCCGTCACTGTCGACGCCCTGGTTGTCGGCAGTCTGGGGGCGTGGGACCGCCAGAACGATGCAGTGCTTCGGCACCTAGGCATCGCTAGCCGCTACTGCCAACTGATGCGGCGGCTGATGGTGTCTGACACCATCAAGTGGTCCCGCGACATTTACGTGGAACACATTACTGGCCACCGCCAGTATGTGTCCCCCTAGACTGTGGCATGCTCTGACGTCAGGCTGCGAGACCCTCGAGACTGCAGTCGTCGGAGAACTTCGAGGTCGGTGCCTTCGTGACGTCGGCGTCGAGATTCTCCTTCACGACGCGGGACCTGCGGCGCTACATCATCTTCGCGCCGCACTGCAGCAGTGCCGAGTCAGTAGCGGTGCGTGCGGTGCTGCCTGGTGCCCCTCCCTCCGTGGTGTCCGCCGAATATGGCCCCCACCTCGGTTGGCGCGGTGCTAGGCGGCGCCAAACGTGCGCCTACTGCCCGGCAGTCTCCAGCCAGCGTGGGAAGCAACGCCCTCCTGCCACGACACCCCGGTGACGTCTGCCGCAAGGCGGACAGAGGGGAGAAGTCCGGCTGTGTGTGACCCGCCTGCGTGCGTGGCACACCAGCCGCTGGCAGCCGTGCATGTGCAGTGTGCTGTCAGGGCATGGAGAAGAATGCAATAAACAAAATAGATCCCAAAACTAGTTCCAAACTTTCCCCGGTCTGAAATATCTAAGGCCGCGCCTATCGCGGGATTAATCTTAAGGTAATAGACTTAAGCACCCGCGCCTAACGCGGTCTTCCAATATTTAAGTAGTGGGCTTAACCCACGACTAAGAATAAGATTCAATTACTTAAGTGCGGTTAGAACCGTCCACTATATATTTAATTTAAATTTTCATTAAATTTGTAAAACTCGCATTGTATAGAGTCATGGATATTCTTTCTTAAATTTATACTTCTTAAAACTGTAACTAAGAATTATCTCGGAAAATAAAAATCTGTTCTTATCAGCTTAATATCTGATATGTCCTGCATCGCAGGACCAGAGTATTAAACTCATTTTTGGCTCATGACGGAGTGCTAGGGGCTTGCTCCACCTCTGTCGCGGGTTGGCCCGGCATTGCAGTACCGCCGGGATCGGCCCACCTAAAATTAATTGAAACACAGCCTGAAATGGGTTAATATTCTGTAGTGATCAGATATTCCGCTGGTAGCAAAACTTGTTGTAGTTGTCGATTTGCCCAGTAGTTAGCTGCTTACACACCACGATTTCTTGTAATTAATTTAACATTATCTTACGAAGTTTATTTATTTATTTATTTATTTATTTTATTTTTTTTTTTTTTTTTTTTTTTTTTGCGGTTAGCCGGAACGCTCTCGCAGCCGCATTACACTTGGCTGGTAATTTATATCGGCACAGAAGGGTGCCTTCGGATGCCTCGTTGGCGTCACATAAGGTCCGGCCACAGATAATTTTAATTACATTTTTTGGAGTTATATCCTTAGCTCCTCGCGAACGTCGTCGTCGTCGCCGCCGCACGCACGCAGAATACGTGTGTACACACGTATGCAGTAGGCGGTGGACGATGTAAGCACTCGGCTAGGTGTAGCTCGCGCCGGTGTAGCTCGCGCCGGCCTGGCGCTGCTGTGGGGCGGCCTCACGGCTTCTCCACTGCCCTGGCAGCCGGCGGCGTTCAAATGGGAGTCGCAGTTTACTGTTCGCCATGGAGGGTAGTACTGGGCTGTTGACGAGTGCTCTCGCGAATTGTCCTTCCTTCCGGCACTTGCTTTTGCGATGTTTTCGACGGTCGCCTGTTGCCATATCGGCCCGTACCACCGTGTGTCACTCCCACATGTGGAGCGCACACGCTGCAAGCATTTAGGCCCTTCGACTGCGGTTTTTCCTTCATCTCCGGCGGTACACCGCAAGGTTACCGCCCTTCGATTGTGCCTTTTTCGCGCTAATCGAAGTGTTAGGGGTTCTAGGTGCCAGCCAGCCAGCCAGCCAGCCAGCCAGCCAGCAGTTCCCGGTCCCGGCCTGCAGCAGTGGTCCCGCAGCCAGCCAGCCAGCCAGCCAGCCAGCCAGCCAGCCAGCCAGCCAGCCCTCCGGTGGCAGCAGCAGTCCAGCCAGCAGCAGTCCAGCCAGCGGCAGCAGCAGCAGCAGCAGCAGCCGCAGCCGCAGCCGCCGCCGCCCCGGCCCCGTCCGCGGCAGCAGCGTCCCTGCCTCTCGCCGTCGCCGTCGCCGTCGCCGTCGCCGTCGCCGTCGCCGTCGCCGTCGCCGTCGCCGTCGCCGTCGCCGTCGCCGTCGCCGTCGCCGTCGCCGTCGCCGTCGCCGTCGCCGTCGCCGTCGCCGTCGCCGTCGCCGTCGCCGTCGCCGTCGCCGTCGCCGTCCGTCGTCCCCCAGTGTGTGTCCTGTCCTTTTAGTGCTGTGTTTTTCTTTCTTCTTCTTGTCGTCATGTCCGCCCCCACCACCACCGTCACTACTACCACCACCGCCATCGTGTATACGTCCCCTTCCGCCGCCTCCACCACTATCACTTGGTGTGCCCAATCCCACCCCCCTCCTTCCATCCCTCCCCTCCTCTCTATCCCTTCGCCCTCGCTCTTTGTCTCCCCATCTCCCGCCTCTTCCTCTCGTTCTGATCCTTTCCCCCCACTCCCCCAGCCTGTCACTGCAGCTCCGGCTAGGGTGGTGGCCCGTCGGGCCACTGCCCACGCCCAGCTCTCCCCATCGCCATCGCCATCGCCATCACCGCCACCACCGTCATCATCGTCACCATCACCATCACTGCCACATTCGCCTGCACCGTCACAGTCACTATCTCCGGCGCCGCCTGCTGCGTCCGTGCCGGGACCTGTCCCTTCCCACCACCTCCCCATCGTTCCCGTCCCTCCTGTCGCCACCCGCCCATCTGCCGCTGTCAAACGCCCTAGTGGCGCCTCCACTTCCTCTGCTCCTAAAAAGGCTCCACCCCGCCCGCCATCCCCACCCCAAAATGCCATGGACGTCTCCCCACCAGGCCCCGCTCCCTCCTCCTCCTCCTCCCCACCCGGTCTCTACAAATATCTCCTGTCCCGTCCCGATCCTTCCTTCCTCGAGGCCCGGAATCTCTCCCTCCTCCTCCGCCAACATTTCCCTGGCGTCCCCATCTCTCTCCTTACTCCCAGACGGGATTCTGTTCTTATCTCCTCCCCCAGCCCAACCCTCCATACTGACATCCTCTCCCGCCTCCCCATCACCCGTTTTGGTCCTCATGCCTCCCTCACCCCTGCTCCCTCCCCATCTCCTACCCGCCAGCCCCAACCCCCGCGTCGCCCGCCGACCCTCACCGCCGTGATCACTCGGCTTAGTCCGTCGATCACGGAGGAGGAGGTGCTGGCGGAGCTGAAGGCCCATCCCACCCTGGAGGTGCGGGCGGTCCGCCGCATTTTCAACGCGACCGGCCCCACCCGCCTTATGCGGGTTTTCTCTGAGGACGCCCCCTCCATTGACCGTCTCCTGAAGGAGGGTGCCCTCCTCTTCAATCAGCGGTACAAGGTCGACCCCTCCCGTTCCCCCCCTCAATCCCTGCGCTGCCAGAGATGTCTGCGCTACAATGCACATCCAACAGCAGAGTGCCGCGAGGCCCCCACCTGCCCACATTGTCGGCAAGCGCACTTCCTCCGGCAGTGCCCCAACCTCCAATCCCCTCCCTCCTGTAATACCTGCAGCCTCCCCCACCCCACCTACTCCCAAAAGTGCAAAGCCCGACCTCCTCCTACCACTCCTGAACTCACCGTACCTGTCCGTCCCCTGGACGCCCCCACCCCTCCTGGCAATTCCCTTCGTCCCCCCCCCACTGCTGAGGACATCATCAGGTTCCTCACCATTGTCCTTCAAAACGTCCATCCCTTTCAGCGCCCCCACACCTTACAACAGATCTCCCTCGCCGCCCGTTCCATATTCCACCTTAAAATGTACGCCACCTTTTCCAATAACCAGGCCCATTTCACCTTCTCCCGCCTTGACACCCTTGTCTAAGTCCTTATCATGGCGCGACAGCATCGTATCCTTTTCAACAATATCCGCTCCCTTCCCGCCAACAAGAACCTCTTCCTGCACACCCTTGCTACCCACCGTGTGGATGCCTTCCTCCTCAATGAAACCTTCCTCCAACCCCACCACTCCATCCACACCTCCCCCTATCTCCTCCACCGCTCCGATAATCCCCTCCCAGTTGCGCGTGGCGGAGTTGCCATTGGCCACCACCGCCAGATCCCCGTTCGGCTCCAGCCTCTCCTTCCCGACCCCACCGAACACCTGATCCTTAGTCTCTTCTTCCCCGGCCTTACCATTACCTGTGCCACCATCTATGTCCGCCCCAACGCCCCTCTTCCTTTCGACTTCCTCTCCCACATCGACCGTACCTTCTCCTCCTATGTGATCGCCGCCGACCTCAACATCCATAGTCGCTCCGCTGCCCAGTTACGGCGGTGGCATCAGTTCCTCTCCTCCCTTCAAGGCGACCTCATCCCCATCCCCCAGCATACTCGTCCCGAATCCAACTCCACTCCCGATGTTATCCTCTCCTCCCCCAACCTCCTTGGTCGCATTACGGTGGATGTCCTGGAGCCTATTGGTAGCGACCATCTCCCTGTCCTCCTCACCGTTTCAGACGGCCGTCGCCCCCGCCCCGACCCTCGTCATGACCCTCCCCCTAAGTACATCCATGACTATTCCCGTGCCAACTGGAATGCCTACCGGGATACCCTCTCCACTCAGGTCGATAGCCACCCTCTCGCCTACCGCCGTCCTGATGATGTCACCCATGCCGCCTCCTTTCTCCAGCAGACCTTGTCTGAGGCCGTGGAGGCCCACGTCCCTACTGTTGCCATCCACCCCCACCGTCCTACCTTACCACCACAGGCCGTCCTCCTCCTCCGTGAATCCCGTCGTCTCTACCGTGCCTTCCTCCGCACGCGTGACCCGGACACCCTACGACGCCACCGGCAACTACAGCGACACATTCGAAATTTGCTCGCGGCCAAGAAACGCCGGGACTGGCGACAGACATGCACCCGTTTAACTGCTACCCTCCCTATAAACTCGTCCAAGTTCTGGACCGCCTTCCGTCGCCTTACCGGAACTAAACCCTCCCCCTACTATCCTCTTCTCCACGATGATCGCCCCTTTCCTGACGCCCTTAGTAAGGCCAATCACTTTGCCTCCTACCTGTCCGATGTGTTTTCCATCCCTGATGACCCCCAGTTCGATTACTCCCTCTTCCCAGATATCCGCGATCGAACTGATACCTCTGTCCCTCCCCTCGCTCCTGGTTTCCAGTACTTGGACAACATTCCACACACGGACCTTAATGCCCCCATCACCACACAGGATCTCATCAATACACTCCGCACCAAACGCAACACCGCTCCTGGTCACGATCGTGTCACCTACCGTCACCTTCGTGAAGCTCCTGTCTCTTTTCTCTCCACCCTGGCCAGGCTCTACAATGTAGTCCTGTCCACCGGTTACTACCCCGACCTGTGGAAAACCTCCCGTATCCTCATGTTCCTCAAACCTGGCAAACCGCCGTCCGCCGTCTCCTCCTACCGTCCCATCAGCCTTACCTCGGTCTTCAGCAAGGTCCTGGAATCTATCCTCACCCGCCGCATCCACCAGCATCTCCGCCAGCACCGCCTCCTCCCCGTTACCCAGTGTGGCTTTCGGCCGTCCTTCTCTTCCGACGATCTTCTCCTTCACCTCACTCATCTCCTTTCCGAACAGCTCAATTCCCGTCGCTCCGCAATCTTCCTCTCTCTTGACCTCGAACGCGCATATGACCGCGTATGGCATTCCGGTCTCCTCTTCAAGCTCCAAACCTTCGCCCTTCCCATTAACTACGTTCGTCTGATCGGTTCCTTTCTCTCCCGCCGTCCTTCCTATGTCACCATCCATAACACCGATTCCTACACCTTTTTCCCCTCCGCCGGTGTGCCCCAAGGCTCCGTCCTCTCCCCCCTTCTGTACTTGTTGTACACGGCGGACATGCCGCCGCCGTCACCCCCCGTCCACCTTCTCCAGTTTGCCGATGACACCGCCTTCCTTGCCCTTGCCCCCACCCTGCGACGCTCCCAACACCTTCTCCAATCCCATCTTGACCGGTTCACCGCTTGGTGCAACCAGTGGTTGCTCAAGGTCAATCCTTCCAAAACCCAGGCGATCATTGTAGGCAAAACCACTCCCTCCTTCCGCCTCCTTGATTTCTATCTCACCGTTTATGGCCGTCCCATCGCTCTCACCCCCACCCTTAAGTACCTCGGCGTCACCCTCGACCGTCGCCTCTCCTGGACTCCCCATCTCCAGACAATCCAAGCCAAGGCACGTTCCCGACTCCGTCTCCTCAAGCTCCTTTCCGGCCGAACGTGGGGTCTGGACCCCTCCACCATCCTCCACACCTATAAGTCCCTCATCCGCCCTATCCTCTGTTACGCCCATCCCGCCTGGATCTCCGCCCCCCCTTCCTTTTATAAATCCCTCCAAATCCTTGAACGCCATGCTCTCCGCCTTGCCTATCGCATCCGTCTCCCTTCCCCCACGCGGATCCTGTATGACCTTATCCCCTTCCCCCACCTCCTCCTCTTCCTCGAAAGGATACGCATCCTATACACCTCCCGTAAACTCGGTCCTCCTCACCCGCTCGTCTCCCCGATCCTCTCCCACCCCCGCCCGCTGCCACGCCTGTACTCCCACGTCCCACCCGGTCTCCATCTCTCCACCCTCCTTACCCTCTCCCAAGGTGGCTTCCGCCAGCTCCCCCTCCCTGATGATGCCCTCCTCCCCTCCATCTACCCCTCCTACCAACTTTGATCCTCCCACCCTCCTCCTGTGCTTGCTCCTCGGGGCACCCTCCCTCCCTTCTCTCCCCTTTCCCTCCCTCCTCCTTTTCTCGTCCCTCGTCCCCCGGGCCCCCCCCTCCCCTGTCCCTATCCTCCTGTCCCCGTCTCCTAAGCCATGGCATCCTCTTTTCCTCCCCTCTCCCCCTCCTCATCCCTGTTGCCCTCTTGGCAGGTCCCCGGACTCGCACACGCTCAGTGGACATTCGCGCGCCGGAGATCACCGCCATCAGTGTATCGTGTGTGCCGTCATGTTTAGTGTTCAGTGTTTACCGTCACACTCCATCGTTCACCAGTGCCATCGTCTCCTTCAGTGTTTGTGCGTCGTCTCAACAGTTTGCAGTGTGGCTTATCGTCGAGTGTGAACGGCTCCGTGTTTGTTTCTCTGTGTCTCCTGTTTATTGCCCACCGTTTTGTAACTTTTATGTTTTTCTCCTGTTTTTGCTGATTGTACCTTCTATGGCTGAAGAGCAGCGTAGTATGCTGCTGACAGCCTGCCTGCTGTACAGGCTTTAAAATAACAATAAAGTAAAAAAAAAAAAAAAAAAAAGGTTTTTCCTTATCGCTTCTCGGCCTTTTGGCTAAGAAGCACCCCGCGTTCGGAGCGGTCCGTTGTGCTCTGTAGCGGGTCGCGAGTCGCGTTTCGTGGTCGTTTCGTTTGTTCTTGGTTTTTCCAGCGTTGATATTTTTGCGGTGAATATGTCGACCCGGTCGAACAGTATTCAATGCGTATTCGACAGAGCAGCGAGACGGCCTACGGCCTTTGAAATACAGGAATGGATATTTGGTGATCTGAAAGTACCGGAAAATGATGTCGACACCTTTCAACTGGATTTTGTCTTATTCTCGTTATTCGTGAAATTTCTCGACCAGGAGAAATACGAAAAGTATGGCCTGGCACTCGCGGGCGAACATCCGTTCCGCTACTTCGATGGAACTGTCGGAACAGTGCATATAGTGCCATCTGGCTTTGGGATACGGACTGTGCGGGTATTTAACGTACCCCCTGAGTGTCCCAATGACGTAATCGGCCGTGTCCTGTCGCGGTATGGCACGGTGCTCAGCATCACGAATGAGAAGTGGGGCAGTGCCTACCGTTTCCAGGGCAACAGCGGCGTTCGTAGTGTCCGCATGGACCTCCGCCAGCACATCCCGTCTTATATAAATGTTGCGAGTACCAGGGCCCAGGTCACCTATATTGGGCAACCGCAGACTTGCTCCCTTTGTCAATCGACGGAGCATCTCCGCGTGGGCTGCCCGCGCCGGCGTCCTGTGCAACTGCCGCGGGAACGCACTGCTGGTACCGACCTTGTGCCTCTCCTCAGCGAGGTAGTGGCGGGCGCTGCCCACCGTCCCGCTGAGCGAACTGACGTGTCGCCCCCGCCAGAAGCAGTGCAACCGGCACCCAGTGCACCGGTAGACGGACCCGTCCCGGACCAGACGCCCGTTGTGTCGGTACCGCCGGCGGCGTCTGATGTGCCTGCTATGGCGAGTGCTGTGGTCGCTGTAGAACAGATGGAGGTCGTTCTTCCTACCCCGCCCCTCCCGGCAGATGACGCTAAGTCCCCCCGCCGTCGTCATCGGCGCAAGAAGGCGAACCCGGACCAGCCGGCGGAGGAGGCGGACGGATTACATCCCCTCGAGAGCGGCAGTGAGGCTGACTCTCAGGCCTCCTCAGTTTCCCGCTCTGTTTCCGCTGACCGCTCGGGCGGTATGCGCAAACTGCTCGGCAACTAGAGGCTCTTATCAGTTCCTCGCGAGATCGGGGAGCGATCCCTGCAAAACGAAAACATGACCAGGGTAGCGACCTGCCAATGCAGCGTACTCGTACCCTTTCACATCCTACTGTGTCCGACGCGTCTGCGCCGCCTGGCTCAGACTATCCTGCCGATGGGGGAGGCCTGAACTGGGCTGACGACGAGGGCGATGACATGCGTGATTGAGTGGGCCTTTCCCCACATGAGCTGCTTGGTATTTGTTTCTCACATCCGGGGTGATATCGCTGGGTTCTGGTGTGGATGTTTCCACACCTGCTTCCCTACGGCCGTGACCCTATCTGCCGTTGTCTACTCTGTGTTGCTCTCCCATGCCTGCCTTTGACCGTCCGCCGGGAGCCCTCTCCCTTTTAACGATCAATATCAACTCCATCTCCAACCCGGTCAAACTTCGATCTCTGAAGGACTTTCTCCGCCTTGGTGCGTTTGATGTGGTCTTTCTCCAGGAGGTTTGTGCCCCTTTTCTATCTGACCTTGCTGGTTATGAGGCACTGTATAACATCGACCCTGACGCCCGGCGGGGTACTGCTTTGCTCTACCGATCAGAGTTTACTCCATCCCACGTTACCACGCTACCCAACGGTCGCGTTCTTGCATGTATCCTTCAAGATGTCCTTTTTCTAAATGTCTATGCTCCTTCAGGTGCTAACCACAGGCATGACAGAACAACACTTTTTCAGTCTGATCTCCCCCCTTTCTTAGCAGCTCGTCGCCCTATCGTCTTTGGCGGAGACTTCAACTGTGTGGTAGCCGAAGTTGACCAGGTCCCGACGCCTATGCGGTGTGAAGCGCTCGCTTCACTCCTTCGGGCGGCTGACCTTACTGACACGTGGCGCCACTTCCATCCCGCCTACACGCAATTTACCCACATCTATCCCACTGGAGCCAGCCGTATTGATCGTGTTTATGTCTCGGCTGATTTGACTCCCGCCCTTTGTGCCGTCCACGTCATACCCGTGGCCTTTAGTGACCACTGTGCGTACTCGTGTTCCTTGCGTATCGCGGGTCCTGCCCCGGTTCCTCGTGGCACCTCTTGGAAGATGAATACCCTTCATCTGTCCCTGCCCGAACTTCGTGCTCTTGTCACGAAAACGTGGCAGGATTGTCTCGTGGACACTTCCCGGTACCCTACCACGGTGGTTTGGTGGCTCCGCTGTGTGAAGCCCCGGCTGCGACGTGTTATCCAGCAATATAGTCGCGACGTCACCCACTGGAAACGTAGCACGTTGGCTTTCTATCAGCAGTGTCTCACTGACGCCCTGACTCTTCCTGCTGACAGGTACGATCAGCTCCGCATGCGCCTCAACAAAATTAAAGCGCAAATCCTTCGCTTCTCTCGGGAGAAAGCCGACGGTATGGTGGTGCGGTGTCGTTCTGCATCCCTGATTGAAGGCGAGGAGCCATCCCTTTATCACCTTGCCTCTGAACGAACTCGTGCCAAGAAGAACACCATTCTGCGCCTTAAGACAGACGATGGTGCGCGTATCACGGACAACCGTGACGTCCTCCAACACCTGACGGACCATTTCACACACCTCTTCCAGGATGTTGAGGTCGACGTCGCCGCCCAACGTGTACTTGTCAGTGGGGTGCCTACTTCTTTGGATCGTCATGACCGCGGCTCTTTAACCGAGCCCCTGACACTCGCTGACCTCACATCTGTCCTCCGTGCCTGTCCGGGACGCAAGTCACCTGGCCCCGACGGTCTCCCTTATGAGTTCTACCAACAATTTTGGGACCTGCTCGGCGACCGTTTCTGCAAAATGTGCGAGGAGATTTTTGCTGGATGCGACTTACCCGCCGACTTTTTATCTGGACGTATTGCCCTTATTCCAAAGGTGACTGGTCACTGTCGAGCTCAAGACCTGCGTCCTATCACTGTCCTTAACACTGACTATAAGTTGGTGGCACGATGCGTGGCCTCTCGTCTCAAACAGGCGATGACTAAGGTACTTTGCCCCACTCAATCCTGTGGCGTTTCGCGTCGGAACATCTTCACCGCCGCTTCCCTGTACCGCGATGTTGTCTTCCTCACCGCTGACACTCGCACCCCGGCTGCCATTCTTTCCTTGGACTTCGCCGGTGCTTTTGACAGGGTCTCGCACCCTTACCTGCTGGGCGTTATGTCGCGGATGGGTTTTGGGGAGCGCTTCATACGCATCATCCGGCATTTCTTGGATGGGGCGAATTCCACTATCGTGGTGAACGGTTGCCGGTCGCGCCCCATTCCCATCAGACGGTCAGTTCGACAGGGGTGTCCCTTGTCGATGTATTTGTTTGCCTTAGCGCTGGACCCCTTGCTGCGTGACATAGGCCGGTTGGTCGACGGTGTCGCTCTCCCAGGCGTCACCTTCCGCTGTGCGGCCTACGCCGATGACGTTGGTGTGTTCGTTGCTAACGCCAGGGACATCGATTCCGTTCGCCGCGTTCTCGACGTTTATGAACGGGCCTCCGGTGCTCAGTTAAATCCCAACAAGACCGTGTTGCTTCTGCTAGGGCCACGATCATTGACCGTCGAACGCCCCTGGTACCGAGTTGTGGGGGAACAGCGTATCTTGGGTCTTGAGGTGACTGCCTGTCCGCAGCGTATGTTAACCCTCACGTGGCGGCGGCTTCTCACACGCATCAGGGGCCTTTGCGTGAGCCACGCTGATCGACGGCTCGACCTCCATCAACGCATCCAGCTGATTAATGGTTATCTCCTCTCACGAGCATGGTATGTCGCCCAACTCCTTACGCTGCCAAAGCAGATCGGCTGAGCCATCTCACAAGCAGTATATTGGCTCTTGTGGCGGCATGCGCTGTTCAAGGTTGATGCGCTGACCTGTACGCTGCCGAAGGTCGATGGCGGCCTCGGCCTCATTGACTTTTCCCGGAAATGTGCGGCCCTTCTGATTCACCGTGTCGCCGCTTTGCGCGACGCCGACCCTGGTGGGACTACAGCGGTCCTCTTCGACCGTTATCGTCCACACTCGGCGCGTGCACCGGTCTGTTTGACGCATATTCCGTTCCGGCTGACGACGGTCAGAGACTATTACTTCCACCGCAGTTATGTCCTCACAGTGGCCACTGACAAGGCACGCACGTCGAAGCGCCTTTACCAGGCACTCCGAGGCCAGCCCACGCCACATTAATTAGAGGACAGACGACCGTCGGTCATCTGGCACCAAGTTTGGGCTAATATTAACAACCCAGCCCTTCCCACGGCAGTTTCGGCGCTATGGTACCGTGTCGTCAACAATTTAATCCCCACTAACCATCGCCTGGCGGCAATCCGCCTACGGCCCTCGGCTGCTTGCGGCTGCTGTGGTGACGTCGACACCAGGGAGCATCGCCTCCTCTGCCCCGACGTCACAGAAGTGTGGGATCTTGCACGTGTGCTCATAGCGCTGATAGGTGGGACGACACCAGCAAATGTGTCCACAGACTGGTTCATTACCCCTGATCTTCAAACACAACCCCGACCAAGACGTAACGCAATGGTGTGGCTCTTGGGCCGCACCATTTTCACGATCTACGACCTTTCCCTCACCGATGCTGTCTCTTTCATGGACTACCTGTGGAGCCAGCATCGCGTGGCGGAATCTGCTCGAAACTATACGACCACTTTTGCCCGGTTTTTGAAAGTTGCAATGATCCATGGATGTCAAACGGTGTTCCAGGTTGCCTAGGGCACCTTGTCCCGGCATTGCCTGGGCTTGCCCCTGGTTCTTTGCACCCATCTTTGACTTGACTCACCTCAGATTCGCAATTGGAACAATTATTGCAAAAAAAACTTTATTGGAAAATTAGGAATCACGCCATCAATCTTAGGAGCTTATTCCTTCGTTAATTCTCTGGGCGATGGGATTATCTCGCCAGTTTCATTTTCACTTGTGTGTGCTGCCGTCCCTGTTTTTAATTTCCTTTCATTTCTATCTTTCTTTCATTCTTCATTTAGTTCTCAAATCACTATTTCTTCACACCTGCAGAGCGAGGTGTCTTTCTGCGTCAAGTGTCGTCGCCCGTTGCGGCATAGCAGAGTATGCCCCTCGTTTTTAATTTCGTTCCTGGCAACAAGTCTTGCTACTCAATGCACCCTGCTGTACGTGCTGCGTCGACACTCTAGGATGGCGGCAACTTTGGAGAGGACAAGGTAGGGCTGTAGGGGAGGAAGGAGGCCCAAAAAAAAAGAAAAACAAAAATAAAAAAAAAAAAAAAACAAAAAAACAAAAAAAAAAAGAAAGTGTAGTATCTGTTCTTATCAGCTTAATATCTGATACGTCCTGCTTAATATGGGCTGATATGGGCTGATTTCTGCACCGGGAAGCGGTCGCTTTTATTCTCCTGTTTCAGGTCCGCGACCTGAACAATGGAGCTTGTGGTGACGCTGCCGGCGGAGGTCTTCCGCTGCCGGATCTGCTTCGTCACCAAGGCTGCAGGCAGGCCAACTTTTGGGGAGTACAAGGACCACTCAGCCCTTCTCCGCCACTACAGGAGGCTGCACGACCCGGAAACGGTTCCCGTTTTCGAGTGTCAGTTTTGCGGCCGACGCGACCCGCGGCTGAAGACGCTGCGGCTACACCAGCGGCTCTGCAATGCAGATTCCGCAACCCCCGGCGCTGCCAGTCGGGGGAGAGTGAGTATGGGACACGATGCCGTGTCTGGCTCTCTGGGGCACCCAGAGAGGTCAGCCGGCGGGAGGTCACAGGCGAGGGCCCCCGAAGCTAGTAGGACAGGCCCTTCGTCCTTAGTTAGTGCTGGGCGAAAGCCACAGGCGAAAGCGGCTCGGGAAGTTAGTACCATAGGCCGCCTAGCCTTAGATAATAGAGAGGGGCTATGGCCACAGCCCAGTCCGGTCCCCGAAGCTAGTAGGACAGACCGGCTGGACTTAGGATTAACTTACGCGGCGGTCCTGACCCGCAGCAGCGTGGTGGGCTCACAGGCTGCCTTGCCCTCACCCTGTGTGAGTGTGCAGGCGTCTGCGACGCCCAGGACGGCGGTGGTTGCCACCCCCGCGTCGTGTGTACTTTGTGTACGCACGCCGAGGAGGTCTGGCATCCCCCTGCCGACACGCTCCGCGACGTCAACCGCGTCGCCACGAGTGCCGAGCGCAAGTTCGGGAGGTGAAGGCAGCACGCTGCCGACGCCTGCCGCCGAACGCGTCGCTCCGGCCAGAGGCGCTGTGTCCGGCATGGGCCGCGGCTCGCCGCCGCCCGCGCCGGCCATTGCGCCCAGTGGCGTACGCTGGCCACGTCGTGCGGCTGCCGCAGGCGCCTCCCGCCCGCCATCTGTCGGGAGCGTGGGTACCGGCCTGGGACTGCCGCCCGCATTCGCTACGCCGCCAACAGGTGGCTCTGCGGTGCGGGTGGGCAGTGGCAGGCAGGCTGCCTCGCTCGCCGCGACCGTTGGTGTTGTCATTCACGGCGCAGCCGCGCCGCCGGTTGACCCACCAAAGGCCGCGCGCCCGGCGGATGCACCGGATGGTGTGGTGCTTGTGCGGTCGCAGACGTACACGCGCCGCGTTTCCTCTGCCCTGCCAGCGGTTACGTCGAGTGACGCCCGTCACTCCGTCTCCGCTCAGGCAGGGAGTGCTACTAATCAGAAAGCTCCTGTTACAGATAACGAGTGGCACGTAGTCACCCCACGGAGGGACAGACGCCGTGCTGCAGGACGCAGACCACCGCCCCCGGACCGACGGCGCATCATACCGCCCAGTCCGCGTAACAGCGGCCCGGCGCGAGCCAACGCGCCTGGGCGGCCGGCGCGAGCTACACCTCGTGTATCTCGCGCCGGCGGCAGGGCGCGGGCGACCGCTGGGCCATCTGTTGGCGGCGCGGCGAACAACAGCCGCGGTGCGCTGGGTCCGAGCGCCAGGCCGGCGCGAGCTACACCTCGAGACGCCCGGCCGGCGCGGGCTACACCGGCCACCCCTACGACCACTGCGCCATCTGGTAGCGATCGTCGGGCACCCAGGCCGCGTAGCAGCGGCCCGGGGCGAGCCGGCGCGTCCGGTCAGCCGGCGCGAGCTACACCCCGTGTTTCTCGCGCCGGCGACGGGCCGCTGGCGACCGCCGGGCCATCTCTTGGCGGCGCGGCGAACACCAGCCGCGGTGCGCCCGACCCGAGCGCCAGGCCGGCGCAAGCTACACCGGCCCCTGCTGCTACCGCTGCGCCACCTGTCACCAGCGCCGCGATCGAAAGCAGCTCTGAGCGGCCCACGCCAGATGGCAGCACAGCACCACCACCGACGCAGACGACGGAGCGGCGCGACGTGAACGGAGGGACTGCAGCTGCGTCTCCGAGAACTGGCAGCAAGAAGAGGAGACGCCGACGCCGTAACACCCGGCCCAGTCCCAACCTCCCGCCGCAAGGCTCCCGTCCTACACCAGACCTGACAGGCCCCCCTGTACCCTCCGAACAGGGCGCAACTGAGGCAGCTCCGCCCCCCCCTCCCCCGGCCGACGCTCGGCTAACGGAGAGGCAGCGGCGCTGGCTGGCGGCCCTGGAGAGCGTCCACAACCAACCGTGGGACGCATTCGTCGCGGCCGTCGAGGATTTCATCGCCGAGATCGCCGAGACGAAGCCACAACGCCAGGCAGCCGGAGGTCGACAGGATGGGCCACCAGCAGCAGCGCACCGCGGCCAGGGCCGCGCCGACGCTGCTGCCAATCCCCCTCCCCCTGCCCCTACACGCGGCCGCGGTGGGCGGCGCGGTGGACGTGGCGCACGGCACGCGGCGGCCGCCGAGCGTCGGTACGACGCGAATGCAGCGTCTGAGATTCAGAAGCTGTACCGCGCGGACCGGCGCAAGGCGATGCAGCGCGTCCTTGGCGAGGCGTCACCGTACTGCCAAATCGATGGCAGCGTGCTCACGGAGCACTTTAAAAAGATCTATGGTAAATCTGACTTCTCTCTTTCAGATGCACCAGCTGCTGTCCCGGACTTTGCCACCACCACGCCTCCTGATGTCAGCGAGGAGGTCCTGCTGCCGATCACACCTTCAGAGGTGCAACAGCGGCTCCAGAAGGCGAGCAATACTGCTCCTGGGGCAGACGGAGTCACCTACTCGGACTTGCGACGTGAGGATCCTGGCTGCCAGGTGCTAGCTAAGATCTTCTCGCGCTGCTGGAAAGAGCGGAAGACTCCGGTGCAGTGGAAAATATCCACTACCGTCCTCATCCACAAGAAAGGGGACGTCTCGGACGTGACAAACTGGCGGCCTTTAGCATTGAGCTCTACCATCTCTAAGCTCTTTGCTGCAATCGTTGCGGACCGCACTTCTCTCTGGGCGGAGCGGTTGAACCTGCTCTCCCCAGAACAGAAGGGCTTCCGCACGTTTGAAGGCTGCTACGAGCACAACTTCATTGTGCAGACGGCAATTGACGATGCAAGGCGCAGGGGAGGCCAAGCATGCTTTGCTTGGCTTGATCTGGCGAATGCTTTTGGCTCAGTGCCTCACGCTCACCTCCTTGGAGTACTGAGCAGGATGGGACTACCAGAGCAATTGCACCATCTAATTGCCGACATGTATGATGGTTGTTCCACCCGCGTCCGTACATCTGACGGACTAACGGAGGAGATAGAGATCCAGGCGGGGGTCAAGCAGGGCTGTCCACTGTCGCCCATCGTCTTTAATCTCGCGCTCGAGCCGGTACTTCGCGCCGCAACCTCGCTCAGAAATGAGTGTGGTATTCCGCTTAGCGGCGTCAGTGTGAGTGCACTGGCGTATGCGGACGATATCGTGCTTCTGGCGCGGGATTCGGAGGCGATGCAGACGCTCCTCAATGTTGTGGGTGAGGCGGCGACGTGGGCCGGGCTTACCTTCAAGCCGTCGAAATGTGCCACGCTTCACATCCGCCGTCGGCAGACACTAGGCTCGGTATTCGCCCTGCAAGGGGGAGAACCAGCCGTGCTCGGTGCGGGTGACGCCTACCTCCATCTTGGCGTTCCCACCGGGTACAAAGTCTCGCAGACGCCAACGGATGCGATCGCGGCAATTCGACGCGACTTGCAGCACCTGGACGCTTCCCTGCTGGCTCCCTGGCAGAAGATTGACGCTGTGCGTGTCTTTCTCCTCCCTAGGCTTGACTTTGTCATGCGGGGCGGAGCGGTACGCAAGGGGCCGCTATCTGCACTCGACAAGGCAGTGAAAGCGGCTGTCAAATCTTGGCTGTTCCTCCCACAGCGTGCGTCCACCGAACAGCTGTACCTCGCGTTGGGAGAGGGAGGATGCGGCCTGACGCCGCTCGCGGACGCTGCGGACATCTCGACGATCGTCCACGGCTTCCGCATGCTGCACTGCGACGACGCCACCGTCCGAGACATCGCCTGGGCCACACTAACTACGGCCGCGCGCCGCCGACTGGGGAGGGAGCCGAGTCGTTCCGACTTGGCCACCTACCTTAGCGGCAGCACTGAGGGTGACCTCGCACGTGACGGAGGTGACATCCAGTCACTGTGGACGCGCGTCAGGAACGCCACAAGGCGCCTAGCGCCGCGTGGCGTCACCTGGCGCTGGAGTGAACTGCTTTCCGAGTTGCAGGTGGAGGTCGGCGGCCGACCCGCCATCGCTGACGACGCGGAACACGGCGGCATCGGAGGGGTGACGCAGCCGGCCACGGAGGGGACGGCGCCTGGGACTACACGACACCTCGAAGATGGCGGCGATGGACCGCAGCACGATGATGACAGCGTGGGACGCACCGCCAACACTGGCGTCGAGCATGTCCGGGTGGGAGGGGGCGCCAAACGTCTTCTCTCGCGGACGCTCCGCGAGTGTCTGAGGCAGCGCCTGCGCCACATCCTACTCAGGAAACCGGACCAGGGGAAGGTCTTTGAGTGCACCAGGGAATCCACAGCGTCCAACCACTTCATAGCGGGAGGCAAATACACCCGCTTCGCAGACTGGCGCTTTATCCATCGCGCCAGGCTCGGAGTCGTGCCTCTGAACGGTTGTCGCCGCTTTGATGGGCGGGCAAACAACAACAAAGCCTGCCGACGCTGTGGCCACAACAACGAGACGCTCCCGCACGTGATTAACGCGTGCATGGTGCACTCAGCAGCCCTGCAGTATCGCCACAACGCGGTCCTCAACCGCCTCGCGACAGCAGTCGCTGGGCGGCCAAGGAGAGGAAACACTGCTGTTCCTGACATCAGGATCAACCAAACCGTCATAGGGGACAGCAGTGGGCTGCGTCCGGACCTCGTAATAACCGACGAGGCCGCGAAGTCTGTGACCATCGTCGATGTGACGATCCCCTTTGAAAATAGGCGGATTGCGCTCGACAACGCTCGGCAACTGAAGAAGATAAAGTACGCCGACGTTGCGCGCGGATTAGCCGCTCGCGGCTATTCTGTCACCGTCGACGCCCTGGTTGTCGGCAGTCTGGGGGCGTGGGACCGCCAGAACGATGCAGTGCTTCGGCACCTAGGCATCGCTAGCCGCTACTGCCAACTGATGCGGCGGCTGATGGTGTCTGACACCATCAAGTGGTCCCGCGACATTTACGTGGAACACATTACTGGCCACCGCCAGTATGTGTCCCCCTAGACTGTGGCATGCTCTGACGTCAGGCTGCGAGACCCTCGAGACTGCAGTCGTCGGAGAACTTCGAGGTCGGTGCCTTCGTGACGTCGGCGTCGAGATTCTCCTCCACGACGCGGGACCGCGGCGCTACACCATCTTCGCGCCGCACTGCAGCAGTGCCGAGTCAGTAGCGGTGCGTGCGGTGCTGCTTGGTGCCCCTCCCTCCGTGGTGTCCGCCGAATATGGCCCCCACCTCGGTAGGCGCGGTGCTAGGCGGCGCCGAACGTGTGCCTACTGCCCGGCAGTCTCCAGCCAGCGTGGGAAGCAACGCCCTCCTGCCACGACACCCCGGTGACGTCTGCCGCAAGGCGGACAGAGGGGAGAAGTCCGGCTGTGCGTGACCCGCCTGCGTGCGTGGCACACCAGCCGCTGGCAGCCGTGCATGTGCAGTGTGCTGTCAGGGCATGGAGATGAATCGAATAAAATAAAATAGCTCCTAAATTAGGTCCAACGTACCCCTGGTTTGACATAAGTAAGGCCGCGCCTACCGCGGGAATATGCTTAAGGATGACATACTTAAGTAACCGCGCCTAACGCGGCCTCTCTCAATATTTAAGTAGTGGGCTTAACCCACAACTTAGAATAAGATTCAATTACTTAAGTGCGGTTAGAACCGTCCACTATATATTTAATTTAAATTTTCATTAAATTTGTAAAACTCGCATTGTATAGAGTCATGGATATTCTTTCTTAAATTTATACTTCTTAAAACTGTAACTAAGAATTATCTCGGAAAATAAAAATCTGTTCTTATCAGCTTAATATCTGATACGTCCTGCATCACAGGACCAGAATATTAAACTCATTTTTGGCTCATGACGGAGTGCTAGGGGCTTGCTCCACCTCTGTCGCGGGTTGGCCCGGCATTGCAGTACCGCCGGGATCGGCCCACCTAAAATTAATTGAAACACAGCCTGAAATGGGTTAATATTCTGTAGTGATCAGATATTCCGCTGGTAGCAAAACTTGTTGTAGTTGTCGATTTGCCCAGTAGTTAGCTGCTTACACACCACGATTTCTTGTAATTAATTTAACATTATCTTACGAAGTTTATTTATTTATTTATTTATTTTATTTTTTTTTTTTTTTTTTTGCGGTTAGCCGGAACGCTCTTGCAGCCGCATTACACTTGGCTGGTAATTTATATCGGCACAGAAGGGTGCCTTCGGATGCCTCGTTGGCGTCACATAAGGTCCGGCCACAGATAATTTTAATTACATTTTTTGGAGTTATATCCTTAGCTCCTCGCGAACGTCGTCGTCGTCGTCGCCGCCGCACGCACGCAGAATACGTGTGTACACACGTATGCAGTAGGCGGTGGACGATGTAAGCACTCGGCTAGGTGTAGCTCGCGCCGGTGTAGCTCGCGCCGGCCTGGCGCTGCTGTGGGGCGGCCTCACGGCTTCTCCACTGCCCTGGCAGCCGGCGGCGTTCAAATGGGAGTCGCAGTTTACTGTTCGCCATGGAGGGTAGTACTGGGCTGTTGACGAGTGCTCTCGCGAATTGTCCTTCCTTCCGGCACTTGCTTTTGCGATGTTTTCGACGGTCGCCTGTTGCCATATCGGCCCGTACCACCGTGTGTCACTCCCACATGTGGAGCGCACACGCTGCAAGCATTTAGGCCCTTCGACTGCGGTTTTTCCTTATCGCTTCTCGGCCTTTTGGCTAAGAAGCACCCCGCGTTCGGAGCGGTCCGTTGTGCTCTGTAGCGGGTCGCGAGTCGCGTTACGTGGTCGTTTCGTTTGTTCTTGGTTTTTCCAGCGTTGATATTTTTGCGGTGAATATGTCGACCCGGTCGAACAGTATTCAATGCGTATTCGACAGAGCAGCGAGACGGCCTACGGCCTTTGAAATACAGGAATGGATATTTGGTGATCTGAAAGTACCGGAAAATGACGTCGACACCTTTCAACTGGATTTTGTCTTATTCTCGTTATTCGTGAAATTTCTCGACCAGGAGAAATACGAAAAGTATGGCCTGGCACTCGCGGGCGAACATCCGTTCCGCTACTTCGATGGAACTGTCGGAACAGTGCATATAGTGCCATCTGGCTTTGGGATACGGACTGTGCGGGTATTTAACGTACCCCCTGAGTGTCCCAATGACGTAATCGGCCGTGTCCTGTCGCGGTATGGCACGGTGCTCAGCATCACGAATGAGAAGTGGGGCAGTGCCTACCGTTTCCAGGGCAACAGCGGCGTTCGTAGTGTCCGCATGGACCTCCGCCAGCACATCCCGTCTTATATAAATGTTGCGAGTACCAGGGCCCAGGTCACCTATATTGGGCAACCGCAGACTTGCTCCCTTTGTCAATCGACGGAGCATCTCCGCGTGGGCTGCCCGCGCCGGCGTCCTGTGCAACTGCCGCGGGAACGCACTGCTGGTACCAACCCTGTGCCTCTCCTCAGCGAGGTAGTGGCGGGCGCTGCCCACCGTCCCGCTGAGCGAACTGACGTGTCGCCCCCGCCAGAAGCAGTGCAACCGGCACCCAGTGCACCGGTAGACGGACCCGTCCCGGACCAGACGCCCGTTGTGTCGGTACCGCCGGCGGCGTCTGATGTGCCTGCTATGGCGAGTGCTGTGGTCGCTGTAGAACAGATGGAGGTCGTTCTTCCTACCCCGCCCCTCCCGGCAGATGACGCTAAGTCCCCCCGCCGTCGTCATCGGCGCAAGAAGGCGAACCCGGACCAGCCGGCGGAGGAGGCGGACGGATTACATCCCCTCGAGAGCGGCAGTGAGGCTGACTCTCAGGCCTCCTCAGTTTCCCGCTCTGTTTCCGCTGACCGCTCGGGCGGTATGCGCAAACTGCTCGGCAACTAGAGGCTCTTATCAGTTCCTCGCGAGATCGGGGAGCGATCCCTGCAAAACGAAAACATGACCAGGGTAGCGACCTGCCAATGCAGCGTACTCGTACCCTTTCACATCCTACTGTGTCCGACGCGTCTGCGCCGCCTGGCTCAGACTATCCTGCCGATGGGGGAGGCCTGAACTGGGCTGACGACGAGGGCGATGACATGCGTGATTGAGTGGGCCTTTCCCCACATGAGCTGCTTGGTATTTGTTTCTCACATCCGGGGTGATATCGCTGGGTTCTGGTGTGGATGTTTCCACACCTGCTTCCCTACGGCCGTGACCCTATCTGCCGTTGTCTACTCTGTGTTGCTCTCCCATGCCTGCCTTTGACCGTCCGCCGGGAGCCCTCTCCCTTTTAACGATCAATATCAACTCCATCTCCAACCCGGTCAAACTTCGATCTCTGAAGGACTTTCTCCGCCTTGGTGCGTTTGATGTGGTCTTTCTCCAGGAGGTTTGTGCCCCTTTTCTATCTGACCTTGCTGGTTATGAGGCACTGTATAACATCGACCCTGACGCCCGGCGGGGTACTGCTTTGCTCTACCGATCAGAGTTTACTCCATCCCACGTTACCACGCTACCCAACGGTCGCGTTCTTGCATGTATCCTTCAAGATGTCCTTTTTCTAAATGTCTATGCTCCTTCAGGTGCTAACCACAGGCATGACAGAACAACACTTTTTCAGTCTGATCTCCCCCCTTTCTTAGCAGCTCGTCGCCCTATCGTCTTTGGCGGAGACTTCAACTGTGTGGTAGCCGAAGTTGACCAGGTCCCGACGCCTATGCGGTGTGAAGCGCTCGCTTCACTCCTTCGGGCGGCTGACCTTACTGACACGTGGCGCCACTTCCATCCCGCCTACACGCAATTTACCCACATCTATCCCACTGGAGCCAGCCGTATTGATCGTGTTTATGTCTCGGCTGATTTGACTCCCGCCCTTTGTGCCGTCCACGTCATACCCGTGGCCTTTAGTGACCACTGTGCGTACTCGTGTTCCTTGCGTATCGCGGGTCCTGCCCCGGTTCCTCGTGGCACCTCTTGGAAGATGAATACCCTTCATCTGTCCCTGCCCGAACTTCGTGCTCTTGTCACGAAAACGTGGCAGGATTGTCTCGTGGACACTTCCCGGTACCCTACCACGGTGGTTTGGTGGCTCCGCTGTGCGAAGCCCCGGCTGCGACGTGTTATCCAGCAATATAGTCGCGACGTCACCCACTGGAAACGTAGCACGTTGGCTTTCTATCAGCAGTGTCTCACTGACGCCCTGACTCTTCCTGCTGACAGGTACGATCAGCTCCGCATGCGCCTCAACAAAATTAAAGCGCAAATCCTTCGCTTCTCTCGGGAGAAAGCCGACGGTATGGTGGTGCGGTGTCGTTCTGCATCCCTGATTGAAGGCGAGGAGCCATCCCTTTATCACCTTGCCTCTGAACGAACTCGTGCCAAGAAGAACACCATTCTGCGCCTTAAGACAGACGATGGTGCGCGTATCACGGACAACCGTGACGTCCTCCAACACCTGACGGACCATTTCACACACCTCTTCCAGGATGTTGAGGTCGACGTCGCCGCCCAACGTGTACTTGTCAGTGGGGTGCCTACTTCTTTGGATCGTCATGACCGCGGCTCTTTAACCGAGCCCCTGACACTCGCTGACCTCACATCTGTCCTCCGTGCCTGTCCGGGACGCAAGTCACCTGGCCCCGACGGTCTCCCTTATGAGTTCTACCAACAATTTTGGGACCTGCTCGGCGACCGTTTCTGCAAAATGTGCGAGGAGATTTTTGCTGGATGCGACTTACCCGCCGACTTTTTATCTGGACGTATTGCCCTTATTCCAAAGGTGACTGGTCACTGTCGAGCTCAAGACCTGCGTCCTATCACTGTCCTTAACACTGACTATAAGTTGGTGGCACGATGCGTGGCCTCTCGTCTCAAACAGGCGATGACTAAGGTACTTTGCCCCACTCAATCCTGTGGCGTTTCGCGTCGGAACATCTTCACCGCCGCTTCCCTGTACCGCGATGTTGTCTTCCTCACCGCTGACACTCGCACCCCGGCTGCCATTCTTTCCTTGGACTTCGCCGGTGCTTTTGACAGGGTCTCGCACCCTTACCTGCTGGGCGTTATGTCGCGGATGGGTTTTGGGGAGCGCTTCATACGCATCATCCGGCATTTCTTGGATGGGGCGAATTCCACTATCGTGGTGAACGGTTGCCGGTCGCGCCCCATTCCCATCAGACGGTCAGTTCGACAGGGGTGTCCCTTGTCGATGTATTTGTTTGCCTTAGCGCTGGACCCCTTGCTGCGTGACATAGGCCGGTTGGTCGACGGTGTCGCTCTCCCAGGCGTCACCTTCCGCTGTGCGGCCTACGCCGATGACGTTGGTGTGTTCGTTGCTAACGCCAGGGACATCGATTCCGTTCGCCGCGTTCTCGACGTTTATGAACGGGCCTCCGGTGCTCAGTTAAATCCCAACAAGACCGTGTTGCTTCCGCTAGGGCCACGATCATTGACCGTCGAACGCCCCTGGTACCGAGTTGTGGGGGAACAGCGTATATTGGGTCTTGAGGTGACTGCCTGTCCGCAGCGTATGTTAACCCTCACGTGGCGGCGGCTTCTCACACGCATCAGGGGCCTTTGCGTGAGCCACGCTGATCGACGGCTCGACCTCCATCAACGCATCCAGCTGATTAATGGTTATCTCCTCTCACGAGCATGGTATGTCGCCCAACTCCTTACGCTGCCAAAGCAGATCGGCCGAGCCATCTCACAAGCAGTATATTGGCTCTTGTGGCGGCATGCGCTGTTCAAGGTTGATGCGCTGACCTGTACGCTGCCGAAGGTCGATGGCGGCCTCGGCCTCATTGACTTTTCCCGGAAATGTGCGGCCCTTCTGATTCACCGTGTCGCCGCTTTGCGCGACGCCGACCCTGGTGGGACTACAGCGGTCCTCTTCGACCGTTATCGTCCACACTCGGCGCGTGCACCGGTCTGTTTGACGCATATTCCGTTCCGGCTGACGACGGTCAGAGACTATTACTTCCACCGCAGTTATGTCCTCACAGTGGCCACTGACAAGGCACGCACGTCGAAGCGCCTTTACCAGGCACTCCGAGGCCAGCCCACGCCACATAAATTAGAGGACAGACGACCGTCGGTCATCTGGCACCAAGTTTGGGCTAATATTAACAACCCAGCCCTTCCCACGGCAGTTTCGGCGCTATGGTACCGTGTCGTCAACAATTTAATCCCCACTAACCATCGCCTGGCGGCAATCCGCCTACGGCCCTCGGCTGCTTGCGGCCGCTGTGGTGACGTCGACACCAGGGAGCATCGCCTCCTCTGCCCCCACGTCACAGAAGTGTGGGATCTTGCACGTGTGCTCATAGCGCTGATAGGTGGGACGACACCAGCAAATGTGTCCACAGACTGGTTCATTACCCCTGATCTTCAAACACAACCCCGACCAAGACGTAACGCAATGGTGTGGCTCTTGGGCCACACCATTTTCACGATCTACGACCTTTCCCTCACCGATGCTGTCTCTTTCATGGACTACCTGTGGAGCCAGCATCGCGTGGCGGAATCTGCTCGAAACTATACGACCACTTTTGCCCGGTTTTTGAAAGTTGCAATGATCCATGGATGTCAAACGGTGTTCCAGGTTGCCTAGGGCACCTTGTCCCGGCATTGCCTGGGCTTGCCCCTGGTTCTTTGCACCCATCTTTGACTTGACTCACCTCAGATTCGCAATTGGAACAATTATTGCAAAAAAAACTTTATTGGAAAATTAGGAATCACGCCATCAATCTTAGGAGCTTATTCCTTCGTTAATTCTCTGGGCGATGGGATTATCTCGCCAGTTTCATTTTCACTTGTGTGTGCTGCCGTCCCTGTTTTTAATTTCCTTTCATTTCTATCTTTCTTTCATTCTTCATTTAGTTCTCAAATCACTATTTCTTCACACCTGCAGAGCGAGGTGTCTTTCTGCGTCAAGTGTCGTCGCCCGTTGCGGCATAGCAGAGTATGCCCCTCGTTTTTAATTTCGTTCCTGGCAACAAGTCTTGCTACTCAATGCACCCTGCTGTACGTGCTGCGTCGACACTCTAGGATGGCGGCAACTTTGGAGAGGACAAGGTAGGGCTGTAGGGGAGGAAGGAGGCCCAAAAAAAAAGAAAAACAAAAATAAAAAAAAAAAAAAACAAAAAAACAAAAAAAAAAAGAAAGTGTAGTATCTGTTCTTATCAGCTTAATATCTGATACGTCCTGCTTAATATGGGCTGATATGGGCTGATTTCTGCACCGGGAAGCGGTCGCTTTTATTCTCCTGTTTCAGGTCCGCGACCTGAACAATGGAGCTTGTGGTGACGCTGCCGGCGGAGGTCTTCCGCTGCCGGATCTGCTTCGTCACCAAGGCTGCAGGCAGGCCAACTTTTGGGGAGTACAAGGACCACTCAGCCCTTCTCCGCCACTACAGGAGGCTGCACGACCCGGAAACGGTTCCCGTTTTCGAGTGTCAGTTTTGCGGCCGACGCGACCCGCGGCTGAAGACGCTGCGGCTACACCAGCGGCTCTGCAATGCAGATTCCGCAACCCCCGGCGCTGCCAGTCGGGGGAGAGTGAGTATGGGACACGATGCCGTGTCTGGCTCTCTGGGGCACCCAGAGAGGTCAGCCGGCGGGAGGTCACAGGCGAGGGCCCCCGAAGCTAGTAGGACAGGCCCTTCGTCCTTAGTTAGTGCTGGGCGAAAGCCACAGGCGAAAGCGGCTCGGGAAGTTAGTACCATAGGCCGCCTAGCCTTAGATAATAGAGAGGGGCTATGGCCACAGCCCAGTCCGGTCCCCGAAGCTAGTAGGACAGACCGGCTGGACTTAGGATTAACTTACGCGGCGGTCCTGACCCGCAGCAGCGTGGTGGGCTCACAGGCTGCCTTGCCCTCACCCTGTGTGAGTGTGCAGGCGTCTGCGACGCCCAGGACGGCGGTGGTTGCCACCCCCGCGTCGTGTGTACTTTGTGTACGCACGCCGAGGATGTCTGGCATCCCCCTGCCGACACGCTCCGCGACGTCAACCGCGTCGCCACGAGTGCCGAGCGCAAGTTCGGGAGGTGAAGGCAGCACGCTGCCGACGCCTGCCGCCGAACGCGTCGCTCCGGCCAGAGGCGCTGTGTCCGGCATGGGCCGCGGCTCGCCGCCGCCCGCGCCGGCCATTGCGCCCAGTGGCGTACGCTGGCCACGTCGTGCGGCTGCCGCAGGCGCCTCCCGCCCGCCATCTGTCGGGAGCGTGGGTACCGGCCTGGGACTGCCGCCCGCATTCGCTACGCCGCCAACAGGTGGCTCTGCGGTGCGGGTGGGCAGTGGCAGGCAGGCTGCCTCGCTCGCCGCGACCGTTGGTGTTGTCATTCACGGCGCAGCCGCGCCGCCGGTTGACCCACCAAAGGCCGCGCGCCCGGCGGATGCACCGGATGGTGTGGTGCTTGTGCGGTCGCAGACGTACACGCGCCGCGTTTCCTCTGCCCTGCCGGCGGTTACGTCGAGTGACGCCCGTCACTCCGTCTCCGCTCAGGCAGGGAGTGCTACTAATCAGAAAGCTCCTGTTACAGATAACGAGTGGCACGTAGTCACCCCACGGAGGGACAGACGCCGTGCTGCAGGACGCAGACCACCGCCCCCGGACCGACGGCGCATCATACCGCCCAGTCCGCGTAACAGCGGCCCGGCGCGAGCCAACGCGCCTGGGCGGCCGGCGCGAGCTACACCTCGTGTATCTCGCGCCGGCGGCAGGGCGCGGGCGACCGCTGGGCCATCTGTTGGCGGCGCGGCGAACAACAGCCGCGGTGCGCTGGGTCCGAGCGCCAGGCCGGCGCGAGCTACACCTCGAGACGCCCGGCCGGCGCGGGCTACACCGGCCACCCCTACGACCACTGCGCCATCTGGTAGCGATCGTCGGGCACCCAGGCCGCGTAGCAGCGGCCCGGGGCGAGCCGACGCGTCCGGTCAGCCGGCGCGAGCTACACCCCGTGTTTCTCGCGCCGGCGGCGGGCCGCTGGCGACCGCCGGGCCATCTGTTGGCGGCGCGGCGAACACCAGCCGCGGTGCGCCCGACCCGAGCGCCAGGCCGGCGCAAGCTACACCGGCCCCTGCTGCTACCGCTGCGCCACCTGTCACCAGCGCGGCGATCGAAAGCAGCACTGAGCGGCCCACGCCAGATGGCAGCACGGCACCACCACCGACGCAGACGACGGAGCGGCGCGACGTGAACGGAGGGACTGCAGCTGCGTCTCCGAGAACTGGCAGCAAGAAGAGGAGACGCCGACGCCGTAACACCCGGCCCAGTCCCAACCTCCCGCCGCAAGGCTCCCGTCCTACACCAGACCTGACAGGCCACCCTGTACCCTCCGAACAGGGCGCAACTGAGGCAGCTCCGCCCCCCCCCCACCCCCGGCCGACGCTCGGCTAACGGAGAGGCAGCGGCGCTGGCTGGCGGCCCTGGAGAGCGTCCACAACCAACCGTGGGACGCATTCGTCGCGGCCGTCGAGGATTTCATCGCCGAGATCGCCGAGACGAAGCCACAACGCCAGGCAGCCGGAGGTCGACAGGATGGGCCACCAGCAGCAGCGCACCGCGGCCAGGGCCGCGCCGACGCTGCTGCCAATCCCCCTCCCCCTGCCCCTACACGCGGCCGCGGTGGGCGGCGCGGTGGACGTGGCGCACGGCGCGCGGCGGCCGCCGAGCGTCGGTACGACGCGAATGCAGCGTCTGAGATTCAGAAGCTGTACCGCGCGGACCGGCGCAAGGCGATGCAGCGCGTCCTTGGTGAGACGTCACCGTACTGCCAAATCGATGGCAGCGTGCTCACGGAGCACTTTAAAAAGATCTATGGCAAATCTGACTTCTCTCTTTCAGATGCACCAGCTGCTGTCCCGGACTTTGCCGCCACCACGCCTCCTGATGTCAGCGAGGAGGTCCTGCTGCCGATCACACCTTCAGAGGTGCAACAGCGGCTCCAGAAGGCGAGCAATACTGCTCCTGGGGCAGACGGAGTCACCTACTCGGACTTGCGACGTGAGGATCCTGGCTGCCAGGTGCTAGCTAAGATCTTCTCGCGCTGCTGGAAAGAGCGGAAGACTCCGGTGCAGTGGAAAATATCCACTACCGTCCTCATCCACAAGAAAGGGGACGTCTCGGACGTGACAAACTGGCGGCCTTTAGCATTGAGCTCTACCATCTCTAAGCTCTTTGCTGCAATCGTTGCGGACCGCACTTCTCTCTGGGCGGAGCGGTTGAACCTGCTCTCCCCAGAACAGAAGGGCTTCCGCACGTTTGAAGGCTGCTACGAGCACAACTTCATTGTGCAGGCGGCAATTGATGATGCAAGGCGCAGGGGAGGCCAAGCATGCTTTGCTTGGCTTGATCTGGCGAATGCTTTTGGCTCAGTGCCTCACGCTCACCTCCTTGGAGTACTGAGCAGGATGGGACTACCAGAGCAATTGCACCATCTAATTGCCGACATGTACGATGGTTGTTCCACCCGCGTCCGTACATCTGACGGACTAACGGAGGAGATAGAGATCCAGGCGGGGGTCAAGCAGGGCTGTCCACTGTCGCCCATCGTCTTTAATCTCGCGCTCGAGCCGGTACTTCGCGCCGCAACCTCGCTCAGAAATGAGTGTGGTATTCCGCTTAGCTGCGTCAGTGTGAGTGCACTGGCGTATGCGGACGATATCGTGCTTCTGGCGCGGGATTCGGAGGCGATGCAGACGCTCCTCAATGTTGTGGGTGAGGCGGCGACGTGGGCCGGGCTTACCTTCAAGCCGTCGAAGTGTGCCACGCTTCACATCCGCCGTCGGCAGACACTAGGCTCGGTATTCGCCCTGCAAGGGGGAGAACCAGCCGTGCTCGGTGCGGGTGACGCCTACCTCCATCTTGGCGTTCCCACCGGGTACAAAGTCTCGCAGACGCCAACGGATGCGATCGCGGCAATTCGACGCGACTTGCAGCACCTGGACGCTTCCCTGCTGGCTCCCTGGCAGAAGATTGACGCTGTGCGTGTCTTTCTCCTCCCTAGGCTTGACTTTGTCATGCGGGGCGGAGCGGCACGCAAGGGGCCGCTATCTGCACTCGACAAGGCAGTGAAAGCGGCTGTCAAATCTTGGCTGTTCCTCCCACAGCGTGCGTCCACCGAACAGCTGTACCTCGCGTTGGGAGAGGGAGGATGCGGCCTGACGCCGCTCGCGGACGCTGCGGACATCTCGACGATCGTCCACGGCTTCCGCATGCTGCACTGCGACGACGCCACCGTCCGAGACATCGCCTGGGCCACACTAACTACGGCCGCGCGCCGCCGACTGGGGAGGGAGCCGAGTCGTTCCGACTTGGCCACCTACCTTAGCGGCAGCACTGAGGGTGACCTCGCACGTGACGGAGGTGACATCCAGTCACTGTGGACGCGCGTCAGGAACGCCACAAGGCGCCTAGCGCCGCGTGGCGTCACCTGGCGCTGGAGTGAACTGCTTTCCGAGTTGCAGGTGGAGGTCGGCGGCCGACCCGCCATCGCTGACGACGCGGAACACGGCGGCATCGGAGGGGTGACGCAGCCGGCCACGGAGGGGACGGCGCCTGGGACTACACGACACCTCGAAGATGGCGGCGATGGACCGCAGCACGATGATGACAGCGTGGGACGCACCGCCAACACTGGCGTCGAGCATGTCCGGGTGGGAGGGGGCGCCAAACGTCTTCTCTCGCGGACGCTCCGCGAGTGTCTGAGGCAGCGCCTGCGCCACATCCTACTCAGGAAACCGGACCAGGGGAAGGTCTTTGAGTGCACCAGGGAATCCACAGCGTCAAACCACTTCATAGCGGGAGGCAAATACACCCGCTTCGCAGACTGGCGCTTTATCCATCGCGCCAGGCTCGGAGTCGTGCCTCTGAACGGTTGTCGCCGCTTTGATGGGCGGGCAAACAACAACAAAGCCTGCCGACGCTGTGGCCACAACAACGAGACGCTCCCGCACGTGATTAACGCGTGCATGGTGCACTCAGCAGCCCTGCAGTATCGCCACAACGCGGTCCTCAACCGCCTCGCGACAGCAGTCGCTGGGCGGCCAAGGAGAGGAAACACTGCTGTTCCTGACATCAGGATCAACCAAACCGTCATAGGGGACAGCAGTGGGCTGCGTCCGGACCTCGTAATAACCGACGAGGCCGCGAAGTCTGTGACCATCGTCGATGTGACGATCCCCTTTGAAAATAGGCGGATTGCGCTCGGAGAACTTCGAGGTCGGTGCCTTCGTGACGTCGGCGTCGAGATTCTCCTCCACGACGCGGGACCGCGGCGCTACACCATCTTCGCGCCGCACTGCAGCAGTGCCGAGTCAGTAGCGGTGCGTGCGGTGCTGCCTGGTGCCCCTCCCTCCGTGGTGTCCGCCGAATATGGCCCCCACCTCGGTAGGCGCGGTGCTAGGCGGCGCCGAACGTGTGCCTACTGCCCGGCAGTCTCCAGCCAGCGTGGGAAGCAACGCCCTCCTGCCACGACACCCCGGTGACGTCTGCCGCAAGGCGGACAGAGGGGAGAAGTCCGGCTGTGCGTGACCCGCCTGCGTGCGTGGCACACCAGCCGCTGGCAGCCGTGCATGTGCAGAGTGCGAGTACCAGGGCCCAGATCACCTATATTGGGCAACCGCAGACTTGCTCCCTTTGTCAATCGACGGAGCATCTCCGCGTGGACTGCCCGCGCCGGCGTCCTGTGCAACTGCCGCGGGAACGCACTGCTGGTACCAACCTTGTGCCTCTCCTCAGCGAGGTAGTGGCGGGCGCTGCCCACCGTCCCGCTGAGCGAACTGACGTGTCGCCCCCGCCAGAAGCAGTGCAACCGGCACCCAGTGCACCGGTTGACGGACCCGTCCCGACCAGACGCCCGTTGTGGCGGTACCGCCGGCGGCGTCTGATGTGCCTGCTATGGCGAGTGATGTGGTCGCTGTCGAACAGATGGAGGTCGTTCTTCCTACCCCGCCCCTCCCGGCAGATGACGCTAAGTCCCCCCGCCGTCGTCATCGGCGCAAGACGGTGAACCCGGACCAGCCGGCGGAGGAGGCGGACGGTTTACGTCCCCCTGAGAGCGGCAGTGAGGCTGACTCTCAGGCCTCCTCAGTTTCCCGCTCTGTTTCCGCTGACCGCTCGGGCGGTATGCGGCAAACTGCTCGGCAACTAGAGGCTCTTATCAGTTCCTCGCGAGATCGTGGAGCGATCCCTGCAAAACGAAAACATGACCAGGGTAGCGACCAGCCAATGCAGCGTACTCGTACCCTTTCACATCCTACTGTGTCCGACGCGTCTGCGCCGCCTGGCTCAGACTATCCTGCCGATGGGGGAGGCCTGAACTGGGCTGACGACGAGGGCGATGACATGCGTGATTGAGTGGGGCTTTCCCCACATGAGCTGCTTCGTATTTGTTTCTCACGTCCGGGGTGATATCGCTGGGTTCTGGTGTGGATATTTCCACACCTGCTTCAGTACGGCCGTGACCCTATCTGCCGTTGTCTCCTCTGTGTTGCTCTCCCATGCCTGCCTTTGACCGTCCGCCGGGAGCCCTCTCCCTTCTAACGATCAATATCAACTCCATCTCCAACCCGGTCAAACTTCGATCTCTAAAGGACTTTCTCCGCCTTGGTGCGTTTGATGTGGTCTTTCTCCAGGAGGTTTGTGCCCCTTTTCTATCTGACCTTGTAAAAAAAAAAAAAAAGTGTAGTATCTGTTCTTATCAGCTTAATATCTGATACGTCCTGCATCGCAGGACCAGAATATTAAACTCATTTTTGGCTCATGACGGAGTGCTAGGGGCTTGCTCCACCTCTGTCGCGGGTTGGCCCGGCATTGCAGTACCGCCGGGATCGGCCCACTTAAAATTAATTAAAACACAGCCTGAAATGGGTTAATATTCTGCAGTGATCAGATATTCCGCTGGTAGCAAAACTTGTTGTAGTTGTCGATTTGCCCAGTAGTTAGCTGCTTACACACCACGATTTCTTGTAATTAATTTAACATTATCTTACGTAATTTATTTATTTTTTTTTTTTTTTTTTTTTTTTTTTGCGGTTAGCTGGACCGCTCTTGCAGCCGCATTACACTAGGCTGGTTATTTATGTGGGCACAGAAGGGTGCCTTCGGATGCCTCGTTGGCGTCACATATGGTCTGGCCACAGATAATTTTAATTACATTTTTTGGAGTTATATCCTTAGCTCCTCGCGAACGTCGTCGTCGCCGCCGCACGCACGCAGAATACGTGTGTACACACGTATGCAGTAGGCGGTGGACGATGTAAGCACTCGGCTAGGTGTAGCTCGCGCCGGTGTAGCTCGCGCCGGCCTGGCGCTGCTGTGGGGCGGCCTCACGGCTTCTCCACTGCCCTGGCAGCCGGCGGCGTTCAAATGGGAGTCGCAGTTTACTGTTCGCCATGGAGGGTAGTACTGGGCTGTTGACGAGTGCTCTCGCGAATTGTCCTTCCTTCCGGCACTTGCTTTTGCGATGTTTTCGACGGTCGCCTGTTGCCATATCGGCCCGTACCACCGTGTGTCACTCCCACATGTGGAGCGCACACGCTGCAAGCATTTAGGCCCTTCGACTGCGCTTTTTCCTTATCGCTTCTCGGCCTTTTGGCTAAGATCAGTCTCGGCCTTTTGGCTAAGATCAAAGTGTAGTATCTGTTCTTATCAGCTTAATATGGGCTGATATGGGCTGATTTCTGCACCGGGAAGCGGTCGCTTTTATTCTCCTGTTTCAGGTCCGCGACCTGAACAATGGAGCTTGTGGTGACGCTGCCGGCGGAGGTCTTCCGCTGCCGGATCTGCTTCGTCACCAAGGCTGCCGGGAGACCAACTTTTGGGGAGTACAAGGACCACTCGGCCCTTCTCCGCCACTACAGGAGGCTGCACGACCCGGAAACGGTTCCCGTTTTCGAGTGTCAGTTTTGCGGCCGACGCGACCCGCGGCTGAAGACGCTGCGGCTACACCAGCGGCTCTGCAATGCAGATTCCGCAACCCCCGGCGCTGCCAGTCGGGGGATAGTGAGTATGGGACACGATGCCGTGTCTGGCTCTCTGGGGCACCCAGAGAGGTCAGCCGGCGGGAGGTCACAGGCGAGGGCCCCCGAAGCTAGTAGGACAGGCCCTTCGTCCTTAGTTAGTGCTGGGCGCAAGCCACAGGCGAAAGCGGCTCGGGAAGCTAGTACCATAGGCCGCCTAGCCTTAGATAATAGAGAGGGGCTATGGCCACAGCCCAGTCCGGTCCCCGAAGCTAGTAGGACAGACCGGCTGGACTTAGGATTAACTTACGCGGCGGTCCTGACCCGCAGCAGCGTGGTGGGCTCACAGGCTGCCTTGCCCTCACCCTGTGTGAGTGTGCAGGCGTCTGCGACGCCCAGGACGGCGGTGGTTGCCACCCCCGCGTCGTGTGTACTCTGTGTGCGCACGCCGAGGAGGTCTGGCATCCCCCTGCCGACACGCTCCGCGACGTCAACCGCGTCGCCACGAGTGCCGAGCGCAAGTTCGGGAGGTGGAGGCAGCACGCTGCCGACGCCTGCCGCCGAACGCGTCGCTCCGGCCAGAGGCGCTGTGTCCGGCATGGGTCGCGGCTCGCCGCCGCCCGCGCCGGCCATTGCACCCAGTGGCGTACGCTGGCCACGTCGTGCGGCTGCCGCAGGCGCCTCCCGCCCGCCATCTGTCGGGAGCGTGGGTACCGGCCTGGGACTGCCGCCCGCATTCGCTACGCCGCCAACAGGTGGCTCTGCGGTGCGGGCGAACAGTGGCAGGCGGGCTGCCTCGCTCGCCGCGACCGTTGGTGTTGTCATTCACGGCGCAGCCGCGCCGCCGGTTGACGCACCAAAGGCCGCGCGCCCGGCGGATGCACCGGGTGGTGTGGTGCTTGTGCGGTCGCAGACGTACACGCGCCGCGTTCCCTCTGCCCTGCCGGCGGTTACGTCGAGTGACGCCCGTCACTCCGTCTCCGCTCAGGCAGGGAGTGCTATTAACCCAAAAGCTCCTGTTGCAGATCATGAGTGGCACGTAGTCACCCCACGGAGGGACAGACGCCGTGCTGCAGGACGCAGACCACCGCCCCCGGACCGACGGCGCATCATACCGCCCAGTCCGCGTAACAGTGGCCCGACGCGAGCCAACGCGCCTGGGCGGCCGGCGCGAGCTACACCTCGTGTATCTCGCGCCGGCGGCAGGGCGCGGGCGACCGCTGGGCCATCTGTTGGCGGCGCGGCGAACAACAGCCGCCGTGCGCTGGGCCCGAGCGCCAGGCCTTCGCGAGCTACACCTCGAGACGCCCGGCCGGCGCGGGCTACACCGGCCACCCCTACGACCACTGCGCCATCTGGTAGCGATCGTCGGGCACCCAGTCCGCGTAACAGCGGCCCGGGGCGAGCCGGCGCGTCCGGTCAGCCGGCGCGAGCTACACCCCGTGTTTCTCGCGCCGGCGGCGGGCGGCTGGCGACCGCCGGGCCATCTGTTGGCGGCGCGGCGAACACCAGCCGCGGTGCGCCCGACCCGAGCGCCAGGCCGGCGCAAGCTACACCGGCCCCTGCTGCTACCGCTGCGCCACCTGTCACCAGCGCGGCGATCGATAGCAGCACTGAGCGGCCCACGCCAGATGGCAGCACGGCACCACCACCGACGCAGACGACGGAGCGGCGCGACGTGAACGGAGGGACTGCAGCTGCGTCCCCGAGAACTGGCAGCAAGAAGAGGAGACGCCGACGCCGTAACACCCGGCCCAGTCCCAACCTCCCGCCGCAAGGCTCCCGTCCTACACCAGACCTGACAGGCCCCCCTGTACCCACCGAACAGGGCGCAACTGAGGCAGCTCCGCCCCCCCCTCCCCCGGCCGACGCTCGGCTAACGGAGAGGCAGCGGCGCTGGCTGGCGGCCCTGGAGAGCGTCCACAACCAACCGTGGGACGCATTCGTCGCGGCCGTCGAGGACTTCATCTCCGAGATCGCCGAGACGAAGCCACAACGCCAGGCAGCCGGAGGTCGACAGGATGGGCCACCAGCAGCAGCGCACCGCGGCCAGGGCCGCGCCGACGCTGCTGCCAATCCCCCTCCCCCTGCCCCTACACGCGGCCGCGGTGGACGTGGCGCACGGCGCGCGGCGGCCGCCGAGCGTCGGTACGACGCGAATGCAGCGTCTGAGATTCAGAAGCTGTACCGCGCGGACCGGCGCAAGGCGATGCAGCGCGTCCTTGGCGAGACGTCGCCGTACTGCCAAATCGATGGCAACGTGCTCACGGAGCACTTTAAGGTAATATACTCTAAATCCGACTTTTCCGTTACAGATGCACCAGCTGCTGTCCCGGACTTTGCCGCCACCACGCCTCCTGATGTCAGCGAGGAGGTCCTGCTGCCGATCACACCTTCAGAGGTGCAACAGCGGCTCCAGAAGGCGAGCAATACTGCTCCTGGGGCAGACGGAGTCACCTACTCGGACCTGCGACGTGAGGATCCTGGCTGCCACGTGCTAGCTAAGATCTTCTCGCGCTGCTGGAATGAGCGGAAGACTCCGGTGCAGTGGAAAATATCCACTACCGTCCTCATCCACAAGAAAGGGGACGTCTCGGACGTGACAAACTGGCGGCCTTTAGCATTGAGCTCTACCATCTCTAAGCTCTTTGCTGCAATCGTTGCGGACCGCACTTCTCTCTGGGCAGAGCGGTTGAACCTGCTCTCCCCAGAACAGAAGGGCTTCCGCACGTTTGAAGGCTGCTACGAGCACAACTTCATTGTGCAGACGGCAATTGACGATGCAAGGCGCAGGGGAGGCCAAGCATGCTTTGCTTGGCTTGATCTGGCGAATGCTTTCGGTTCAGTGCCTCACGCTCACCTCCTTGGAGTACTGAGCAGGATGGGACTACCAGAGCAATTGCACCATCTAATTGCCGACATGTACGATGGTTGCTCCACCCGCGTCCGTACATCTGACGGACTAACGGAGGAGATAGAGATCCAGGCAGGGGTCAAGCAGGGCTGTCCACTGTCGCCCATCGTCTTTAATCTCGCGCTCGAGCCGGTACTTCGCGCCGCAACCTCACTCAGAAATGAGTGTGGTATTCCGCTTAGCGGCGTCAGTGTGAGTGCACTGGCGTATGCGGACGATATCGTGCTTCTGGCGCGGGATTCAGAGGCGATGCAGACGCTCCTCAATGTTGTGGGCGAGGCGGCAACGTGGGCCGGGCTTACCTTCAAGCCGTCGAAGTGTGCCACGCTTCACATCCGCCGTCGGCAGACACTAGGCTCGGTATTCGCCCTGCAAGGGGGAGAACCAGCCGTGCTCGGTGCGGGTGACGCCTACCTCCATCTTGGCGTTCCCACCGGGTACAAAGTCACGCAGACGCCAACGGATGCGATCGCGGCAATTCGACGCGACTTGCAGCACCTGGACGCTTCCCTGCTGGCTCCCTGGCAGAAGATTGACGCTGTGCGTGTCTTTCTCCTCCCTAGGCTTGACTTTGTCATGCGGGGCGGAGCGGTACGCAAGGGGCCGCTGTCTGCACTCGACAAGGCAGTGAAAGCGGCTGTCAAATCATGGCTGTTCCTCCCACAGCGTGCGTCCACCGAACAGCTGTACCTCGCGCTGGGAGAGGGAGGATGCGGCCTGACGCCGCTCGCGGACGCTGCGGACATCTCGACGATCGTCCACGGCTTCCGCATGCTGCACTGCGACGACGCCACCGTCCGCGACATCGCCTGGGCCACACTAACTACGGCCGCGCGCCGCCGACTGGGGAGGGAGCCGAGTCGTTCCGACTTGGCCACCTACCTTAGCGGCAGCACTGAGGGTGACCTCGCACGTGACGGAGGTGACATCCAGTCACTGTGGACGCGCGTCAGGAACGCCACAAGGCGCCTAGCGCCGCGTGGCGTCACCTGGCGCTGGAGTGAGCTGCTTTCTGAGTTGCAGGTGGAGGTCGGCGGCCAACCCGCCATCGCTGACGACGCGGAACACGGCGGCATCGGAGGGGTGACGCAGCCGGCCACGGAGGGGGCGGCGCCTGGGACTACACGACACCTCGATGATGGCGGCGATGGACCGCAACACGATGATGACAGCGTGGGACGCACCGTCAACACTGGCGTCGAGCATGTCCGGGTGGGAGGGGGCGCCAAACGTCTTCTCTCGCGGACGCTCCGCGAGTGTCTGAGGCAGCGCCTGCGCAACCTCCTACTCAGGAAACCTGACCAGGGGAAGGTGTTCGAGTGTACCAGGGAGTCCACAGCGTCCAACCACTTCATAGCGGGAGGCAAATACACCCGCTTCGCAGACTGGCGCTTTATCCATCGCGCCAGGCTCGGAGTCGTGCCTCTGAACGGTTGTCGCCGCTTTGATGGGCGGGCAAACAACAACAAAGCCTGCCGACGCTGTGGCCACAACAACGAGACGCTCCCGCACGTGATCAACGCGTGCATGGTGCACTCAGCAGCCCTGCAGTATCGCCACAACGCGGTCCTCAACCGCCTCGCGACAGCAGTCGCTGGGCGGCCAAGGAGAGGAAACGCTGCTGTTCCTGACATCAGGATCAACCAAGCCGTCATAGGGGACAGCAGTGGGCTGCGTCCGGACCTCGTAATAACTGACGAGGCCGCTAAGACTGTGACCATCGTCGATGTGACAATCCCCTTCGAGAATAGGCGGATTGCGCTCGACAACGCTCGGCAACTGAAGAGGATAAAGTACGCCGACGTTGCGCGCGGATTAGCCGCTCGCGGCTATTCCGTCACTGTCGACGCCCTGGTTGTTGGCAGTCTGGGGGCGTGGGACCGCCAGAACGATGCAGTGCTTCGGCACCTAGGCATCGCTAGCCGCTACTGCCAACTGATGCGGCGGCTGATGGTGTCTGACACCATCAAGTGGTCCCGCGACATTTACGTGGAACACATTACTGGCCACCGCCAGTATGTGTCCCCCTAGACTGTGGCATGCTCTGACGTCAGGCTGCGAGACCCTCGAGACTGCAGTCGTCGGAGAACTTCGAGGTCGGTGCCTTCGTGACGTCGGCGTCGAGATTCTCCTCCACGACGCGGGACCTGCGGCGCTACACCATCTTCGCGCCGCACTGCAGCAGTGCCGAGTCAGTAGCGGTGCGTGCGGTGCTGCCTGGTGCCCCTCCCTCCGTGGTGTCCGCCGAATATGGCCCCCACCTCGGTTGGCGCGGTGCTAGGCGGCGCCAAACGTGTGCCTACTGCCCGGCAGTCTCCAGCCAGCGTGGGAAGCAACGCCCTCCTGCCACGACACCCCGGTGACGTCTGCCGCAAGGCGGACAGAGGGGAGAAGTCCGGCTGTGTGTGACCCGCCTGCGTGCGTGGCACACCAGCCGCTGGCAGCCGTGCATGTGCAGTGTGCTGTCAGGGCATGGAGAAGAATGTAATAAACAAAATAGTCCCTAAACTAGCTCCAACCTTCCCCGTTCTGAAATTATCTAAGGCCGCGCCTACCGCGGGATTAATCTTAAGGTAATATACTTAAGCATCCGCGCCTAACGCGGCCCTCCAATATTTAAGTAGTGGGCTTAACCCACGAGTTAGAATAAGGTTCAATTACTTAAGTGCGGTTAGAACCGTTTTTCTAAATTTTATTTTATCTAAACTTAACAAATTTGTAAAACTCGCATTGTATAGAGTCATGAATATATTTTTTCTTAAATTTATACTTCTTAAAACTGTAACTAAGAATTATCTCGGAAAATAAAAATCTGTTCTTATTATAAATAAATAAACTTCGTAAGATAATGTTAAATTAATTACAAGAAATCGTGGTGTGTACGCAGCTAACTACTGGGCAAATCGACAACTACAACAAGTTTTGCTACCAGCGGAATATCTGATAACTGCAGAATGTTAACCCATTTCAGGCTATGTTTTAATTAATTTTAGGTGGGCCGATCCCGGCGGTACTGCAATGCCGGGCCAACCCGCGACAGAGGTGGAGCAAGCCCCTAGCACTCCGTCATGAGCCAAAAATGAGTTTAATATTCTGGTCCTGCGATGCAGGACGTATCAGATATTAAGCTGATAAGAACAGATTTTTATTTTCCGAGATAATTCTTAGTTACAGTTTTAAGAAGTATAAATTTAAGAAAGAATATTCATGACTCTATATAAATCGAGTATTACAAATTTAATGAAAATTTTAAGATAAAATATATAGTAAACGGTTCTAACCGCACTTAAATAGTTGAATCTTATTCTAATTCGTGGGTTAAGCCCACTACTTAGATATTGGAAGACCGCACTAGGTGCGGATGCTTAAGTATATTACCTTAAGGTTAATTCCGCGATAGGCGCGGCCTTAGATAATTCACACTGGGGAAAGTTTGGACCTAGTTTTAGGGTCTATTTTATTTATTGCATTCTTCTCCATGCCCTGACAGCACACTGCACATGCACGGCTGCCAGCGGCTGGTGTGCCACGCACGCAGGCGGGTCACACACAGCCGGACTTCTCCCCTCTGTCCGCCTTGCGGCAGACGTCACCGGGGTGTCGTGGCAGGAGGGCGTTGCTTCCCACGCTGGCTGGAGACTGCCGGGCAGTAGGCACACGTTCGGCGCCGCCCAGCACCGCGCCTACCGAGGTGGGGGCCATATTCGGCGGACACCACGGAGGGAGGGGCACCAGGCAGCACCGCACGCACCGCTACTGACTCGGCACTGCTGCAGTGCGGCGCGAAGATGGTGTAGCGCCGCGGTCCCGCGTCGTGGAGGAGAATCTCGACGCCGACGTCACGAAGGCACCGACCTCGAAGTTCTCCGACGACTGCAGTCTCGAAGGTCTCGCAGCCTGACGTCAGAGCATGCCACAGTCTAGGGGGACACATACTGGCGGTGGCCAGTAATGTGTTCCACGTAAATGTCGCGGGACCACTTGATGGTGTCAGACACCATCAGCCGCCGCATCAGTTGGCAGTAGCGGCTAGCGATGCCTAGGTGCCGAAGCACTGCATCGTTCTGGCGGTCCCACGCCCCCAGACTGCCGACAACCAGGGCGTCGACAGTGACGGAATAGCCGCGAGCGGCTAATCCGCGCGCAACGTCGGCGTACTTTATCCTCTTCAGTTGCCGAGCGTTGTCGAGCGCAATCCGCCTGTTCTCGAAGGGGATTGTCACATCAACGATGGTTACAGTCTTCGCGACCTCGTCAGTTATTACGAGGTCCGGACGCAGCCCACTGCTGTCCCCTATGACGGCTTGGTTGATCCTGATGTCAGGAACAGCAGTGTTTCCTCTTCTTGGCCGCCCTGCGACTGCTGTCGCGAGGCGGTTGAGGACCGCGTTGTGGCGATACTGCAGGGCTGCTGAGTGCACCATGCACGCGTTAATTACGTGCGGGAGCGTCTCGTTGTTGTGGCCACAGCGTCGGCAGGCTTTGTTGTTGTTGGCCCGCCCATCAAAGCGGCGACAACCGTTCAGAGGCACGACTCCGAGCCTGGCGCGATGGATAAAGCGCCAGTCTGCGAAGCGGGTGTATTTGCCTCCCGCTATGAAGTGGTTGGACGCTGTGGACTCCCTGGTGCACTCAAACACCTTCCCCTGGTCCAGTTTCCTGAGTAGAATGTGGCGCAGGCGCTGCCTCAGACACTCGCGGAGCGTCCGCGAGAGAAGACGTTTGGCGCCCCCTCCCACCCGGACATGCTCGACGCCAGTGATGGCGGTGCGTCCCACGCTGTCATCATCGTGCTGCGGTCCATCGCCGCCATCTTCGAGGTGTCGTGTAGTCCCAGGCGCCGTCCCCTCCGTGGCCGGCTGCGTCACCCCTCCGATGCCGCCGTGTTCCGCGTCGTCAGCGATGGCGGGTCGGCCGCCGACCTCCACCTGCAACTCAGAAAGCAGCTCACTCCAGCGCCAGGTGACGCCACGCGGCGCTAGGCGCCTTGTGGCGTTCCTGACGCGCGTCCACAGTGACTGGATGTCACCTCCGTCGCGTGCGAGGTCACCCTCAGTGCTGCCGCTAAGGTAGGTGGCCAAGTCGGAACGACTCGGCTCCCTCCCCAGTCGGCGGCGCGCGGCCGTAGTTAGTGTGGCCCAGGCGATGTCGCGGACGGTGGCGTCGTCGCAGTGCAGCATGCGGAAGCCATGGACGATGGTGGAGATGTCCGCAGCGTCCGCGAGCGGCGTCAGGCCGCATCCTCCCTCTCCCAGCGCGAGGTACAGCTGTTCGGTGGACGCACGCTGTGGGAGGAACAGCCATGATTTGACAGCCGCTTTCACTGCTTGTCGAGTGCAGATAGCGGCCCCTTGCGTACCGCTCCGCCCCGCATGACAAAGTCAAGCCTAGGGAGGAGAAAGACACGCACAGCGTCAATCTTCTGCCAGGGGGCCAGCAGGGAAGCGTCCAGGTGCTGCAAGTCGCGTCGAATTGCCGCGATCGCATCCGTTGGCGTCTGCGAGACTTTGTACCCGGTGGGAACGCCAAGATGGAGGTAGGCGTCACCCGCACCGAGCACGGCTGGTTCTCCCCCTTGCAGGGCGAATACCGAGCCTAGTGTCTGCCGACGGCGGATGTGAAGCGTGGCACACTTCGACGGCTTGAAGGTAAGCCCGGCCCACGTCGCCGCCTCACCCACAACATTGAGGAGCGTCTGCATCGCCTCTGAATCCCGCGCCAGAAGCACGATATCGTCCGCATACGCCAGTGCACTCACACTGACGCCGCTAAGCGGAATACCACACTCATTTCTGAGCGAGGTTGCGGCGCGAAGTACCGGCTCGAGCGCGAGATTAAAGACGATGGGCGACAGTGGACAGCCCTGCTTGACCCCCGCCTGGATCTCTATCTCCTCCGTTAGTCCGTCAGATGTACGGACGCGGGTGGAACAACCATCGTACATGTCGGCAATTAGATGGTGCAATTGCTCTGGTAGTCCCATCCTGCTCAGTACTCCAAGGAGGTGAGCGTGAGGCACTGAGCCAAAAGCATTCGCCAGATCAAGCCAAGCAAAGCATGCTTGGCCTCCCCTGCGCCTTGCATCATCAATTGCCGTCTGCACAATGAAGTTGTGCTCGTAGCAGCCTTCAAACGTGCGGAAGCCCTTCTGTTCTGGGGAGAGCAGGTTCAACCGCTCCGCCCAGAGAGAAGTGCGGTCCGCAACGATTGCAGCAAAGAGCTTAGAGATGGTAGAGCTCAATGCTAAAGGCCGCCAGTTTGTCACGTCCGAGACGTCCCCTTTCTTGTGCTGAGGACTTCATCTCCGAGATCGCCGAGACGAAGCCACAACGCCAGGCAGCCGGAGGTCGACAGGATGGGCCACCAGCAGCAGCGCACCGCGGCCAGGGCCGCGCCGACGCTGCTGCCAATCCCCCTCCCCCTGCCCCTACACGCGGCCGCGGTGGGCGGCGCGGTGGACGTGGCGCACGGCGCGCGGCGGCCGCCGAGCGTCGGTACGACGCGAATGCAGCGTCTGAGATTCAGAAGCTGTACCGCGCGGACCGGCGCAAGGCGATGCAGCGCGTCCTTGGCGAGACGTCGCCGTACTGCCAAATCGATGGCAACGTGCTCACGGAGCACTTCAAGAAAGTATATGCTAAATCTGACTTCTCTGTTTCAGATGCACCAGCTGCTGTCCCGGACTTTGCCGCCACCACGCCTCCTGATGTCAGCGAGGAGGTCCTGCTGCCGATCACACCTTCAGAGGTGCAACAGCGGCTCCAGAAGGCGAGCAATACTGCTCCTGGGGCAGACGGAGTCACCTACTCGGACTTGCGACGTGAGGATCCTGGCTGCCATGTGCTAGCTAAGATCTTCTCGCGCTGCTGGAATGAGCGGAAGACTCCGGTGCAGTGGAAAATATCCACTACCGTCCTCATCCACAAGAAAGGGGACGTCTCGGACGTGACAAACTGGCGGCCTTTAGCATTGAGCTCTACCATCTCTAAGCTCTTTGCTGCAATCGTTGCGGACCGCACTTCTCTCTGGGCGGAGCGGTTGAACCTGCTCTCCCCAGAACAGAAGGGCTTCCGCACGTTTGAAGGCTGCTACGAGCACAACTTCATTGTGCAAACGGCAATTGATGATGCAAGGCGCAGGGGAGGCCAAGCATGCTTTGCATGGCTTGATCTGGCGAATGCTTTCGGTTCAGTGCCTCACGCTCACCTCCTTGGAGTACTGAGCAGGATGGGACTACCAGAGCAATTGCACCATCTAATTGCCGACATGTACGATGGTTGCTCCACCCGCGTCCGTACATCTGACGGACTAACGGAGGAGATAGAGATCCAGGCAGGGGTCAAGCAGGGCTGTCCACTGTCGCCCATCGTCTTTAATCTCGCGCTCGAGCCGGTACTTCGCGCCGCAACCTCACTCAGAAATGAGTGTGGTATTCCGCTTAGCGGCGTCAGTGTGAGTGCACTGGCGTATGCGGACGATATCGTGCTTCTGGCGCGGGATTCGGAGGCGATGCAGACGCTCCTCAATGTTGTGGGTGAGGCGGCGACGTGGGCCGGGCTTACCTTCAAGCCGTCGAAGTGTGCCACGCTTCACATCCGCCGTCGGCAGACGCTAGGCTCGGTATTCGCCCTGCAAGGGGGAGAACCAGCCGTGCTCGGTGCGGGTGACGCCTACCTCCATCTTGGCGTTCCCACCGGGTACAAAGTCACGCAGACGCCAACGGATGCGATCGCGGCAATTCGACGCGACTTGCAGCACCTGGACGCTTCCCTGCTGGCTCCCTGGCAGAAGATTGACGCTGTGCGTGTCTTTCTCCTCCCTAGGCTTGACTTTGTCATGCGGGGCGGAGCGGTACGCAAGGGGCCGCTATCTGCACTCGACAAGGCAGTGAAAGCGGCTGTCAAATCATGGCTGTTCCTCCCACAGCGTGCGTCCACCGAACAGCTGTACCTCGCGCTGGGAGAGGGAGGATGCGGCCTGACGCCGCTCGCGGACGCTGCGGACATCTCCACCATCGTCCATGGCTTCCGCATGCTGCACTGCGACGACGCCACCGTCCGCGACATCGCCTGGGCCACTCTAACTACGGCCGCGCGCCGCCGACTGGGGAGGGAGCCGAGTCGTTCCGACTTGGCCACCTACCTTAGCGGCAGCACTGAGGGTGACCTCGCACGCGACGGAGGTGACATCCAGTCACTGTGGACGCGCGTCAGGAACGCCACAAGGCGCCTAGCGCCGCGTGGCGTCACCTGGCGCTGGAGTGAACTGCTTTCCGAGTTGCAGGTGGAGGTCGGCGGCCGACCCGCCATCGCTGACGACGCGGAACACGGCGGCATCGGAGGGGTGACGCAGCCGGCCACGGAGGGGACGGCGCCTGGGACTACACGACACCTCGAAGATGGCGGCGATGGACCGCAGCACGATGATGACAGCGTGGGACGCACCGCCAACACTGGCGTCGAGCATGTCCGGGTGGGAGGGGGCGCCAAACGTCTTCTCTCGCGGACGCTCCGCGAGTGTCTCAGGCAGCGCCTGCGCCACATTCTACTCAGGAAACCGGACCAGGGGAAGGTGTTCGAGTGCACCAGGGAGTCCACAGCGTCCAACCACTTCATAGCGGGAGGCAAATACACCCGCTTCGCAGACTGGCGCTTTATCCATCGCGCCAGGCTCGGAGTCGTGCCTCTGAACGGTTGTCGCCGCTTTGATGGGCGGGCCAACAACAACAAAGCCTGCCGACGCTGTGGCCACAACAACGAGACGCTCCCGCACGTAATTAACGCGTGCATGGTGCACTCAGCAGCCCTGCAGTATCGCCACAACGCGGTCCTCAACCGCCTCGCGACAGCAGTCGCAGGGCGGCCAAGAAGAGGAAACACTGCTGTTCCTGACATCAGGATCAACCAAGCCGTCATAGGGGACAGCAGTGGGCTGCGTCCGGACCTCGTAATAACTGACGAGGTCGCGAAGACTGTAACCATCGTCGATGTGACAATCCCCTTCGAGAACAGGCGGATTGCGCTCGACAACGCTCGGCAACTGAAGAGGATAAAGTACGCCGACGTTGCGCGCGGATTAGCCGCTCGCGGCTATTCCGTCACTGTCGACGCCCTGGTTGTCGGCAGTCTGGGGGCGTGGGACCGCCAGAACGATGCAGTGCTTCGGCACCTAGGCATCGCTAGCCGCTACTGCCAACTGATGCGGCGGCTGATGGTGTCTGACACCATCAAGTGGTCCCGCGACATTTACGTGGAACACATTACTGGCCACCGCCAGTATGTGTCCCCCTAGACTGTGGCATGCTCTGACGTCAGGCTGCGAGACCTTCGAGACTGCAGTCGTCGGAGAACTTCGAGGTCGGTGCCTTCGTGACGTCGGCGTCGAGATTCTGCTCCACGACGCGGGACCGCGGCGCTACACCATCTTCGCGCCGCACTGCAGCAGTGCCGAGTCAGTAGCGGTGCGTGCGGTGCTGCCTGGTGCCCCTCCCTCCGTGGTGTCCGCCGAATATGGCCCCCACCTCGGTTGGCGCGGTGCTGGGCGGCGCCGAACGTGTGCCTACTGCCCGGCAGTCTCCAGCCAGCGTGGGAAGCAACGCCCTCCTGCCACGACACCCCGGTGACGTCTGCCGCAAGGCGGACAGAGGGGAGAAGTCCGGCTGTGTGTGACCCGCCTGCGTGCGTGGCACACCAGCCGCTGGCAGCCGTGCATGTGCAGTGTGCTGTCAGGGCATGGAGAAGAATGCAATAAATAAAATAGACCCTAAAACTAGGTCCAAACTTTCCCCAGTGTGAATTATCTAAGGCCGCGCCTATCGCGGAATTAATCTTAAGGTATTATACTTAAGCATCCGCGCCTAACGCGGTCTCCCAATATTTAAGTAGTGGGCTTAACCCATGAATTAGAATAAGATTCAACTATTTAAGTGCGGTTAGAACCGTTTACTATATATTTTAACTTAAAATTTTCATTAAACTTGTAATACTCGATTTATATAGAGTCATGAATATTCTTTCCTAAATTTATACTTCTTAAAACTGTAACTAAGAATTATCTCGGAAAATAAAAATCTGTTCTTATCAGCTTAATATGGGCTGATATGGGCTGATTTCTGCACCGGGAAGCGGTCGCTTTTATTCTCCTGTTTCAGGTCCGCGACCTGAACAATGGAGCTTGTGGTGACGCTGCCGGCGGAGGTCTTCCGCTGCCGGATCTGCTTCGTCACCAAGGCTGCCGGGAGACCTACTTTTGGCGAGTACAAGGACCACTCGGCCCTTCTCCGCCACTATAGGAGGCTGCACGACCCGGAAACGGTTCCCGTTTTCGAGTGTCAGTTTTGCGGCCGACGCGACCCGCGGCTGAAGACGCTGCGGTTACACCAGCGGCTCTGCAATGCAGATTCCGCAACCCCCGGCGCTGCCAGTCGGGGGAGAGTGAGTATGGGACACGATGCCGTGTCTGGCTCTCTGGGGCACCCAGAGAGGTCAGCCGGCGGGAGGTCACAGGCGAGGGCCCCCGAAGCTAGTAGGACAGGCCCTTCGTCCTTAGTTAGTGCTGGGCGAAAGCCACAGGCGAAAGCGGCTCGGGAAGCTAGTACCATAGGCCGCCTAGCCTTAGATAATAGAGAGGGGCTATGGCCACAGCCCAGTCCGGTCCCCGAAGCTAGTAGGACAGACCGGCTGGACTTAGGTTTAACATACGCGGCGGTCCTGACCCGCAGCAGCGTGGTGGGCTCACAGGCTGCCTTGCCCTCACCCTGTGTGAGTGTGCAGGCGTCTGCGACGCCCAGGACGGCGGTGGTTGCCACCCCCGCGTCGTGTGTACTTTGTGTGCGCACGCCGAGGAGGTCTGGCATCCCCCTGCCGACACGCTCCGCGACGTCAACCGCGTCGCCACGAGTGCCGAGCGCAAGTTCGGGAGGTGAAGGCAGCACGCTGCCGACGCCTGCCGCCGAACGCGTCGCTCCGGCCAGAGGCGCAGTGTCCGGCATGGGCCGCGGCTCGCCGCCGCCCGCGCAGGCCATTGCGCCCAGTGGCGTACGCTGGCCACGTCGTGCGGCTGCCGCAGGCGCCTCCCGCCCGCCATCTGTCGGGAGCGTGGGTACCGGCCTGGGACTGCCGCCCGCATTCGCTACGCCGCCAACAGGTGGCTCTGCGGTGCGGGTGGGCAGTGGCAGGCAGGCTGCCTCGCTCGCCGCGACCGTTGGTGTTGTCATTCACGGCGCAGCCGCGCCGCCGGTTGACGCACCAAAGGCCGCGCGCCCGGCGGATGCACCGGATGGTGTGGTGCTTGTGCGGTCGCAGACGTACACGCGCCGCGTTTCCTCTGCCCTGCCGGCGGTTACGTCGAGTGACGCCCGTCACTCCGTCTCCGTTCAGGCAGGGAGTGCTACTAAACAAGCAGCCTCTGTTTCAGACAACGAGTGGCACGTAGTCACCCCAAGGAGGGACAGACGCCGTGCTGCAGGACGCAGACCACCGCCCCCGGACCGACGGCGCATCATACCGCCCAGTCCGCGTAACAGCGGTCCGGCGCGAGCCAACGCGCCTGGGCGGCCGGCGCGAGCTACACCTCGTGTATCTCGCGCCGGCGGCAGGGCGCGGGCGACCGCTGGGCTATCTGTTGGCGGCGCGGCGAACAACAGCCGCGGTGCGCCGGGCCCGAGCGCCAGGCCGGCGCGAGCTACACCTCGAGACGCCCGGCCGGCGCGGGCTACACCGGCCACCCCTACGACCACTGCGCCATCTGGTAGCGATCGTCGGGCACCCAGTCCGCGTAGCAGCGGCCCGGGGCGAGCCAGCGCGTCCGGTCGGCCGGCGCGGGCTACATCCCGTGTTTCTCGCGCCGGCGGCGGGCCGCTGGCGACCGCCGGGCCATCTGTTGGCGGCGCGGCGAACACCAGCCGCGGTGCGCCCGACCCGAGCGCCAGGCCGGCGCAAGCTACACCGGCCCCTGCTGCTACCGCTGCGCCACCTGTCACCAGCGCAGCGACCGAAAGCAGCACTGAGCGGCCCACGCCAGATGGCAGCACGGCACCACCACCGACGCAGACGACGGAGCGGCGCGACGTGAACGGAGGGACTGCAGCTGCGTCTCCGAGAACTGGCAGCAAGAGGAGGAGACGCCGACGCCGTAACAACCGGCCCAGTCCTAACCTTCCGCCGCAAAACTCCCGTCCTACACCGAACCCGACCAACCCTCCTGTACCCTCCGAACAGGGCGCAACTGAGGCAGCTCCGCCCCCCCCTCCCCCGGCCGACGCTCGGCTAACGGAGAGGCAGCGGCGCTGGCTGGCGGCCCTGGAGAGCGTCCACAACCAACCGTGGGGCGCATTCGTCGCGGTCGTCGAGGACTTCATCTCCGAGATAGCCGAGACGAAGCCACAACGCCAGGCAGCCGGAGGTCGACAGGATGGGCCACCAGCAGCAGCGCACCGCGGCCAGGGCCGCGCCGACGCTGCTGCCAATCCCCCTCCCCCTGCCCCTACACGCGGCCGCGGTGGGCGGCGCGGTGGACGTGGCGCACGGCGCGCGGCGGCCGCCGAGCGTCGGTACGACGCGAATGCAGCGTCTGAGATTCAGAAGCTGTACCGCGCGGACCGGCGCAAGGCGATGCAGCGCGTCCTTGGCGAGACGTCACCGTACTGCCAAATCGATGGCAGCGTGCTCACGGAGCACTTTAAAAAGATCTATGCTAAATCTGACTTCTGTCTTTCAGATGCACCAGCTGCTGTCCCGGACTTTGCCGCCACCACGCCTCCTGATGTCAGCGAGGAGGTCCTGCTGCCGATCACACCTTCAGAGGTGCAACAGCGGCTCCAGAAGGCGAGCAATACTGCTCCTGGGGCAGACGGAGTCACCTACTCGGACTTGCGACGTGAGGATCCTGGCTGCCATGTGCTAGCTAAGATCTTCTCGCGCTGCTGGAATGAGCGGAAGACTCCGGTGCAGTGGAAAATATCCACTACCGTCCTCATCCACAAGAAAGGGGACGTCTCGGACGTGACAAACTGGCGGCCTTTAGCATTGAGCTCTACCATCTCTAAGCTCTTTGCTGCAATCGTTGCGGACCGCACTTCTCTCTGGGCGGAGCGGTTGAACCTGCTCTCCCCAGAACAGAAGGGCTTCCGCACGTTTGAAGGCTGCTACGAGCACAACTTCATTGTGCAGACGGCAATTGATGATGCAAGGCGCAGGGGAGGCCAAGCATGCTTTGCTTGGCTTGATCTGGCGAATGCTTTCGGCTCAGTGCCTCACGCTCACCTCCTTGGAGTACTGAGCAGGATGGGACTACCAGAGCAATTGCACCATCTAATTGCCGACATGTATGATGGTTGCTCCACCCGCGTCCGTACATCTGACGGACTAACGGAGGAGATAGAGATCCAGGCAGGGGTCAAGCAGGGCTGTCCACTGTCGCCCATCGTCTTTAATCTCGCGCTCGAGCCGGTACTTCGCGCCGCAACCTCACTCAGAAATGAGTGTGGTATTCCGCTTAGCGGCGTCAGTGTGAGTGCACTGGCGTATGCGGACGATATCGTGCTTCTGGCGCGGGATTCAGAGGCGATGCAGACGCTCCTCAATGTTGTGGGCGAGGCGGCAACGTGGGCCGGGCTTACCTTCAAGCCGTCGAAGTGTGCCACGCTTCACATCCGCCGTCGGCAGACACTAGGCTCGGTATTCGCCCTGCAAGGGGGAGAACCAGCCGTGCTCGGTGCGGGTGACGCCTACCTCCATCTTGGCGTTCCCACCGGGTACAAAGTCACGCAGACGCCAACGGATGCGATCGCGGCAATTCGACGCGACTTGCAGCACCTGGACGCTTCCCTGCTGGCTCCCTGGCAGAAGATTGACGCTGTGCGTGTCTTTCTCCTCCCTAGGCTTGACTTTGTCATGCGGGGCGGAGCGGTACGCAAGGGGCCGCTATCTGCACTCGACAAGGCAGTGAAAGCGGCTGTCAAATCATGGCTGTTCCTCCCACAGCGTGCGTCCACCGAACAGCTGTACCTCGCGCTGGGAGAGGGAGGATGCGGCCTGACGCCGCTCGCGGACGCTGCGGACATCTCCACCATCGTCCATGGCTTCCGCATGCTGCACTGCGACGACGCCACCGTCCGCGACATCGCCTGGGCCACGCTATCTACGGCCGCGCACCGCCGACTGGGGAGGGAGCCGAGTCGTTCCGACTTGGCCACCTACCTTAGCGGCAGCACTGAGGGTGACCTCGCACGCGACGGAGGTGACATCCAGTCACTGTGGACGCGCGTCAGGAACGCCACAAGGCGCCTAGCGCCGCGTGGCGTCACCTGGCGCTGGAGTGAGCTGCTTTCTGAGTTGCAGGTGGAGGTCGGCGGCCAACCCGCCATCGCTGACGACGCGGAACACGGCGGCATCGGAGGGGTGACGCAGCCGGCCACGGAGGGGGCGGCGCCTGGGACTACACGACACCTCGATGATGGCGGCGTTGGACCGCAGCACGATGATGACAGCGTGGGACGCATCGTCAACACTGGCGTCGAGCATGTCCGGGTGGGAGGGGGCGCCAAACGTCTTCTCTCGCGGACGCTCCGCGAGTGTCTGAGGCAGCGCCTGCGCCACATCCTACTCAGGAAACCTGACCAGGGGAAGGTGTTCGAGTGTACCAGGGAGTCCACAGCGTCCAACCACTTCATAGCGGGAGGCAAATACACCCGCTTCGCAGACTGGCGCTTTATCCATCGCGCCAGGCTCGGAGTCGTGCCTCTGAACGGTTGTCGCCGCTTTGATGGGCGGGCAAACAACAACAAAGCCTGCCGACGCTGTGGCCACAACAACGAGACGCTCCCGCACGTGATCAACGCGTGCATGGTGCACTCAGCAGCCCTGCAGTATCGCCACAACGCGGTCCTCAACCGCCTCGCGACAGCAGTCGCTGGGCGGCCAAGGAGAGGAAACGCTGCTGTTCCTGACATCAGGATCAACCAAGCCGTCATAGGGGACAGCAGTGGGCTGCGTCCGGACCTCGTAATAACTGACGAGTCCGCTAAGACTGTGACCATCGTCGATGTGACAATCCCCTTCGAGAATAGGCGGATTGCGCTCGACAACGCTCGGCAACTGAAGAGGATAAAGTACGCCGACGTTGCGCGCGGATTAGCCGCTCGCGGCTATTCCGTCACTGTCGACGCCCTGGTTGTTGGCAGTCTGGGGGCGTGGGACCGCCAGAACGATGCAGTGCTTCGGCACCTAGGCATCGCTAGCCGCTACTGCCAACTGATGCGGCGGCTGATGGTGTCTGACACCATCAAGTGGTCCCGCGACATTTACGTGGAACACATTACTGGCCACCGCCAGTATGTGTCCCCCTAGACTGTGGCATGCTCTGACGTCAGGCTGCGAGACCCTCGAGACTGCAGTCGTCGGAGAACTTCGAGGTCGGTGCCTTCGTGACGTCGGCGTCGAGATTCTCCTCCACGACGCGGGACCTGCGGCGCTACACCATCTTCGCGCCGCACTGCAGCAGTGCCGAGTCAGTAGCAGTGCGTGCGGTGCTGCCTGGTGCCCCTCCCTCCGTGGTGTCCGCCGAATATGGCCCCCACCTCGGTTGGCGCGGTGCTAGGCGGCGCCAAACGTGTGCCTACTGCCCGGCAGTCTCCAGCCAGCGTGGGAAGCAACGCCCTCCTGCCACGACACCCCGGTGACGTCTGCCGCAAGGCGGACAGAGGGGAGAAGTCCGGCTGTGTGTGACCCGCCTGCGTGCGTGGCACACCAGCCGCTGGCAGCCGTGCATGTGCAGTGTGCTGTCAGGGCATGGAGAAGAATGTAATAAACAAAATAGATCCTAAACTAGCTCCAACCTTCCCCGTTCTGAAATTATCTAATGCCGCGCCTACCGCGGGATTAATCTTAAGGTAATATACTTAAGCATCCGCGCCTAACGCGGCCTTCCAATATTTAAGTAGTGGGCTTAACCCACGAATTAGAATAAGATTCAAATATTTAAGTGCGGTTAGAACCGTCTACTATATATTTAACTTAAACTTTCATTAAATTTGTAAAACTCGCTTTGTATAGAGTCATGAATATTCTTTCTTAAATTTATACTTCTTAAAACTGTAACTAAGAATTATCTCGGAAAATAAAAATCTGTTCTTATCAGCTTAATATCTGATACGTCCTGCATCGCAGGACCAGAATATTAAACTCATTTTTGGCTCATGACGGAGTGCTAGGGGCTTGCTCCACCTCTGTCGCGGGTTGGCCCGGCATTGCAGTACCGCCGGGATCGGCCCACCTAAAATTAATTAAAACACAGCCTGAAATGGGTTAATATTCTGCAGTGATCAGATATTCCGCTGGTAGCAAAACTTGTTGTAGTTGTCGATTTGCCCAGTAGTTAGCTGCTTACACACCACGATTTCTTGTAATTAATTTAACATTATCTTACGTAATTTATTTTTTTTTTTTTTTTTTTTTTTTTTTTTTTTTTTTTTTTTTTTTGCGGTTAGCTGGACCGCTCTTGCAGCCGCATTACACTAGGCTGGTTATTTATGTGGGCACAGAAGGGTGCCTTCGGATGCCTCGTTGGCGTCACATATGGTCTGGCCACAGATAATTTTAATTAAATTTTTTGGAGTTATATCCTTAGCTCCTCGCGAACGTCGTCGTCGCCGCCGCACGCACGCAGAATACGTGTGTACACACGTATGCAGTAGGCGGTGGACGATGTAAGCACTCGGCTAGGTGTAGCTCGCGCCGGCCTCGCGCCGGTGTAGCTCGCGCCGGCCTGGCGCTGCTGTGGGGCGGCCTCACGGCTTCTCCACTGCCCTGGCAGCCGGCGGCGTTCAAATGGGAGTCGCAGTTTACTGTTGGCCATGGAGGGTAGTACTGGGCTGTTGACGAGTGCTCTCGCGAATTGTCCTTCCTTCCGGCACTTGCTTTTGCGATGTTTTCGACGGTCGCCTGTCGCCATATCGGCCCGTACCACCGTGTGTCACTCCCACATGTGGAGCGCACACGCTGCAAGCATTTAGGCCCTTCGACTGCGCTTTTTCCTTATCGCTTCTCGGCCTTTTGGCTAAGAAGCACCCCGCGGTCGGAGCGGTCCGTTGTGCTCTGTAGCGGGTCGCGAGTCGCGTTTCGTGGTCGTTTCGTTTGTTCTTGGTTTTTCCAGCGTTGATATTTTTGCGGTGAATATGTCGAACCGGTCGAACAGTATTCAATGCGTATTCGACAGAGCAGCGAGACGGCCTACGGCCTTTGAAATACAGGAATGGATATTTGGTGATCTGAAAGTACCGGAAAATGACGTCGACACCTTTCAACTGGATTTTGTCTTATTCTCGTTATTCGTGACATTTCTCGACCAGGAGAAATACGAAAAGTATGGCCTGGCACTCGCGGGCGAGCATCCGTTCCGCTACTTCGATGGAACTGTCGGAACAGTGCATATAGTGCCATCTGGCTTTGGGATACGGACTGTGCGGGTATTTAACGTACCCCCTGAGTGTCCCAATGACGTTATCGGCCGTGTCCTGTCGCGGTATGGCACGGTGCTCAGCATCACGAATGAGAAGTGGGGCAGTGCCTACCGTTTCCAGGGCAACAGCGGCGTTCGTAGTGTCCGCATGGACCTCCGCCAGCACATCCCATCGTATATAAATGTTGCGAGTACCAGGGCCCCGGTCACCTGTATTGGGCAGCCGCAGACTTGCTCCCTTTGTCAATCGACGGAGCATCTCCGCGTGGACTGCCCGCGCCGGCGTCCTGTGCAACTGCCGCGGGAACGCACTGCTGGTACCAACCTTGTGCCTCTCCTCAGCGAGGTAGTGGCGGGCGCTGCCCCCCGTCCCGCTGAGCGAACTGACGTGTCGCCCCTGCCAGAAGCGGTGCAACTGGCACCCAGTGCACCGGTTGACAGACCCGTCCCGGACCAGGCGCCCGTTGTGGCGGTACCGCCGGCGGCGTCTGATGTGCCTGATATGGCGAGTGATGTGGTCGCTGTCGAACAGATGGAGGTCGTTCTTCCTACCCCGCCCCTCCCGGCAGATGACGCTAAGTCCCCCCGCCGTCGTCATCGACGCAAGAAGGCGAACCCGGACCAGCCGGCGGAGGAGGCGGACGGTTTCCGTCCCCCTGAGAGCGGCAGTGAGGCTGACTCTCAGGCCTCCTCGGTTTCCCGCTCTGTTTCCGCTGATCGCTCGGGCGGTATGCGGCAAACTGCTCGGCAACTAGAGGCTCTTATCAGTTCATCGCGAGATCGGGGAGCGATCCCTGCAAAACGGAAACCTGACCAGGGTAGCGACCAACCAATGCAGCGTACTCGTACCCTTTCACATCCTACTGTGTCCGACGCGTCCGCGCCGCCTGGCTCAGACTATCCTGCCGATGGGGGAGGCCTGAACTGGGCTGACGACGAGGGCGATGACATGCGTGATTGAGTGGGCCTTTCCCCACATGAGCTGCTTCGTATTTGTTTCTCCCATCCGGGGTGATTTCGCTGGGTTCCGGTGTGGATGTTTCCACACCTGCTTCCCTACGGCCGTGACCCTATCTGCCGTTGTCTCCTCTGTGTTGCTCTCCCATGCCTGCCTTTGACCGTCCGCCGGGAGCCCTCTCCCTTTTAACAGTCAACATTAACTCCATCTCCAACCCGGTCAAACTTCGATCTCTGAAGGACTTTCTCCGCCTTGGTGCGTTTGATGTGGTCTTTCTCCAGGAGGTTTGTGCCCCTTTTCTATCTGACCTGGTTGGTTATGAGGCACTGTATAACATCGACCCTGACGCCCGGCGGGGTACTGCTTTGCTCTACCGATCAGAATTCACTCCATCCCATGTTACCACGCTACCCAACGGTCGCGTCCTTGCATGTATCCTTCAAGATGTCCTTTTTCTAAATGTCTATGCTCCTTCAGGTGCTAACCACAGGCATGATAGAACAACACTTTTTCAGTCTGATCTCCCCCCTTTCTTAGCAGCTCGTCGCCCTATCGTCTTTGGCGGAGACTTCAACTGTGTGGTAGCCGGAGTTGACCAGGTCCCGACGCCTATGCGGTGTGAAGCGCTTGCTTCACTCCTTCGGGCGGCTGACCTTACTGACACGTGGCGCCACTTCCATCCCGCCTACACGCAATTTACCCACATCTATCCCACTGGAGCCAGCCGTATTGATCGTGTTTATGTCTCGGCTGATTTGACTCCCGCCCTTTGTGCCGTCCAAGTCATACCCGTGGCCTTTAGTGACCACTGTGCGTACTCGTGTTCCTTGCGTATCGCGGGTCCCGTCCCGGTTCCTCGTGGCACCTCTTGGAAGATGAATACCCTTCATCTATCCCTGCCCGAACTTCGTGCTCTCGTCACGAAAACGTGGCAGGATTGTCTCGTGGACACTTCCCGGGACCCTACCACGGTGGTTTGGTGGCTCCGCTGTGCGAAGCCCCGGCTGCGACGTGTTATCCGGCAATATAGTCGCGACGTCGCCCACTGGAAACGTAGCACGTTGGCCTTCTATCAGCAGTGTCTCACTGACGCCCTGACTCTTCCTGCTGACAGGTACGATCAGCTCCACATGCGCCTCAACAAAATTAAGGCGCAAATCCTTCGCTTCTCTCGGGAGAAAGCCGATGGTATGGTGGTGCGGTGTCGTTCTGCATCCCTGATTGAAGGCGAGGAGCCATCCATTTATCACCTTGCCTCTGAACGAACTCGTGCCAAGAAGAACACCATTCTGCGCCTTAAGACAGACGATGGTGCGCGTATCACGGACAACCGTGACGTCCTCCAACACCTGACGGACCATTTCACGCACCTCTTCCAGGATGTTGAGGTCGACGTCGCCGCCCAACGTGCACTTGTCAGTGGGGTGCCAACTTCTTTGGATCGTCATGACCGCGGCTCTTTAACCGAGCCCCTGACACTCGCTGACCTCACATCTGTCCTCCGTGCCTGTCCGGGACGCAAGTCACCTGGCCCCGACGGTCTCCCTTATGAGTTCTACCAACAATTTTGGGACCTGCTCGGCGACCGTTTCTGCAAAATGTGCGAGGAGATTTTTGCTGGATGCGACTTACCCGCCGACTTTTTATCTGGACGTATTGCCCTTATTCCAAAGGTGACTGGTCACTGTCGAGCTCAAGACCTGCGTCCTATCACTGTCCTTAACACTGACTATAAGTTGGTGGCACGATGCGTGGCCTCTCGTCTCAAACAGGCGATGACTAAGGTTCTTTGCCCCACTCAATCCTGTGGCGTTTCGCGTCGGAACATCTTCACCGCCGCTTCCCTGTACCGCGATGTTGTCTTCCTCACCGCTGACACTCGCACTCCGGCTGCCATTCTTTCCTTGGACTTCGCCGGTGCCTTTGACAGGGTCTCGCACCCTTACCTGCTGGGCGTTATGTCGCGGATGGGTTTTGGAGAGCGCTTCATACGCATCATCCGGCACTTCTTGGATGGGGCGAATTCCACTATCGTGGTGAACGGTTGCCGGTCGCGCCCCATTCCCATCAGGCGGTCAGTTCGACAGGGGTGTCCCTTGTCGATGTATTTGTTTGCCTTAGCGCTGGACCCCTTGCTGCGTGACATTGGCCGGTTGGTCGACGGTGTCGCTCTCCCAGGCGTCACCTTCCGCTGTGCAGCCTACGCCGATGACGTTGGTGTGTTCGTTGCTAACGCCAGGGACATCGATTCCGTTCGCCGCGTTCTCGACGTTTATGAACGGGCCTCCGGTGCTCAGTTAAATCCCAACAAGACCGTGTTGCTTCCGCTAGGGCCACGATCATTGACCGTCGAACGCCCCTGGTACCGAGTTGTGGGGGAACAGCGTATCTTGGGTCTTGAGGTGACTGCCTGTCCGCAGCGTATGTTAACCCTCACGTGGCGGCGGCTTCTCACACGCATCAGGGGCCTTTGCGTGAGCCACGCTGATCGACGGCTCGACCTCCATCAACGCATCCAGCTGATTAATGGTTATCTCCTCTCACGGGCATGGTATGTCGCCCAACTCCTTACGCTGCCGAAGCAGATCGGCCGAGCCATCTCGCAAGCAGTATACTGGCTCTTGTGGCGGCATGCGCTGTTCAAGGTTGATGCGCTGACCTGTACGTTGCCGAAGGCCGATGGCGGCCTCGGCCTCATTGACTTTTCCCGGAAATGTGCGGCCCTTCTGATACACCGTGTCACCGCTTTGCGCGAAGCCGACCCCGGTGGGACTACAGCGGTCCTCTTCGACCGTTATCGTCCACACTCGGCGCGTGCACCGGTCTGTTTGACACATATTCCGTTCCGGCTGACGACGGTCAGAGACTATTACTTCCACCGCAGTTATGTCCTCACAGTGGCCAATGACAAGGCACGCACGTCGAAGCGCCTTTACCAGGCACTCCGAGGCCAGCCCACGCCACATAAATTAGAGGACAGACGACCGTCGGTCATCTGGCGCCAAGTTTGGGCTAATATTAACAACTCAGCCCTTCCCACGGCAGTTTCGGCGCTATGGTACCGTGTAGTCAACAATTTAATCCCCACTAACCATCGCCTGGCGGCCATCCGCCTACGACCCTCGGCTGCTTGCGGCCGCTGTGGTGACGTTGACACCAGGGAGCATCGCCTCCTCTGCCCCCACGTCACAGAAGTGTGGGCCCTTGCACGTGTGCTCATAGCGCTGATCGGTGGGACGACGCCAGCAAATGTGTCCACCGACTGGTTCCTTACACCTGATCTTCAAACACAACCCCGACCAAGACGTAACGCAATGGTGTGGCTCTTGGGCCACACCATTTTCACGATCTACGACCTTTCCCTCGCCGATGCTGTCTCTTTCATGGACTACCTGTGGAGCCAGCATCGCGTGGCGGAATCTGCTCGAAACTATACGACCACTTTTGCCCGGTATTTGAAAGTTGCAATGATCCATGGATATCAAACAGTGTTCCAGGTTGCCTAGGGCGCCTTGTCCAGGCATTGCCTAGGATTGCCCCTGGTTTTTTTTTGCACCAATCTCTGACTTGACTCACCCCAGATTCGCAATTGGAACAATTATTGCAAAAACTTTATTGGAAAAATAGGAATCACGCAATCAATCTTAGAAGCTTATTCTTTAGTTAATTCTCTAGGCGATGGGATTATCTCGCCAGTTTCATTTTCACTTGTGTGTGCTGCCGTCCCTGTTTTTAATTTCCTTTCATTTCTATCTTTCTTTCTTTCTTCCTTTTTGGTTCTCAACTCACTATTTCCTCACACCTGCAGCACGAGGTGTCTTTCTGAATCAAGTGTCGTCGCCCACTGCGGCATAGCAGAGTATGCCCCTCGCTTTTAATTTCGTTCCTGGCAACAAGTCTTGCTACTCAATGCACCCTGTGCGTGCTGCGTCGACACTCTAGACAATAAAAAAAAAAAACAAAAAAAACAAAAAAAAAAAAAAAAAAAAACAAACAAACAAAAAAATAAAAAAAAAAAAAAAAAGCAAAAAAAAAAAAAAAAAGTGTAGTATCTGATACGTCCTGCATCGCAGGACCAGAATATTAAACTCATTTTTGGCTCATGACGGAGTGCTAGGGGCTTGCTCCACCTCTGTCGCGGGTTGGCCCGGCATTGCAGTACCGCCGGGATCGGCCCACCTAAAATTAATTAAAACACAGCCTGAAATGGGTTAATATTCTGCAGTGATCAGATATTCCGCTGGTAGCAAAACTTGTTGTAGTTGTCGATTTGCCCAGTAGTTAGCTGCTTACACACCACGATTTCTTGTAATTAATTTAACATTATCTTACGTAATTTATTTATTTTTTTTTTTTTTTTTTTTTTTTTTTTTTTTTTTTTTTTTTTTGCGGTTAGCTGGACCGCTCTTGCAGCCGCATTACACTAGGCTGGTTATTTATGTGGGCACAGAAGGGTGCCTTCGGATGCCTCGTTGGCGTCACATATGGTCTGGCCACAGATAATTTTAATTACATTTTTTGGAGTTATATCCTTAGCTCCTCGCGAACGTCGTCGTCGCCGCCGCACGCACGCAGAATACGTGTGTACACACGTATGCAGTAGGCGGTGGACGATGTAAGCACTCGGCTAGGTGTAGCTCGCGCCGGCCTCGCGCCGGTGTAGCTCGCGCCGGCCTGGCGCTGCTGTGGGGCGGCCTCACGGCTTCTCCACTGCCCTGGCAGCCGGCGGCGTTCAAATGGGAGTCGCAGTTTACTGTTCGCCATGGAGGGTAGTACTGGGCTGTTGACGAGTGCTCTCGCGAATTGTCCTTCCTTCCGGCACTTGCTTTTGCGATGTTTTCGACGGTCGCCTGTTGCCATATCGGCCCGTACCACCGTGTGTCACTCCCACATGTGGAGCGCACACGCTGCAAGCATTTAGGCCCTTCGACTGCGGTTTTTCCTTATCGCTTCTCGGCCTTTTGGCTAAGAAGCACCCCGCGGTCGGAGCGGTCCGTTGTGCTCTGTAGCGGGTCGCGAGTCGCGTTTCGTGGTCGTTTCGTTTGTTCTTGGTTTTTCCAGCGTTGATATTTTTGCGGTGAATATGTCGAACCGGTCGAACAGTATTCAATGCGTATTCGACAGAGCAGCGAGACGGCCTACGGCCTTTGAAATACAGGAATGGATATTTGGTGATCTGAAAGTACCGGAAAATGACGTCGACACCTTTCAACTGGATTTTGTCTTATTCTCGTTATTCGTGAAATTTCTCGACCAGGAGAAATACGAAAAGTATGGCCTGGCACTCGCGGGCGAACATCCGTTCCGCTACTTCGATGGAACTGTCGGAACAGTGCATATTGTGCCATCTGGCTTTGGGATACGGACTGTGCGGGTATTTAACGTACCCCCTGAGTGTCCCAATGACGTAATCGGCCGTGTCCTGTCGCGGTATGGCACGGTGCTCAGCATCACGAATGAGAAGTGGGGAAGTGCCTACCGTTTCCAGGGCAACAGCGGCGTTCGAAGTGTCCGCATGGACCTCCGCCAGCACATCCCGTCGTACATAAATGTTGCGAGTACCAGGGCCCAGATCACCTATATTGGGCTACCGCAGACTTGCTCCCTTTGTCAATCGACGGAGCATCTCCGCGTGGACTGCCCGCGCCGGCGTCCTGTACAACTGCCGCGGGAACGCACTGCTGGTACCGACCTTGTGCCTCTCCTCAGCGAGGTAGTGGCGGGCGCTGCCCACCGTCCCGCTGAGCGAACTGACGTGTCGCCCCCGCCAGAAGCAGTGCAACCGGCACCCAGTGCACCGGTTGACGGACCCGTCCCGGACCAGACGCCCGTTGTGGCGGTACCGCCGGCGGCGTCTGATGTGCCTGCTATGGCGAGTGATGTGGTCGCTGTCGAACAGATGGAGGTCGTTCTTCCTACCCCGCCCCTCCCGGCAGATGACGCTAAGTCCCCCCGCCGTCGTCATCGGCGCAAGAAGGCGAACCCGGACCAGCCGGCGGAGGAGGCGGACGGTTTACGTCCCCCTGAGAGCGGCAGTGAGGCTGACTCTCAGGCCTCCTCAGTTTCCCGCTCTGTTTCCGCTGACCGCTCGGGCGGTATGCGGCAAACTGCTCGGCAACTAGAGGCTCTTATCAGTTCCTCGAGAGATCGTGGAGCGATCCCTGCAAAACGGAAACATGACCAGGGTAGCGACCAGCCAATGCAGCGTACTCGTACCCTTTCACATCCTACTGTGTCCGACGCGTCTGCGCCGCCTGGCTCAGACTATCCTGCCGATGGGGGAGGCCTGAACTGGGCTGACGACGAGGGCGATGACATGCGTGATTGAGTGGGGCTTTCCCCACATGAGCTGCTTCGTATTTGTTTCTCACGTCCGGGGTGATATCGCTGGGTTCTGGTGTGGATATTTCCACACCTGCTTCCCTACGGCCGTGACCCTATCTGCCGTTGTCTCCTCTGTGTTGCTCTCCCATGCCTGCCTTTGACCGTCCGCCGGGAGCCCTCTCCCTTTTAACGATCAATATCAACTCCATCTCCAACCCGGTCAAACTTCGATCTCTAAAGGACTTTCTCCGCCTTGGTGCGTTTGATGTGGTCTTTCTCCAGGAGGTTTGTGCCCCTTTTCTATCTGACCTTGCTGGTTATGAGGCACTGTATAACATCGACCCTGACGCCCGGCGGGGTACTGCTTTGCTCTGCCGCTCAGAGTTTACTCCATCCCACGTTACCACGCTACCCAACGGTCGCGTTCTTGCATGTATCCTTCAAGATGTCCTTTTTCTAAATGTCTATGCTCCTTCCGGTGCTAACCACAGGCATGACAGAACAACACTTTTTCAGTCTGATCTCCCCCCTTTCTTAGCAGCTCGTCGCCCTATCGTCTTTGGCGGAGACTTCAACTGTGTGGTTGCCGAAGTTGATCAGGTCCCGACGCCTATGCGGTGTGAAGCGCTCGCTTCGCTCCTTCGGGCGGCTGACCTTACTGACACGTGGCGCCACTTCCATCCCGCCTACACGCAATTTACCCACATCTATCCCACTGGAGCCAGCCGTATTGATCGTGTTTATGTCTCGGCTGATTTGACTCCCGCCCTTTGTGCCGTCCAAGTCATACCCGTGGCCTTTAGTGACCACTGTGCGTACTCGTGTTCCTTGCGTATCGCGGGTCCTGCCCCGGTTCCTCGTGGCACCTCTTGGAAGATGAATACCCTTCATCTGTCCCAGCCCGAACTTCGTGCTCTTGTCACGAAAACGTGGCAGGATTGTCTCGTGGACACTTCCCGGTACCCTACCACGGTGGTTTGGTGGCTCCGCTGTGCGAAGCCCCGGCTGCGACGTGTTATCCGGCAATATGGTCGCGACGTCGCCCACTGGAAACGTAGCACGTTGGCTTTCTATCAGCAGTGTCTCACTGACGCCCTGACTCTTCCTGCTGATAGGTACGATCAGCTCCGCATGCGCCTCAACAAAATTAAAGCGCAAATCCTTCGCTTCTCTCGGGAGAAAGCCGACGGTATGATGGTGCGGTGTCGTTCTGCATCCCTGATTGACGGCGAGGAGCCATCCCTTTATCACCTTGCCTCTGAACGAACTCGTGCCAAGAAGAACACCATTCTGCGCCTTAAGACAGACGATGGTGCGCGTATCACGGACAACCGTGACGTCCTCCAACACCTGACGGACCATTTCACACACCTCTTCCAGGATGTTGAGGTCGACGTCGCCGCCCAACGTGTACTTGTCAGTGGGGTGCCTACTTCTTTGGATCGTCATGACCGCGGCTCTTTAACCGAGCCCCTGACACTCGCTGACCTCACGTCTGTCCTCCGTGCCTGTCCGGGACGCAAGTCACCTGGCCCTGACGGTCTCCCTTATGAGTTCTACCAACAATTTTGGGACCTGCTCGGCGACCGTTTCTGCAAAATGTGCGAGGAGATTTTTGCTGGATGCGACTTACCCGCCGACTTTTTATCTGGACGTATTGCCCTTATTCCAAAGGTGACTGGTCACTGTCGAGCTCAAGACCTGCGTCCTATCACTGTCCTTAACACTGACTATAAGTTGGTGGCACGATGCGTGGCCTCTCGTCTCAAACAGGCAATGACTAAGGTACTTTGCCCCACTCAATCCTGTGGCGTTTCGCGTCGGAACATCTTCACCGCCGCTTCCCTGTACCGCGATGTTGTCTTCCTCACCGCTGACACTCGCACCCCGGCTGCCATTCTTTCCTTGGACTTCGCCGGTGCTTTTGACAGGGTCTCGCACCCTTACCTGCTGGGCGTTATGTCGCGGATGGGTTTTGGGGAGCGCTTCATACGCATCATCCGGCATTTCTTGGATGGGGCGAATTCCACTATCGTGGTGAACGGTTGTCGGTCGCGCCCCATTCCCATCAGACGGTCAGTTCGACAGGGGTGTCCCTTGTCGATGTATTTGTTTGCCTTAGCGCTGGACCCCTTGCTGCGTGACATAGGCCGGTTGGTCGACGGTGTCGCTCTCCCAGGCGTCACCTTCCGCTGTGCGGCCTACGCCGATGACGTTGGTGTGTTCGTTGCTAACGCCAGGGACATCGATTCCGTTCGCCGCGTTCTCGACGTTTATGAACGGGCCTCCGGTGCTCAGTTAAATCCCAACAAGACCGTGTTGCTTCCGCTAGGGCCACGATCATTGACCGTCGAACGCCCCTGGTACCGAATTGTGGGGGAACAGCGTATATTGGGTCTTGAGGTGACTGCCTGTCCGCAGCGTATGTTAACCCTCACGTGGCGGCGGCTTCTCACACGCATCAGGGGACTTTGCGTGAGCCACGCTGATCGGCGGCTCGACCTCCATCAACGCATCCAGCTGATTCATGGTTATCTCCTCTCACGAGCATGGTATGTCGCCCAACTCCTTACACTGCCGAAGCAGATCGGCCGAGCCATCTCACAAGCAGTATATTGGCTCTTGTGGCGGCATGCGCTATTCAAGGTTGATGCGCTGACCTGTACACTGCCGAAGGTCGATGGCGGCCTCGGCCTCATTGACTTTTCCCGGAAATGTGCGGCCCTTCTGATTCACCGTGTCGCCGCTTTGCGCGACGCCGACCCCGGTGGGACTACAGCGGTCCTCTTCGACCGTTATCGTCCACACTCGGCGCGTGCACCGGTCTGTTTGACGCATATTCCTTTCCGGCTGACGACGGTCAGAGACTATTACTTCCACCGCAGTTATGTCCTCACAGTGGCCACTGACAAGGCAAGAACGTCGAAGCGCCTTTACCAGGCACTCCGAGGCCAGCCCACGCCACATAAATTAGAGGACAGACGACCGTCGGTCATCTGGCACCAAGTTTGGGCTAATATTAACAACCCAGCCCTTCCCACGGCAGTTTCGGCGCTTTGGTACCGTGTCGTCAACAATTTAATCCCCACTAACCATCGCCTGGCGGCCATCCGCCTACGGCCCTCGGCTGCTTGCGGCCGCTGTGGTGACGTCGACACCAGGGAGCATCGCCTCCTCTGCCCCCACGTCACAGAAGTGTGGGCCCTTGCACGTGTGCTCATAGCGCTGATAGGTGGGACGACACCAGCAAATGTGTCCACAGACTGGTTCATTACCCCTGATCTTCAAACACAACCCCGACCAAGACGTAACGCAATGGTGTGGCTCTTGGGCCACACCATTTTCACGATCTACGACCTTTCCCTCACCGATGCTGTCTCTTTCATGGACTACCTGTGGAGCCAGCATCGCGTGGCGGAGTCTGCTCGAAACTATACGACCACTTTCGCCCGGTTTTTGAAAGTTGCAATGATCCATGGATGTCAAACGGTGTTCCAGGTTGCCTAGGGCACCTTATCCAGGCATTGCCTGGGCTTGCCCCTGGTTCTTTGCACCAATCCTTGACTTGACTCACCTCGGATTCGCAATTGGAACAATTATTGCAAAAACTTTATTGGAAAAATAGGAATCACGCCATCAATCTTAGAAGCTTATTTCTTCGTTAATTCTCTGGGCGATGGGATTATCTCGCCCGTTTCATTTTCACCTGTGTGTGCTGCCGTCCCTGTTTTTAATTTCCTTTCATTTCTATCTTTCTTTCTTTCTCCCTTTTGGTTCTCAAATCACTATTTCTTCACACCTGCAGAGCGAGGTGTCTTTCTGCGTCAAGTGTCGTCGCCCATTGCGGCATAGCAGAGTATGCCCCTTGCTTTTAATTTCGTTCCTGGCAACAAGTCTTGCTACTCAATGCACCCTGTTGTACGTGCTGCGTCGACACTCATACAACAAAGTGTAGTATTATTTAACATAAAAAAAAAAAAAAGTGTAGTATCTGTTCTTATCAGCTTAATATGGGCTGATATGGGCTGATTTCTGCACCGGGAAGCGGTCGCTTTTATTCTCCTGTTTCAGGTCCGCGACCTGAACAATGGAGCTTGTGGTGACGCTGCCGGCGGAGGTCTTCCGCTGCCGGATCTGCTTCGTCACCAAGGCTGCCGGGAGACCAACTTTTGGGGAGTACAAGGACCACTCGGCCCTTCTCCGCCACTACAGGAGGCTGCACGACCCGGAAACGGTTCCCGTTTTCGAGTGTCAGTTTTGCGGCCGACGCGACCCGCGGCTGAAGACGCTGCGGCTACACCAGCGGCTCTGCAATGCAGATTCCGCAACCCCCGGCGCTGCCAGTCGGGGGAGAGTGAGTATGGGACACGATGCCGTGTCTGGCTCTCTGGGGCACCCAGAGAGGTCAGCCGGCGGGAGGTCACAGGCGAGGGCCCCCGAAGCTAGTAGGACAGGCCCTTCGTCCTTAGTTAGTGCTGGGCGAAAGCCACAGGCGAAAGCGGCTCGGGAAGCTAGTACCATAGGCCGCCTAGCCTTAGATAATAGAGAGGGGCTATGGCCACAGCCCAGTCCGGTCCCCGAAGCTAGTAGGACAGACCGGCTGGACTTAGGATTAACTTACGCGGCGGTCCTGACCCGCAGCAGCGTGGTGGGCTCACAGGCTGCCTTGCCCTCACCCTGTGTGAGTGTGCAGGCGTCTGCGACGCCCAGGACGGCGGTGGTTGCCACCCCCGCGTCGTGTATACTCTGTGTGCGCACGCCGAGGAGGTCTGGCATCCCCCTGCCGACACGCTCCGCGACGTCAACCGCGTCGCCACGAGTGCCGAGCGCAAGTTCGGGAGGTGAAGGCAGCACGCTGCCGACGCCTGCCGCCGAACGCGTCGCTCCGGCCAGAGGCGCTGTGTCCGGCATGGGCCGCGGCTCGCCGCCGCCCGCGCCGGCCACTGCGCCCAGTGGCGTACGCTGGCCACGTCGTGCGGCTGCCGCAGGCGCCTCCCGCCCGCCATCTGTCGGGAGCGTGGGTACTGGCCTGGGACTGCCGCCCGCATTCGCTACGCCGCCAACAGGTGGCTCTGCGGTGCGGGTGGGCAGTGGCAGGCAGACTGCCTCGCTCGCCGCGACCGTTGGTGTTGTCATTCACGGCGCAGCCGCGCCGCCGGTTGACGCACCAAAGGCCGCGCGCCCGGCGGATGCACCGGATGGTGTGGTGCTTGTGCGGTCGCAGACGTACACGCGCCGCGTTTCCTCTGCCCTGCCGGCGGTTACGTCGAGTGACGCCCGTCACTCCGTCTCCGCTCAGGCAGGGAGTGCTATCAACTCAAAAGCTCCTGTTGCAGATCATGAGTGGCACGTAGTCACCCCAAGGAGGGACAGACGCCGTGCTGCAGGACGCAGACCACCGCCCCCGGACCGACGGCGCATCATACCGCCCAGTCCGCGTAACAGCGGCTCGGCGCGAGCCAACGCGCCTGGGCGGCCGGCGCGAGCTACACCTCGTGTATCTCGCGCCGGCGGCAGGGCGCGGGCGACCGCTGGGCCATCTGTTGGCGGCGCGGCGAACAACAGCCGCAGTGCGCTGGGCCCGAGCGCCAGGCCGGCGCGAGCTACACCTCGAGACGCCCGGCCGGCGCGGGCTACACCGGCCACCCCTACGACCACTGCGCCATCTGGTAGCGATCGTCGGGCACCCAGTCCGCGTAACAGCGGTCCGGGGCGAGCCGGCGCGTCCGGTCAGCCGGCGCGAGCTACACCCCGTGTCTCTCGCGCCGGCGGCGGGCCGCTGGCGACCGCCGGGCCATCTGTTGGCGGCGCGGCGAACACCAGCCGCGGTGCGCCCGACCCGAGCGCCAGGCCGGCGCAAGCTACACCGGCCCCTGCTGCTACCGCTGCGCCACCTGTCACCAGCGCGGCGATCGAGAGCAGCACTGAGCGGCCCACGCCAGATGGCAGCACGGCACCACCACCGACGCAGACGACGGAGCGGCGCGACGTGAACGGAGGGACTGCAGCTGCGTCTCCGAGAACTGGCAGCAAGAAGAGGAGACGCCGACGCCGTAACAACCGGCCCAGTCCCAACCTCCCACCGCAAGGCTCCCGTCCTACACCAGACCTGACAGGCCCCCCTGTACCCTCCGAACAGGGCGCAACTGAGGCAGCTCCGCCCCCCCCTCCCCCGGCCGACACTCGGCTAACGGAGAGGCAGCGGCGCTGGCTGGCGGCCCTGGAGAGCGTCCACAACCAACCGTGGGACGCATTCGTCGCGGTCGTCGAGGACTTCATCTCCGAGATCGCCGAGACGAAGCCACAACGCCAGGCAGCCGGAGGTCGACAGGATGGGCCACCAGCAGCAGCGCACCGCGGCCAGGGCCGCGCCGACGCTGCTGCCAATCCCCCTCCCCCTGCCCCTACACGCGGCCGCGGTGGGCGGCGCGGTGGACGTGGCGCACGGCGCGCGGCGGCCGCCGAGCGTCGGTACGACGCGAATGCAGCGTCTGAAATTCAGAAGCTGTACCGCGCGGACCGGCGCAAGGCGATGCAGCGCGTCCTTGGAGAGACGTCGCCGTACTGCCAAATCGATGGCAACGTGCTCACGGAGCACTTTAAGGTAATATATTCTAAATCCGACTTTTCCGTTACAGATGCACCAGCTGCTGTCCCGGACTTTGCCGCCACCACGCCTCCTGATGTCAGCGAGGAGGTCCTGCTGCCGATCACACCTTCAGAGGTGCAACAGCGGCTCCAGAAGGCGAGCAATACTGCTCCTGGGGCAGACGGAGTCACCTACTCGGACTTGCGACGTGAGGATCCTGGCTGCCATGTGCTAGCTAAGATCTTCTCGCGCTGCTGGAATGAGCGGAAGACTCCGGTGCAGTGGAAAATATCCACTACCGTCCTCATCCACAAGAAAGGGGACGTCTCGGACGTGACAAACTGGCGGCCTTTAGCATTGAGCTCTACCATCTCTAAGCTCTTTGCTGCAATCGTTGCGGACCGCACTTCTCTCTGGGCGGAGCGGTTGAACCTGCTCTCCCCAGAACAGAAGGGCTTCCGCACGTTTGAAGGCTGCTACGAGCACAACTTCATTGTGCAGACGGCAATTGACGATGCAAGGCGCAGGGGAGGCCAAGCATGCTTTGCTTGGCTTGATCTGGCGAATGCTTTTGGTTCAGTGCCTCACGCTCACCTCCTTGGAGTACTGAGCAGGATGGGACTACCAGAGCAACTGCACCATCTAATTGCCGACATGTACGATGGTTGCTCCACCCGCGTCCGTACATCTGACGGACTAACGGAGGAGATAGAGATCCAGGCAGGGGTCAAGCAGGGCTGTCCACTGTCGCCCATCGTCTTTAATCTCGCGCTCGAGCCGGTACTTCGCGCCGCAACCTCACTCAGAAATGAGTGTGGTATTCCGCTTAGCGGCGTCAGTGTGAGTGCACTGGCATATGCGGACGATATCGTGCTTCTGGCGCGGGATTCAGAGGCGATGCAGACGCTCCTCAATGTTGTGGGTGAGGCGGCGACGTGGGCCGGGCTTACCTTCAAGCCGTCGAAGTGTGCCACGCTTCACATCCGCCGTCGGCAGACACTAGGCTCGGTATTCGCCCTGCAAGGGGGAGAACCAGCCGTGCTCGGTGCGGGTGACGCCTACCTCCATCTTGGCGTTCCCACCGGGTACAAAGTCACGCAGACGCCAACGGATGCGATCGCGGCAATTCGACGCGACTTGCAGCACCTGGACGCTTCCCTGCTGGCTCCCTGGCAGAAGATTGACGCTGTGCGTGTCTTTCTCCTCCCTAGGCTTGACTTTGTCATGCGGGGCGGAGCGGTACGCAAGGGGCCGCTATCTGCACTCGACAAGGCAGTGAAAGCGGCTGTCAAATCATGGCTGTTCCTCCCACAGCGTGCGTCCACCGAACAGCTGTACCTCGCGCTGGGAGAGGGAGGATGCGGCCTGACGCCGCTCGCGGACGCTGCGGACATCTCGACGATCGTCCACGGCTTCCGCATGCTGCACTGCGACGACGCCACCGTCCGCGACATCGCCTGGGCCACACTAACTACGGCCGCGCGCCGCCGACTGGGGAGGGAGCCGAGTCGTTCCGACTTGGCCACCTACCTTAGCGGCAGCACTGAGGGTGACCTCGCACGCGACGGAGGTGACATCCAGTCACTGTGGACGCGCGTCAGGAACGCCACAAGGCGCCTAGCGCCGCGTGGCGTCACCTGGCGCTGGAGTGAACTGCTTTGTGAGTTGCAGGTGGAGGTCGGCGGCCAACCCGCCATCGCTGACGACGCGGAACACGGCGGCATCGGAGGGGTGACGCAGCCGGCCACGGAGGGGGCGGCGCCTGGGACTACACGACACCTCGATGATGGCGGCGATGGACCGCAGCACGATGATGACAGCGTGGGACGCACCGCCACCACTGGCGTCGAGCATGTCCGGGTGGGAGGGGGCGCCAAACGTCTTCTCTCACGGACGCTCCGCGAGTGTCTGAGGCAGCGCCTGCGCCACATCCTACTCAGGAAACCTGACCAGGGGAAGGTGTTCGAGTGTACCAGGGAGTCCACAGCGTCCAACCACTTCATAGCGGGAGGCAAATACACCCGCTTCGCAGACTGGCGCTTTATCCATCGCGCAAGGCTCGGAGTCGTGCCTCTGAACGGTTGTCGCCGCTTTGATGGGCGGGCAAACAACAACAAAGCCTGCCGACGCTGTGGCCACAACAACGAGACGCTCCCGCACGTGATCAACGCGTGCATGGTGCACTCAGCAGCCCTGCAGTATCGCCACAACGCGGTCCTCAACCGCCTCGCGACAGCAGTCGCTGGGCGGCCAAGGAGAGGAAACGCTGCTGTTCCTGACATCAGGATCAACCAAGCCGTCATAGGGGACAGCAGTGGGCTGCGTCCGGACCTCGTAATAACTGACGAGGCCGCTAAGACTGTGACCATCGTCGATGTGACAATCCCCTTCGAGAATAGGCGGATTGCGCTCGACAACGCTCGGCAACTGAAGAGGATAAAGTACGCCGACGTTGCGCGCGGATTAGCCGCTCGCGGCTATTCCGTCACTGTCGACGCCCTGGTTGTTGGCAGTCTGGGGGCGTGGGACCGCCAGAACGATGCAGTGCTTCGGCACCTAGGCATCGCTAGCCGCTACTGCCAACTGATGCGGCGGCTGATGGTGTCTGACACCATCAAGTGGTCCCGCGACATTTACGTGGAACACATTACTGGCCACCGCCAGTATGTGTCCCCCTAGACTGTGGCATGCTCTGACGTCAGGCTGCGAGACCCTCGAGACTGCAGTCGTCGGAGAACTTCGAGGTCGGTGCCTTCGTGACGTCGGCGTCGAGATTCTCCTCCACGACGCGGGACCTGCGGCGCTACACCATCTTCGCGCCGCACTGCAGCAGTGCCGAGTCAGTAGCGGTGCGTGCGGTGCTGCCTGGTGCCCCTCCCTCCGTGGTGTCCGCCGAATATGGCCCCCACCTCGGTTGGCGCGGTGCTAGGCGGCGCCAAACGTGTGCCTACTGCCCGGCAGTCTCCAGCCAGCGTGGGAAGCAACGCCCTCCTGCCACGACACCCCGGTGACGTCTGCCGCAAGGCGGACAGAGGGGAGAAGTCCGGCTGTGTGTGACCCGCCTGCGTGCGTGGCACACCAGCCGCTGGCAGCCGTGCATGTGCAGTGTGCTGTCAGGGCATGGAGAAGAATGTAATAAACAAAATAGATCCTAAACTAGCTCCATCCTTCCCCGTTCTGAAATTATCTAAGGCCGCGCCTACCGCAGGATTAATCTTAAGGTAATATACTTAAGCATCCGCGCCTAACGCGGCCTTCCAATATTTAAGTAGTGGGCTTAACCCACGAGTTAGAATAAGGTTCAATTACTTAAGTGCGGTTAGAACCGTTTTTCTAAATTTTATTTTATCTAAACTTAACAAATTTGTAAAACTCGCATTGTATAGAGTCATGAATATTTTTTTCTTAAATTTATACTTCTTAAAACTGTAACTAAGAATTATCTCGGAAAATAAAAATCTGTTCTTATCAGCTTAATATCTGATACGTCCTGCATCGCAGGACCAGAATATTAAACTCATTTTTGGCTCATGACGGAGTGCTAGGGGCTTGCTCCACCTCTGTCGCGGGTTGGCCCGGCATTGCAGTACCGCCGGGATCGGCCCACCTAAAATTAATTAAAACACAGCCTGAAATGGGTTAATATTCTGCAGTGATCAGATATTCCGCTGGTAGCAAAACTTGTTGTAGTTGTCGATTTGCCCAGTAGTTAGCTGCTTACACACCACGATTTCTTGTAATTAATTTAACATTATCTTACGTAATTTATTTATTTATTTTTTTTTTTTTTTTTTTTTTTTTTTTTTTTTGCGGTTAGCTGGACCGCTCTTGCAGCCGCATTACACTAGGCTGGTTATTTATGTGGGCACAGAAGGGTGCCTTCGGATGCCTCGTTGGCGTCACATATGGTCTGGCCACAGATAATTTTAATTACATTTTTTGGAGTTATATCCTTAGCTCCTCGCGAACGTCGTCGTCGCCGCCGCACGCACGCAGAATACGTGTGTACACACGTATGCAGTAGGCGGTGGACGATGTAAGCACTCGGCTAGGTGTAGCTCGCGCCGGTGTAGCTCGCGCCGGCCTGGCGCTGCTGTGGGGCGGCCTCACGGCTTCTCCACTGCCCTGGCAGCCGGCGGCGTTCAAATGGGAGTCGCAGTTTACTGTTCGCCATGGAGGGTAGTACTGGGCTGTTGACGAGTGCTCTCGCGAATTGTCCTTCCTTCCGGCACTTGCTTTTGCGATGTTTTCGACGGTCGCCTGTTGCCATATCGGCCCGTACCACCGTGTGTCACTCCCACATGTGGAGCGCACACGCTGCAAGCATTTAGGCCCTTCGACTGCGGTTTTTCCTTATCGCTTCTCGGCCTTTTGGCTAAGATCAAAGTGTAGTATCTGTTCTTATCAGCTTAATATCTGATACGTCCTGCATCGCAGGACCAGAATATTAAACTCATTTTTGGCTCATGACGGAGTGCTAGGGGCTTGCTCCACCTCTGTCGCGGGTTGGCCCGGCATTGCAGTACCGCCGGGATCGGCCCACCTAAAATTAATTAAAACATAGCCTGAAATGGGTTAACATTCTGCAGTTATCAGATATTCCGCTGGTAGCAAAACTTGTTGTAGTTGTCGATTTGCCCAGTAGTTAGCTGCGTACACACCACGATTTCTTGTAATTAATTTAACATTATCTTACGAAGTTTATTTATTTATTTATTTATTTTTTTTTTTTTTTTTTTTTTTTTTTCGCGGTTAGCCGGAACGCTCTTGCAGCCGCATTACACTAGGCTGGTAATTTATGTGGGCACAGAAGGGTGCCTTCGGATGCCTCGTTGGCGTCACATATGGTCCGGCCACAGATAATTTTAATTACATTTTTTGGAGTTATATCCTTAGCTCCTCGCGAACGTCGTCGTCGCCGCCGCACGCACGCAGAATACGTGTGTACACACGTATGCAGTAGGCGGTGGACGATGTAAGCACTCGGCTAGGTGTAGCTCGCGCCGGCCTCGCGCCGGTGTAGCTCGCGCCGGCCTGGCGCTGCTGTGGGGCGGCCTCACGGCTTCTCCACTGCCCTGGCAGCCGGCGGCGTTCAAATGGGAGTCGCAGTTTACTGTTCGCCATGGAGGGTAGTACTGGGCTGTTGACGAGTGCTCTCGCGAATTGTCCTTCCTTCCGGCACTTGCTTTTGCGATGTTTTCGACGGTCGCCTGTTGCCATATCGGCCCGTACCACCGTGTGTCACTCCCACATGTGGAGCGCACACGCTGCAAGCATTTAGGCCCTTCGACTGCGGTTTTTCCTTATCGCTTCTCGGCCTTTTGGCTAAGAAGCACCCCGCGGTCGGAGCGGTCCGTTGTGCTCTGTAGCGGGTCGCGAGTCGCGTTTCGTGGTCGTTTCGTTTCGTTTGTTCTTGGTTTTTCCAGCGTTGATATTTTTGCGGTGAATATGTCGAACCGGTCGAACAGTATTCAATGCGTATTCGACAGAGCAGCGAGACGGCCTACGGCCTTTGAAATACAGGAATGGATATTTGGTGATCTGAAAGTACCGGAAAATGACGTCGACACCTTTCAACTGGATTTGTCTTATTCTCGTTATTCGTGAAATTTCTCGACCAGGAGAAATACGAAAAGTATGGCCTGGCACTCGCGGGCGAACATCCGTTCCGCTACTTCGATGGAACTGTCGGAACAGTGCATATTGTGCCATCTGGCTTTGGGATACGGACTGTGCGGGTATTTAACGTACCCCCTGAGTGTCCCAATGACGTAATCGGCCGTGTCCTGTCGCGGTATGGCACGGTGCTCAGCATCACGAATGAGAAGTGGGGAAGTGCCTACCGTTTCCAGGGCAACAGCGGCGTTCGTAGTGTCCGCATGGACCTCCGCCAGCACATCCCGTCGTATATAAATGTTGCGAGTACCAGGGCCCAGATCACCTATATTGGGCAACCGCAGACTTGCTCCCTTTGTCAATCGACGGAGCATCTCCGCGTGGACTGCCCGCGCCGGCGTCCTGTACAACTGCCGCGGGAACGCACTGCTGGTACCGACCTTGTGCCTCTCCTCAGCGAGGTAGTGGCGGGCGCTGCCCACCGTCCCGCTGAGTGAACTGACGTGTCGCCCCCGCCAGAAGCAGTGCAACCGGCACCCAGTGCACCGGTTGACGGACCCGTCCCGGACCAGACGCCCGTTGTGGCGGTACCGCCGGCGGCGTCTGATGTGCCTGCTATGGCGAGTGATGTGGTCGCTGTCGAACAGATGGAGGTCGTTCTTCCTACCCCGCCCCTCCCGGCAGATGACGCTAAGTCCCCCCGCCGTCGTCATCGGCGCAAGAAGGCGAACCCGGACCAGCCGGCGGAGGAGGCGGACGGTTTACGTCCCCCTGAGAGCGGCAGTGAGGCTGACTCTCAGGCCTCCTCAGTTTCTCGCTCTGTTTCCGCTGACCGCTCGGGCGGTATGCGGCAAACTGCTCGGCAACTAGAGGCTCTTATCAGTTCCTCGCGAGATCGTGGAGCGATCCCTGCAAAACGAAAACATGACCAGGGTAGCGACCAGCCAATGCAGCGTACTCGTACCCTTTCACATCTTACTGTGTCCGACGCGTCTGCGCCGCCTGGCTCAGACTATCCTGCCGATGGGGGAGGCCTGAACTGGGCTGACGACGAGGGCGATGACATGCGTGATTGAGTGGGGCTTTCCCCACATGAGCTGCTTCGTATTTGTTTCTCACGTCCGGGGTGATATCGCTGGGTTCTGGTGTGGATATTTCCACACCTGCTTCCCTACGGCCGTAACCCTATCTGCCGTTGTCTCCTCTGTGTTGCTCTCCCATGCCTGCCTTTGACCGTCCGCCGGGAGCCCTCTCCCTTTTAACGATCAATATCAACTCCATCTCCAACCCGGTCAAACTTCGATCTCTAAAGGACTTTCTCCGCCTTGGTGCGTTTGATGTGGTCTTTCTCCAGGAGGTTTGTGCCCCTTTTCTATCTGACCTTGCTGGTTATGAGGCACTGTATAACATCGACCCTGACGCCCGGCGGGGTACTGCTTTGCTCTACCGCTCAGAGTTTACTCCATCCCACGTTACCACGCTACCCAACGGTCGCGTTCTTGCATGTATCCTTCAAGATGTCCTTTTTCTAAATGTCTATGCTCCTTCTGGTGCTAACCACAGGCATGACAGAACGACACTTTTTCAGTCTGATCTCCCCCCTTTCTTAGCAGCTCGTCGCCCTATCGTCTTTGGCGGAGACTTCAACTGTGTGGTTGCCGAAGTTGATCAGGTCCCGACGCCTATGCGGTGTGAAGCGCTCGCTTCGCTCCTTCGGGCGGCTGACCTTACTGACACGTGGCGCCACTTCCATCCCGCCTACACGCAATTTACCCACATCTATCCCACTGGAGCCAGCCGTATTGATCGTGTTTATGTCTCGGCTGATTTGACTCCCGCCCTTTGTGCCGTCCAAGTCATACCCGTGGCCTTTAGTGACCACTGTGCGTACTCGTGTTCCTTGCGTATCGCGGGTCCTGCCCCGGTTCCTCGTGGCACCTCTTGGAAGATGAATACCCTTCATCTATCCCTGCCCGAACTTCGTGCTCTTGTCACGAAAACGTGGCAGGATTGTCTCGTGGACACTTCCCGGTACCCTACCACGGTGGTTTGGTGGCTCCGCTGTGCGAAGCCCCGGCTGCGACGTGTTATCCGGCAATATAGTCGCGACGTCGCCCACTGGAAACGTAGCACGTTGGCTTTCTATCAGCAGTGTCTCACTGACGCCCTGACTCTTCCTGCTGACAGGTACGATCAGCTCCGCATGCGCCTCAACAAAATTAAAGCGCAAATCCTTCGCTTCTCTCGGGAGAAAGCCGACGGTATGATGGTGCGGTGTCGTTCTGCATCCCTGATTGATGGCGAGGAGCCATCCCTTTATCACCTTGCCTCTGAACGAACTCGTGCCAAGAAGAACACCATTCTGCGCCTTAAGACAGACGATGGTGCGCGTATCACGGACAACCGTGACGTCCTCCAACACCTGACGGACCATTTCACACACCTCTTCCAGGATGTTGAGGTCGACGTCGCTGCCCAACGTGTACTTGTCAGTGGGGTGCCTACTTCTTTGGATCGTCATGACCGCGACTCTTTAACTGAGCCCCTGACACTCGCTGACCTCACGTCTGTCCTCCGTGCCTGTCCGGGACGCAAGTCACCTGGCCCCGACGGTCTCCCTTATGAGTTCTACCAACAATTTTGGGACCTGCTCGGCGACCGTTTCTGCAAAATGTGCGAGGAGATTTTTGCTGGATGCGACTTACCCGCCGACTTTTTATCTGGACGTATTGCCCTTATTCCAAAGGTGACTGGTCACTGTCGAGCTCAAGACCTGCGTCCTATCACTGTCCTTAACACTGACTATAAGTTGGTGGCACGATGCGTAGCCTCTCGTCTCAAACAGGCGATGACTAAGGTACTTTGCCCCACTCAATCCTGTGGCGTTTCGCGTCGGAACATCTTCACCGCCGCTTCCCTGTACCGCGATGTTGTCTTCCTCACCGCTGACACTCGCACCCCGGCTGCCATTCTTTCCTTGGACTTCGCCGGTGCTTTTGACAGGGTCTCGCACCCTTACCTGCTGGGCGTTATGTCGCGGATGGGTTTTGGGGAGCGCTTCATACGCATCATCCGGCATTTCTTGGATGGGGCGAATTCCACTATCGTGGTGAACGGTTGCCGGTCGCGCCCCATTCCCATCAGACGGTCAGTTCGACAGGGGTGTCCCTTGTCGATGTATTTGTTTGCCTTAGCGCTGGACCCCTTGCTGCGTGACATAGGCCGGTTGGTCGACGGTGTCGCTCTCCCAGGCGTCACCTTCCGCTGTGCGGCCTACGCCGATGACGTTGGTGTGTTCGTTGCTAACGCCAGGGACATCGATTCCGTTCGCCGCGTTCTCGACGTTTATGAACGGGCCTCCGGTGCTCAGTTAAATCCCAACAAGACCGTGTTGCTTCCGCTAGGGCTACGATCATTGACCGTCGAACGCCCCTGGTACCGCGTTGTGGGGGAACAGCGTATCTTGGGTCTTGAGGTGACTGCCTGTCCGCAGCGTATGTTAACCCTCACGTGGCGGCGGCTTCTCACACGCATCAGGGGCCTTTGCGTGAGCCACGCTGATCGACGGCTCGACCTCCATCAACGCATCCAGCTGATTAATGGTTATCTCCTCTCACGGGCATGGTATGTCGCCCAACTCCTTACGCTGCCCAAGCAGATCGGCCGAGCCATCTCGCAAGCAGTTTATTGGCTCTTGTGGCGGCATGCGCTGTTCAAGGTTGATGCGCTGACCTGTACGTTGCCGAAGGTCGATGGCGGCCTCGGCCTCATTGACTTTTCCCGGAAATGTGCGGCCCTTCTGATACACCGTGTCGCTGCTTTGCGCGAAGCCGACCCCGGTGGGACTACAGCGGTCCTCTTCGACCGTTATCGTCCACACTCGGCGCGTGCACCAATCTGTTTGACGCATATTCCGTTCCGGCTGACGACGGTCAGAGACTATTACTTCCACCGCAGTTATGTCCTCACAGTGGCCACTGACAAGGCACGCACGTCGAAGCGCCTTTACCAGGCACTCCGAGGCCAGCCCAAGCCACATAAATTAGAGGACAGACGACCGTCGGTCATCTGGCGCCAAGTTTGGGCTAATATTAACAACTCAGCCCTTCCCACGGCAGTTTCGGCGCTATGGTACCGTGTCGTCAACAATTTAATCCCCACTAACCATCGCCTGGCGGCCATCCGCCTACGGCCCTCGGCTGCTTGCGGCCGCTGTGGTGACGTTGACACCAGGGAGCATCGCCTCCTCTGCCCCCACGTCACAGAAGTGTGGACCCTTGCACGTGTACTCATAGCGCTGATCGGTGGGACGACGCCAGCAAATGTGTGCACCGACTGGTTCCTTACACCTGATCTTCAAACACAACCCCGACCAAGGCGTAACGCAATGGTGTGGCTCTTGGGCCACACCATTTTCACGATCTACGACCTTTCCCTCGCCGATGCTGTCTCTTACATGGACTACCTGTGGAGCCAGCATCGCGTGGCGGAATCTGCTCACAACTATACGACCACTTTTGCCCGGTATTTGAAAGTTGCAATGATCCATGGATATCAAACGGTGTTCCAGGTTGCCTAGGGCGCCTTGTCCAGGCATTGCCTGGGCTTGCCCCTGGTTCTTTGCACCAATCTTTGACTTGACTCACCCCAGATTCGCAATTGGAACAATTATTGCAAAAACTTTATTGGAAAAATAGGAATCACGCAATCAATCTTAGAAGCTTATTCCTTAGTTAATTCTCTGGGCGATGGGATTATCTCGCCAGTTTCATTTTCACTTGTGTGTGCTGCCATCCCTGTTTTTAATTTCCTTTCATTTCTATCTTTCTTTCTTTCTTCCTTTTTGGTTCTCCACTCACTATTTCTTCACACCTGCAGAGCGAGGTGTCTTTCTGAGTCAAGTGTCGTCGCCCACTGCGGCATAGCAGAGTGTGCCCCTCGCTTTTAATTTCGTTCCTGGCAACAAGTCTTGCTACTCAATGCACCCTGTGCGTGCTGCGTCGACACTCTAGATAAAAAAAAAAAAACAAAAAAAAAAAAAAATAGAAAAAAAAAAAAAAAAAAAAAAAAAAAGTGTAGTATCTGTTCTTATCAGCTTAATATGGGCTGATATGGGCTGATTTCTGCACCGGGAAGCGGTCGCTTTTATTCTCCTGTTTCAGGTCCGCGACCTGAACAATGGAGCTTGTGGTGACGCTGCCGGCGGAGGTCTTCCGCTGCCGGATCTGCTTCGTCACCAAGGCTGCCGGGAGACCTACTTTTGGCGAGTACAAGGACCACTCGGCCCTTCTCCGCCACTATAGGAGGCTGCACGACCCGGAAACGGTTCCCGTTTTCGAGTGTCAGTTTTGCGGCCGACGCGACCCGCGGCTGAAGACGCTGCGGTTACACCAGCGGCTCTGCAATGCAGATTCCGCAACCCCCGGCGCTGCCAGTCGGGGGAGAGTGAGTATGGGACACGATGCCGTGTCTGGCTCTCTGGGGCACCCAGAGAGGTCAGCCGGCGGGAGGTCACAGGCGAGGGCCCCCGAAGCTAGTAGGACAGGCCCTTCGTCCTTAGTTAGTGCTGGGCGCAAGCCACAGGCGAAAGCGGCTCGGGAAGTTAGTACCATAGGCCGCCTAGCCTTAGATAATAGAGAGGGGCTATGGCCACAGCCCAGTCCGGTCCCCGAAGCTAGTAGGACAGACCGGCTGGACTTAGGATTAACTTACGCGGCGGTCCTGACCCGCAGCAGCGTGGTGGGCTCACAGGCTGCCTTGCCCTCACCCTGTGTGAGTGTGCAGGCGTCTGCGACGCCCAGGACGGCGGTGGTTGCCACCCCCGCGTCGTGTGTGCTCTGTGTGCGCACGCCGAGGAGGTCTGGCATCCCCCTGCCGACACGCTCCGCGACGTCAACCGCGTCGCCACGAGTGCCGAGCGCAAGTTCGGGAGGTGAAGGCAGCACGCTGCCGACGCCTGCCGCCGAACGCGTCGCTCCGGCCAGAGGCGCTATGTCCGGCATGGGCCGCGGCTCGCCGCCACCCGCGCCGGCCATTGCACCCAGTGGCGTACGCTGGCCACGTCGTGCGGCTGCCGCAGGCGCCTCCCGCCCGCCATCTGTCGGGAGCGTGGGTACCGGCCTGGGACTGCCGCCCGCATTCGCTACGCCGCCAACAGGTGGCTCTGCGGTGCGGGCGAGCAGTGGCAGGCAGGCTGCCTCGCTCGCCGCGACCGTTGGTGTTGTCATTCACGGCGCAGCCGCGCCGCCGGTTGACGCACCAAAGGCCGCGCGCCCGGCGGATGCACGGGATGGTGTGGTGCTTGTGCGGTCGCAGACGTACACGCGCCGCGTTTCCTCTGCCCTACCGGCGGTTACGTCGAGTGACGCCCGTCACTCCGTCTCCGCTCAGGCAGGGAGTGCTATTAACCCAAAAGCTCCTGTTGCAGATCATGAGTGGCACGTAGTCACCCCACGGAGGGACAGACGCCGTGCTGCAGGACGCAGACCACCGCCCCCGGACCGACGGCGCATCATACCGCCCAGTCCGCGTAACAGTGGCCCGACGCGAACCAACGCGCCTGGGCGGCCGGCGCGAGCTACACCTCGTGTATCTCGCGCCGGCGGCGGGCCGCTGGCGACCGCCGGGCCATCTGTTGGCGGCGCGGCGAACAACAGCCGCGGTGCGCTGGGCCCGAGCGCCAGGCCGGCGCGAGCTACACCTCGAGACGCCCGGCCGGCGCGGGCTACACCGGCCACCCCTACGACCACTGCGCCATCTGGTAGCGATCGTCGGGCACCCAGTCCGCGTAGCAGCGGCCCGGGGCGAGCCGGCGCGTCCGGTCAGCCGGCGCGAGCTACACCCCGTGTTTCTCGCGCCGGCGGCGGACCGCTGGCGACCGCCGGGCCATCTGTTGGCGGCGCGGCGAACACCAGCCGCGGAGCGCCCGACCCGAGCGCCAGGCCGGCGCAAGCTACACCGGCCCCTGCTGCTACCGCTGCGCCACCTGTCACCAGCGCGGTGATCGAAAGCAGCACTGTGCGGCCCACGCCAGATGGCAGCACGGCACCACCACCGACGCAGACGACGGAGCGGCGCGACGTGAACGGAGGGACTGCAGCTGCGTCTCCGAGAACTGGCAGCAAGAAGAGGAGACGCCGACGCCGTAACACCCGGCCCAGTCCCAACCTCCCGCCGCAAGGCTCCCGTCCTACACCAGACCTGACAGGCCCCCCTGTACCCTCCGAACAGGGCGCAACTGAGGCAGCTCCGCCCCCCCCTCCCCCGGCCGACGCTCGGCTAACGGAGAGGCAGCGGCGCTGGCTGGCGGCCCTGGAGAGCGTCCACAACCAACCGTGGGACGCATTCGTCGCGGCCGTCGAGGATTTCATCGCCGAGATCGCCGAGACGAAGCCACAACGCCAGGCAGCCGGAGGTCGACAGGATGGGCCACCAGCAGCAGCGCACCGCGGCCAGGGCCGCGCCGACGCTGCTGCCAATCCCCCTCCCCCTGCCCCTACACGCGGCCGCGGTGGGCGGCGCGGTGGACGTGGCGCACGGCGCGCGGCGGCCGCCGAGCGTCGGTACGACGCGAATGCAGCGTCTGAGATTCAGAAGCTGTACCGCGCGGACCGGCGCAAGGCGATGCAGCGCGTCCTTGGCGAGACGTCGCCGTACTGCCAAATCGATGGCAACGTGCTCACGGAGCACTTTAAGGTAATATACTCTAAATCCGACTTTTCCGTTACAGATGCACCAGCTGCTGTCCCGGACTTTGCCGCCACCACGCCTCCTGATGTCAGCGAGGAGGTCCTGCTGCCGATCACACCTTCAGAGGTGCAACAGCGGCTCCAGAAGGCGAGCAATACTGCTCCTGGGGCAGACGGAGTCACCTACTCGGACTTGCGACGTGAGGATCCTGGCTGCCACGTGCTAGCTAAGATCTTCTCGCGCTGCTGGAATGAGCGGAAGACTCCGGTGCAGTGGAAAATATCCACTACCGTCCTCATCCACAAGAAAGGGGACGTCTCGGACGTGACAAACTGGCGGCCTTTAGCATTGAGCTCTACCATCTCTAAGCTCTTTGCTGCAATCGTTGCGGACCGCACTTCTCTCTGGGCAGAGCGGTTGAACCTGCTCTCCCCAGAACAGAAGGGCTTCCGCACGTTTGAAGGCTGCTACGAGCACAACTTCATTGTGCAGACGGCAATTGACGATGCAAGGCGCAGGGGAGGCCAAGCATGCTTTGCTTGGCTTGATCTGGCGAATGCTTTCGGCTCAGTGCCTCACGCTCACCTCCTTGGAGTACTGAGCAGGATGGGACTACCAGAGCAATTGCACCGTCTAATTGCCGACATGTACGATGGTTGCTCCACCCGCATCCGTACATCTGACGGACTAACGGAGGAGATAGAGATCCAGGCGGGGGTCAAGCAGGGCTGTCCACTGTCGCCCATCGTCTTTAATCTCGCGCTCGAGCCGGTACTTCGCGCCGCAACCTCACTCAGAAATGAGTGTGGTATTCCGCTTAGCGGCGTCAGTGTGAGTGCACTGGCGTATGCGGACGATATCGTGCTTCTGGCGCGGGATTCAGAGGCGATGCAGACGCTCCTCAATGTTGTGGGTGAGGCGGCGACGTGGGCCGGGCTTACCTTCAAGCCGTCGAAGTGTGCCACGCTTCACATCCGCCGTCGGCAGACACTAGGCTCGGTATTCGCCCTGCAAGGGGGAGAACCAGCCGTGCTCGGTGCGGGTGACGCCTACCTCCATCTTGGCGTTCCCACCGGGTACAAAGTCACGCAGACGCCAACGGATGCGATCGCGGCAATTCGACGCGACTTGCAGCACCTGGACGCTTCCCTGCTGGCTCCCTGGCAGAAGATTGACGCTGTGCGTGTCTTTCTCCTCCCTAGGCTTGACTTTGTCATGCGGGGCGGAGCGGTACGCAAGGGGCCGCTATCTGCACTCGACAAGGCAGTGAAAGCGGCTGTCAAATCATGGCTGTTCCTCCCACAGCGTGCGTCCACCGAACAGCTGTACCTCGCGCTGGGAGAGGGAGGATGCGGCCTGACGCCGCTCGCGGACGCTGCGGACATCTCCACCATCGTCCACGGCTTCCGCATGCTGCACTGCGACGACGCCACCGTCCGCGACATCGCCTGGGCCACTCTAACTACGGCCGCGCGCCGCCGACTGGGGAGGGAGCCGAGTCGTTCCGACTTGGCCACCTACCTTAGCGGCAGCACTGAGGGTGACCTCGCACGCGACGGAGGTGACATCCAGTCACTGTGGACGCGCGTCAGGAACGCCACAAGGCGCCTAGCGCCGCGTGGCGTCACCTGGCGCTGGAGTGAGCTGCTTTCTGAGTTGCAGGTGGAGGTCGGCGGCCGACCCGCCATCGCTGACGACGCGGAACACGGCGGCATCGGAGGGGTGACGCAGCCGGCCACGGAGGGGACGGCGCCTGGGACTACACGACACCTCGAAGATGGCGGCGATGGACCGCAGCACGATGATGACAGCGTGGGACGCACCGCCAACACTGGCGTCGAGCATGTCCGGGTGGGAGGGGGCGCCAAACGTCTTCTCTCGCGGACGCTCCGCGAGTGTCTGAGGCAGCGCCTGCGACACATTCTACTCAGGAAACCGGACCAGGGGAAGGTGTTTGAGTGCACCAGGGAGTCCACAGCGTCCAACCACTTCATAGCGGGAGGCAAATACACCCGCTTCGCAGACTGGCGCTTTATCCATCGCGCCAGGCTCGGAGTCGTGCCTCTGAACGGTTGTCGCCGCTTTGATGGGCGGGCCAACAACAACAAAGCCTGCAGACGCTGTGGCCACAACAACGAGACGCTCCCGCACGTAATTAACGCGTGCATGGTGCACTCAGCAGCCCTGCAGTATCGCCACAACGCGGTCCTCAACCGCCTCGCGACAGCAGTCGCAGGGCGGCCAAGAAGAGGAAACACTGCTGTTCCTGACATCAGGATCAACCAAGCCGTCATAGGGGACAGCAGTGGGCTGCGTCCGGACCTCGTAATAACTGACGAGGTCGCGAAGACTGTAACCATCGTTGATGTGACAATCCCCTTCGAGAACAGGCGGATTGCGCTCGACAACGCTCGGCAACTGAAGAGGATAAAGTACGCCGACGTTGCGCGCGGATTAGCCGCTCGCGGCTATTACGTCACTGTCGACGCCCTGGTTGTCGGCAGTCTGGGGGCGTGGGACCGCCAGAACGATGCAGTGCTTCGGCACCTAGGCATCGCTAGCCGCTACTGCCAACTGATGCGGCGGCTGATGGTGTCTGACACCATCAAGTGGTCCCGCGACATCTACGTGGAACACATTACTGGCCACCGCCAGTATGTGTCCCCCTAGACTGTGGCATGCTCTGACGTCAGGCTGCGAGACCTTCGAGACTGCAGTCGTCGGAGAACTTCGAGGTCGGTGCCTTCGTGACGTCGGCGTCGAGATTCTCCTCCACGACGCGGGACCGCGGCGCTACACCATCTTCGCGCTGCACTGCAGCAGTGCCGAGTCAGTAGCGGTGCGTGCGGTGCTGCCTGGTGCCCCTCCCTCCGTGGTGTCCGCCGAATATGGCCCCCACCTCGGTTGGCGCGGTGCTGGGCGGCGCCGAACGTGTGCCTACTGCCCGGCAGTCTCCAGCCAGCGTGGGAAGCAACGCCCTCCTGCCACGACACCCCGGTGACGTCTGCCGCAAGGCGGACAGAGGGGAGAAGTCCGGCTGTGTGTGACCCGCCTGCGTGCGTGGCACACCAGCCGCTGGCAGCCGTGCATGTGCAGTGTGCTGTCAGGGCATGGAGAAGAATGCAATAAATAAAATAGACCCTAAAACTAGGTCCAAACTTTCCCCAGTGTGAGTTATCTAAGGCCGCGCCTATCGCGGAATTAATCTTAAGGTAATATACTTAAGCATCCGCGCCTAACGCGGTCTTCCAATATTTAAGTAGTGGGCTTAACCCACGAATTAGAATAAGATTCAACTATTTAAGTGCGGTTAGAACCGTTTACTATATATTTTAACTTAAAATTTTCATTAAATTTGTAATACTCGATTTATATAGAGTCATGAATATTCTTTCTTAAATTTATACTTCTTAAAACTGTAACTAAGAATTATCTCGGAAAATAAAAATCTGTTCTTATCAGCTTAATATGGGCTGATATGGGCTGATTTCTGCACCGGGAAGCGGTCGCTTTTATTCTCCTGTTTCAGGTCCGCGACCTGAACAATGGAGCTTGTGGTGACGCTGCCGGCGGAGGTCTTCCGCTGCCGGATCTGCTTCGTCACCAAGGCTGCCGGGAGACCTACTTTTGGCGAGTACAAGGACCACTCGGCCCTTCTCCGCCACTATAGGAGGCTGCACGACCCGGAAACGGTTCCCGTTTTCGAGTGTCAGTTTTGCGGCCGACGCGACCCGCGGCTGAAGACGCTGCGGTTACACCAGCGGCTCTGCAATGCAGATTCCGCAACCCCCGGCGCTGCCAGTCGGGGGAGAGTGAGTATGGGACACGATGCCGTGTCTGGCTCTCTGGGGCACCCAGAGAGGTCAGCCGGCGGGAGGTCACAGGCGAGGGCCCCCGAAGCTAGTAGGACAGGCCCTTCGTCCTTAGTTAGTGCTGGGCGCAAGCCACAGGCGAAAGCGGCTCGGGAAGTTAGTACCATAGGCCGCCTAGCCTTAGATAATAGAGAGGGGCTATGGCCACAGCCCAGTCCGGTCCCCGAAGCTAGTAGGACAGACCGGCTGGACTTAGGATTAACTTACGCGGCGGTCCTGACCCGCAGCAGCGTGGTGGGCTCACAGGCTGCCTTGCCCTCACCCTGTGTGAGTGTGCAGGCGTCTGCGACGCCCAGGACGGCGGTGGTTGCCACCCCCGCGTCGTGTGTGCTCTGTGTGCGCACGCCGAGGAGGTCTGGCATCCCCCTGCCGACACGCTCCGCGACGTCAACCGCGTCGCCACGAGTGCCGAGCGCAAGTTCGGGAGGTGAAGGCAGCACGCTGCCGACGCCTGCCGCCGAACGCGTCGCTCCGGCCAGAGGCGCTATGTCCGGCATGGGCCGCGGCTCGCCGCCACCCGCGCCGGCCATTGCACCCAGTGGCGTACGCTGGCCACGTCGTGCGGCTGCCGCAGGCGCCTCCCGCCCGCCATCTGTCGGGAGCGTGGGTACCGGCCTGGGACTGCCGCCCGCATTCGCTACGCCGCCAACAGGTGGCTCTGCGGTGCGGGCGAGCAGTGGCAGGCAGGCTGCCTCGCTCGCCGCGACCGTTGGTGTTGTCATTCACGGCGCAGCCGCGCCGCCGGTTGACGCACCAAAGGCCGCGCGCCCGGCGGATGCACGGGATGGTGTGGTGCTTGTGCGGTCGCAGACGTACACGCGCCGCGTTTCCTCTGCCCTACCGGCGGTTACGTCGAGTGACGCCCGTCACTCCGTCTCCGCTCAGGCAGGGAGTGCTATTAACCCAAAAGCTCCTGTTGCAGATCATGAGTGGCACGTAGTCACCCCACGGAGGGACAGACGCCGTGCTGCAGGACGCAGACCACCGCCCCCGGACCGACGGCGCATCATACCGCCCAGTCCGCGTAACAGTGGCCCGACGCGAACCAACGCGCCTGGGCGGCCGGCGCGAGCTACACCTCGTGTATCTCGCGCCGGCGGCGGGCCGCTGGCGACCGCCGGGCCATCTGTTGGCGGCGCGGCGAACACCAGCCGCGGTGCGCCCGACCCGAGCGCCAGGCCGGCGCAAGCTACACCGGCCCCTGCTGCTACCGCTGCGCCACCTGTCACCAGCGCGGCGATTGAAAGCAGCACTGAGCGGCCCACGCCAGATGGCAGCACGGCACCACCACCGACGCAGACGACGGAGCGGCGCGACGTGAACGGAGGGACTGCAGCTGCGTCTCCGAGAACTGGCAGCAAGAAGAGGAGACGCCGACGCCGTAACACCCGGCCCAGTCCCAACCTCCCGCCGCAAGACTCCCGTCCTTCACCAGACCTGACAGGCCCCCCTGTACCCTCCGAACAGGGCGCAACTGAGGCAGCTCCGCCCCCCCCTCCCCCGGCCGACGCTCGGCTAACGGAGAGGCAGCGGCGCTGGCTGGCGGCCCTGGAGAGCGTCCACAACCAACCGTGGGGCGCATTCGTCGCGGTCGTCGAGGACTTCATCTCCGAGATAGCCGAGACGAAGCCACAACGCCAGGCAGCCGGAGGTCGACAGGATGGGCCACCAGCAGCAGCGCACCGCGGCCAGGGCCGCGCCGACGCTGCTGCCAATCCCCCTCCCCCTGCCCCTACACGCGGCCGCGGTGGGCGGCGCGGTGGACGTGGCGCACGGCGCGCGGCGGCCGCCGAGCGTCGGTACGACGCGAATGCAGCGTCTGAGATTCAGAAGCTGTACCGCGTGGACCGGCGCAAGGCGATGCAGCGCGTCCTTGGCGAGACGTCACCGTACTGCCAAATCGATGGCAGCGTGCTCACGGAGCACTTTAAAAATATCTATGCTAAATCTGACTTCTCTCTTTCAGATGCACCAGCTGCTGTCCCGGACTTTGCCGCCACCACGCCTCCTGATGTCAGCGAGGAGGTCCTGCTGCCGATCACACCTTCAGAGGTGCAACAGCGGCTCCAGAAGGCGAGCAATACTGCTCCTGGGGCAGACGGAGTCACCTACTCGGACTTGCGACGTGAGGATCCTGGCTGCCATGTGCTAGCTAAGATCTTCTCGCGCTGCTGGAATGAGCGGAAGACTCCGGTGCAGTGGAAAATATCCACTACCGTCCTCATCCACAAGAAAGGGGACGTCTCGGACGTGACAAACTGGCGGCCTTTAGCATTGAGCTCTACCATCTCTAAGCTCTTTGCTGCAATCGTTGCGGACCGCACTTCTCTCTGGGCGGAGCGGTTGAACCTGCTCTCCCCAGAACAGAAGGGCTTCCGCACGTTTGAAGGCTGCTACGAGCACAACTTCATTGTGCAGACGGCAATTGATGATGCAAGGCGCAGGGGAGGCCAAGCATGCTTTGCTTGGCTTGATCTGGCGAATGCTTTCGGTTCAGTGCCTCACGCTCACCTCCTTGGAGTACTGAGCAGGATGGGACTACCAGAGCAATTGCACCATCTAATTGCCGACATGTACGATGGTTGCTCCACCCGCGTCCGTACATCTGACGGACTAACGGAGGAGATAGAGATCCAGGCAGGGGTCAAGCAGGGCTGTCCACTGTCGCCCATCGTCTTTAATCTCGCGCTCGAGCCGGTACTTCGCGCCGCAACCTCACTCAGAAATGAGTGTGGTATTCCGCTTAGCGGCGTCAGTGTGAGTGCACTGGCGTATGCGGACGATATCGTGCTTCTGGCGCGGGATTCAGAGGCGATGCAGACGCTCCTCAATGTTGTGGGTGAGGCGGCGACGTGGGCCGGGCTTACCTTCAAGCCGTCGAAGTGTGCCACGCTTCACATCCGCCGTCGGCAGACACTAGGCTCGGTATTCGCCCTGCAAGGGGGAGAACCAGCCGTGCTCGGTGCGGGTGACGCCTACCTCCATCTTGGCGTTCCCACCGGGTACAAAGTCACGCAGACGCCAACGGATGCGATCGCGGCAATTCGACGCGACTTGCAGCACCTGGACGCTTCCCTGCTGGCTCCCTGGCAGAAGATTGACGCTGTGCGTGTCTTTCTCCTCCCTAGGCTTGACTTTGTCATGCGGGGCGGAGCGGTACGCAAGGGGCCGCTATCTGCACTCGACAAGGCAGTGAAAGCGGCTGTCAAATCATGGCTGTTCCTCCCACAGCGTGCGTCCACCGAACAGCTGTACCTCGCGCTGGGAGAGGGAGGATGCGGCCTGACGCCGCTCGCGGACGCTGCGGACATCTCCACCATCGTCCACGGCTTCCGCATGCTGCACTGCGACGACGCCACCGTCCGCGACATCGCCTGGGCCACGCTATCTACGGCCGCGCGCCGCCGACTGGGGAGGGAGCCGAGTCGTTCCGACTTGGCCACCTACCTTAGCGGCAGCACTGAGGGTGACCTCGCACGCGACGGAGGTGACATCCAGTCACTGTGGACGCGCGTCAGGAACGCCACAAGGCGCCTAGCGCCGCGTAGCGTCACCTGGCGCTGGAGTGAGCTGCTTTCTGAGTTGCAGGTGGAGGTCGGCGGCCAACCCGCCATCGCTGACGACGCGGAACACGGCGGCATCGGAGGGGTGACGCAGCCGGCCACGGAGGGGGCGGCGCCTGGGACTACACGACACCTCGATGATGGCGGCGATGGACCGCAGCACGATGATGACAGCGTGGGACGCACCGTCAACACTGGCGTCGAGCATGTCCGGGTGGGAGGGGGCGCCAAACGTCTTCTCTCGCGGACGCTCCGCGAGTGTCTGAGGCAGCGCCTGCGCCACATCCTACTCAGGAAACCTGACCAGGGGAAGGTGTTCGAGTGTACCAGGGAGTCCACAGCGTCCAACCACTTCATAGCGGGAGGCAAATACACCCGCTTCGCAGACTGGCGCTTTATCCATCGCCCCAGGCTCGGAGTCGTGCCTCTGAACGGTTGTCGCCGCTTTGATGGGCGGGCAAACAACAACAAAGCCTGCCGACGCTGTGGCCACAACAACGAGACGCTCCCGCACGTGATCAACGCGTGCATGGTGCACTCAGCAGCCCTGCAGTATCGCCACAACGCGGTCCTCAACCGCCTCGCGACAGCAGTCGCTGGGCGGCCAAGGAGAGGAAACGCTGCTGTTCCTGACATCAGGATCAACCAAGCCGTCATAGGGGACAGCAGTGGGCTGCGTCCGGACCTCGTAATAACTGACGAGGCCGCTAAGACTGTGACCATCGTCGATGTGACAATCCCCTTCGAGAATAGGCGGATTGCGCTCGACAACGCTCGGCAACTGAAGAGGATAAAGTACGCCGACGTTGCGCGCGGATTAGCCGCTCGCGGCTATTCCGTCACTGTCGACGCCCTGGTTGTTGGCAGTCTGGGGGCGTGGGACCGCCAGAACGATGCAGTGCTTCGGCACCTAGGCATCGCTAGCCGCTACTGCCAACTGATGCGGCGGCTGATGGTGTCTGACACCATCAAGTGGTCCCGCGACATTTACGTGGAACACATTACTGGCCACCGCCAGTATGTGTCCCCCTAGACTGTGGCATGCTCTGACGTCAGGCTGCGAGACCCTCGAGACTGCAGTCGTCGGAGAACTTCGAGGTCGGTGCCTTCGTGACGTCGGCGTCGAGATTCTCCTCCACGACGCGGGACCTGCGGCGCTACACCATCTTCGCGCCGCACTGCAGCAGTGCCGAGTCGGTAGCGGTGCGTGCGGTGCTGCCTGGTGCCCCTCCCTCCGTGGTGTCCGCCGAATATGGCCCCCACCTCGGTTGGCGCGGTGCTGGGCGGCGCCGAACGTGTGCCTACTGCCCGGCAGTCTCCAGCCAGCGTGGGAAGCAACGCCCTCCTGCCACGACACCCCGGTGACGTCTGCCGCAAGGCGGACAGAGGGGAGAAGTCCGGCTGTGTGTGACCCGCCTGCGTGCGTGGCACACCAGCCGCTGGCAGCCGTGCATGTGCAGTGTGCTGTCAGGGCATGGAGAAGAATGCAATAAATAAAATAGACCCTAAAACTAGGTCCAAACTTTCCCCAGTGTGAATTATCTAAGGCCGCGCCTATCGCGGAATTAATCTTAAGGTAATATACTTAAGCATCCGCGCCTAATGCGGTCTTCCAATATCTAAGTAGTGGGCTTAACCCACGAATTAGAATAAGATTCAACTATTTAAGTGCGGTTAGAACCGTTTACTATATATTTTAACTTAAAATTTTCATTAAATTTGTAATACTCGATTTATATAGAGTCATGAATATTCTTTCTTAAATTTATACTTCTTAAAACTGTAACTAAGAATTATCTCGGAAAATAAAAATCTGTTCTTATCAGCTTAATATCTGATACGTCCTGCATCGCAGGACCAGAATATTAAACTCATTTTTGGCTCATGACGGAGTGCTAGGGGCTTGCTCCACCTCTGTCGCGGGTTGGCCCGGCATTGCAGTACCGCCGGGATCGGCCCACCTAAAATTAATTAAAACATAGCCTGAAATGGGTTAACATTCTGCAGTTATCAGATATTCCGCTGGTAGCAAAACTTGTTGTAGTTGTCGATTTGCCCAGTAGTTAGCTGCGTACACACCACGATTTCTTGTAATTAATTTAACATTATCTTACGAAGTTTATTTATTTATTTATTTATTTATTTTTTTTTTTTTTTTTTTTTTTCGCGGTTAGCCGGAACGCTCTTGCAGCCGCATTACACTAGGCTGGTAATTTATGTGGGCACAGAAGGGTGCCTTCGGATGCCTCGTTGGCGTCACATATGGTCCGGCCACAGATAATTTTAATTACATTTTTTGGAGTTATATCCTTAGCTCCTCGCGAACGTCGTCGTCGCCGCCGCACGCACGCAGAATACGTGTGTACACACGTATGCAGTAGGCGGTGGACGATGTAAGCACTCGGCTAGGTGTAGCTCGCGCCGGCCTCGCGCCGGTGTAGCTCGCGCCGGCCTGGCGCTGCTGTGGGGCGGCCTCACGGCTTCTCCACTGCCCTGGCAGCCGGCGGCGTTCAAATGGGAGTCGCAGTTTACTGTTCGCCATGGAGGGTAGTACTGGGCTGTTGACGAGTGCTCTCGCGAATTGTCCTTCCTTCCGGCACTTGCTTTTGCGATGTTTTCGACGGTCGCCTGTTGCCATATCGGCCCGTACCACCGTGTGTCACTCCCACATGTGGAGCGCACACGCTGCAAGCATTTAGGCCCTTCGACTGCGGTTTTTCCTTATCGCTTCTCGGCCTTTTGGCTAAGAAGCACCCCGCGGTCGGAGCGGTCCGTTGTGCTCTGTAGCGGGTCGCGAGTCGCGTTTCGTGGTCGTTTCGTTTGTTCTTGGTTTTTCCAGCGTTGATATTTTTGCGGTGAATATGTCGAACCGGTCGAACAGTATTCAATGCGTATTCGACAGAGCAGCGAGACTGCCTACGGCCTTTGAAATACAGGAATGGATATTTGGTGATCTGAAAGTACCGGAAAATGACGTCGACACCTTTCAACTGGGTTTTGTCTTATTCTCGTTATTCGTGAAATTTCTCGACCAGGAGAAATACGAAAAGTATGGCCTGGCACTCGCGGGCGAACATCCGTTCCGCTACTTCGATGGAACTGTCGGAACAGTGCATATTGTGCCATCTGGCTTTGGGATACGGACTGTGCGGGTATTTAACGTACCCCCTGAGTGTCCCAATGACGTAATCGGCCGTGTCCTGTCGCGGTATGGCACGGTGCTCAGCATCACGAATGAGAAGTGGGGCAGTGCCTACCGTTTCCAGGGCAACAGCGGCGTTCGTAGTGTCCGCATGGACCTCCGCCAGCACATCCCATCGTATATAAATGTTGCGAGTACCAGGGCCCAGGTCACCTATATTGGGCAGCCGCAGACTTGCTCCCTTTGTCAATCGACGGAGCATCTCCGCGTGGAGTGCCCGCGCCGGCGTCCTGTACAACTGCCGCGGGAACGCACTGCTGGTACCAACCTTGTGCCTCTCCTCAGCGAGGTAGTGGCGGGCGCTGCCCCCCGTCCCGCTGAGCGAACTGACGTGTCGCCCCCCCCAGAAGCGGTGCAACTTGCACCCAGTGCACCGGTTGACAGACCCGTCCCGGACCAGGCGCCCGTTGTGGCGGTACCGCCGGCGGCATCTGATGTGCCTGATATGGCCAGTGATGTGGTCGCTGTCGAACAGATGGAGGTCGTTCTTCCTACCCCGCCCCTCCCGGCAGATGACGCTAAGTCCCCCCGCCGTCGTCATCGGCGCAAGAAGGCGAACCCGGACCAGCCGGCGGAGGAAGCGGACGGTTTACGTCCTCCTGAGAGCGGCAGTGAGGCTGACTCTCAGGCCTCCTCAGTTTCCCGCTCTGTTTCCGCTGACCGCTCGGGCGGTATGCGGCAAACTGCTCGGCAACTAGAGGCTCTTATCAGTTCATCGCGAGATCGGGGAGCGATCCCTGCAAAACGGAAACATGACCAGGGTAGCGACCAGCCAATGCAGCGTACTCGCACCCTTTCACATCCTACTGTGTCCGACGCGTCTGCGCCGCCTGGCTTAGACTATCCTGCCGATGGGGGAGGCCTGAACTGGGCTGACGACGAGGGCGATGACATGCGTGATTGAGTGGGTCTTTCCACACATGAGCTGCTTGGTATTTGTTTCTCACATCCGGGGTGATATCGCTGGGTTCTGGTGTGGATATTTCCACACCTGCTTCCCTACGGCTGTGACCCTATCTGCCGTTGTCTACTCTGTGTTGCTCTCCCATGCCTGCCTTTGACCGTCCGCCGGGAGCCCTCTCCCTTTTAACGATCAATATCAACTCCATCTCCAACCCGGTCAAACTTCGATCTCTGAAGGACTTTCTCCGCCTTGGTGCGTTTGATGTGGTCTTTCTCCAGGAAGTTTGTGCCCCTTTTCTATCTGACCTTGCTGGTTATGAGGCACTGTATAACATTGACCCTGACGCCCGGCGGGGTACTGCTTTGCTCTACCGATCAGAGTTTATTCCATCCCACGTTACCACGCTACCCAACGGTCGCGTTCTTGCATGTATCCTTCAAGATGTCCTTTTTCTAAATGTCTATGCTCCTTCCGGTGCTAACCACAGGCATGGCAGAACAACACTTTTTCAGTCTGATCTCCCCCCTTTCTTAGCAGCTCGTCGCCCTATCGTCTTTGGCGGAGACTTCAACTGTGTGGTGGCCGAAGTTGACCAGGTCCCGACGCCTATGCGGTGTGAAGCGCTCGCTTCACTCCTTCGGGCGGCTGACCTTACTGACACATGGCGCCACTTCCATCCCGCCTACACGCAATTTACCCACATCTATCCCACTGGAGCCAGCCGTATTGATCGTGTTTATGTCTCGACTGATTTGACTCCCGCCCTTTGTGCCGTCCAAGTCATACCCGTGGCCTTTAGTGACCACTGTGCGTACTCGTGTTCCTTGCGTATCGCGGGTCCTGCCCCGGTTCCTCGTGGCACCTCTTGGAAGATGAATACCCTTCATCTGTCCCTGCCCGAACTTCGTGCTCTTGTCACGAAAACGTGGCAGGATTGTCTCGTGGACACTTCCCGGTACCCTACCACGGTGGTTTGGTGGCTCCGCTGTGCGAAGCCCCGGCTGCGACGTGTTATCCGGCAATACAGTCGCGACGTCGCCCACTGGAAACGTAGCACGTTGGCCTTCTATCAGCAGTGTCTCACTGACGCCCTGACTCTTCCTGCTGACCGGTATGATCAGCTCCGCATGCGCCTCAACAAAATTAAGGCGAAAATCCTTCGCTTCTCTCGGGAGAAAGCCGACGGTATGGTGGTGCGGTGTCGTTCTGCATCCCTGATTGAAGGCGAGGAGCCATCCCTTTATCACCTTGCCTCTGAACGAACTCGTGCCAAGAAGAACACCATTCTGCGCCTTAAGACAGACGATGGTGCGCGTATCACAGACAACCGTGACGTCCTCCAACACCTGACGGACCATTTCACACACCTCTTCCAGGATGTTGAGGTCGACGTCGCCGCCCAACGTGTACTTGTCAGTGGGGTGCCTACTTCTTTGGATCGTCATGACCGCAGCTCTTTAACCGAGCCCCTGACGCTCGCTGACCTCACATCTGTCCTCCGTGCCTGTCCGGGACGCAAGTCACCTGGCCCCGACGGTCTCCCTTATGAGTTCTACCAACAATTTTGGGACCTGCTCGGCGACCGTTTCTGCCAAATGTGCGAGGAGATTTTTGCTGGATGCGACTTACCCGCCGACTTTTTATCTGGATGTATTGCCCTTATTCCAAAGGTGACTGGTCACTGTCGAGCTCAAGACCTGCGTCCTATCACTGTCCTTAACACTGACTATAAGTTGGTGGCACGATGCGTGGCCTCTCGTCTCAAACAGGCGATGACTAAGGTACTTTGCCCCACTCAATCCTGTGGCGTTTCGCGTCGGAACATCTTCACCGCCGCTTCCCTGTACCGCGATGTTGTCTTCCTCACCGCTGACACTCGCACCCCGGCTGCCATTCTTTCCTTGGACTTCGCCGGTGCTTTTGACAGGGTCTCTCACCCTTACCTGCTGGGCGTTATGTCGCGGATGGGTTTTGGGGAGCGCTTCATACGCATCATCCGGCATTTCTTGGATGGGGCGAATTCCACTATCGTGGTGAACGGTTGCCGGTCGCGCCCCATTCCCATCAGGCGGTCAGTTCGACAGGGGTGTCCCTTGTCGATGTATTTGTTTGCCTTAGCGCTGGACCCCTTGCTGCGTGACATAGGCCGGTTGGTCGACGGTGTCGCTCTCCCAGGCGTCACCTTCCGCTGTGCGGCCTACGCCGATGACGTTGGTGTGTTCGTTGCTAACGCCAGGGACATCGATTCCGTTCGCCGCGTTCTCGACGTTTATGAACGGGCCTCCGGTGCTCAGTTAAATCCCAACAAGACCGTGTTGCTTCCGCTAGGGCCACGATCATTGACCGTCGAACGCCCCTGGTACCGAGTTGTGGGGGAACAGCGTATATTGGGTCTTGAGGTGACTGCCTGTCCGCAGCGTATGTTAACCCTCACGTGGCGGCGGCTTCTCACACGCATCAGGGGACTTTGCGTGAGCCACGCTGATCGGCGGCTCGATCTCCATCAACGCATCCAGCTGATTAATGGTTATCTCCTCTCACGAGCATGGTATGTCGCCCAACTCCTTACACTGCCGAAGCAGATCGGCCGAGCCATCTCACAAGCAGTATATTGGCTCTTGTGGCGGCATGCGCTGTTCAAGGTTGATGCGCTGACCTGTACACTGCCGAAGGTCGATGGCGGCCTCGGCCTCATTGACTTTTCCCGGAAATGTGCGGCCCTTCTGATTCACCGTGTCGCCGCTTTGCGCGACGCCGACCCCGGTGGGACTACAGCGGTCCTCTTCGACCGTTATCGTCCACACTCGGCGCGTGCACCGGTCTGTTTGACGCATATTCCTTTCCGGCTGACGACGGTCAGAGACTATTACTTCCACCGCAGTTATGTCCTCACAGTGGCCACTGACAAGGCAAGAACGTCGAAGCGCCTTTACCAGGCACTCCGAGGCCAGCCCACGCCACATAAATTAGAGGACAGACGACCATCGGTCATCTGGCACCAAGTTTGGGCTAATATTAACAACCCAGCCCTTCCCACGGCAGTTTCGGCGCTTTGGTACCGTGTCGTCAACAATTTAATCCCCACTAACCATCGCCTGGCGGCCATCCGCCTACGGCCCTCGGCTGCTTGCGGCCGCTGTGGTGACGTCGACACCAGGGAGCATCGCCTCCTCTGCCCCCACGTCACAGAAGTGTGGGCCCTTGCCCGTGTGCTCATAGCGCTGATAGGTGGGACGACACCAGCAAATGTGTCCACAGACTGGTTCATTACCCCTGATCTTCAAACACAACCCCGACCAAGACGTAACGCAATGGTGTGGCTCTTGGGCCACACCATTTTCACGATCTACGACCTTTCCCTCACCGATGCTGTCTCTTTCATGGACTACCTGTGGAGCCAGCATCGCGTGGCGGAGTCTGCTCGAAACTATACGACCACTTTTGCCCGGTATTTGAAAGTTGCAATGATCCATGGATATCAAACGGTGTTCCAGGTTGCCTAGGGCGCCTTGTCCAGGCATTGCCTGGGCTTGCCCCTGGTTCTTTGCACCAATCTTTGACTTGACACTCCTCAGATTCGCAATTGGAACAATTATTGCAAAAAAAAAAAAAAAAAAAAAAAAAAAAAAAAACTTTATTGGAAACATGGGAATCACGTAATCAATCTTAGAAGTTTATTCCTTCGTTAATTCTCTGGGCGATGGGAATCTCTCGCCAGTTTTATTTTCACTTGTGTGTGCTGCCGTCCCTGTTTTTAATTTCCTTTCATTTCTATCTTTCTTTCTTTCTTCCTTTTTGGTTCTCAACTCACTATTTCTTCACACCTGCAGAGCGAGGTGTCTTTCTGAGTCAAGTGTCGTCGCCCACTGCGGCATAGCAGAGTATGCCCCTCGCTTTTAATTTCGTTCCTGGCAACAAGTCTTGCTACTCAATGCACCCAGTGCGTGCTGCGTCGACACTCTAGGATGGCGGCATTTTTGGAGAGGACAAGGTAGGGCTGTAGGGGAGGAAGGAGGCCCAAAAAAAAAAAAAAAAAAAAAAAAAAAAAAAAAAAAAAAACAAAAAAAAAAAATAAAAAAAAAAAAAAAAAAAAAAAAATTAATAAAAAAAAAAAAAGTGTAGTATCTGTTCTTATCAGCTTAATATGGGCTGATATGGGCTGATTTCTGCACCGGGAAGCGGTCGTTTTTATTCTCCTGTTTCAGGTCCGCGACCTGAACAATGGAGCTTGTGGTGACGCTGCCGGCGGAGGTCTTCCGCTGCCGGATCTGCTTCGTCACCAAGGCTGCAGGCAGGCCAACTTTTGGGGAGTACAAGGACCACTCGGCCCTTCTCCGCCACTACAGGAGGCTGCACGACTCGGAAACGGTTCCCGTTTTCGAGTGTCTGTTTTGCGGCCGACGCGACCCGCGGCTGAAGACGCTGCGGCTACACCAGCGGCTCTGCAATGCAGATTCCGCAACCCCCGGCGCTGCCAGTCGGGGGAGAGTGAGTATGGGACACGATGCCGTGTCTGGCTCTCTGGGGCACCCAGAGAGGTCAGCCGGCGGGAGGTCACAGGCGAGGGCCCCCGAAGCTAGTAGGACAGGCCCTTCGTCCTTAGTTAGTGCTGGGCGAAAGCCACAGGCGAAAGCGGCTCGGGAAGCTAGTACCATAGGCCGCCTAGCCTTAGATAATAGAGAGGGGCTATGGCCACAGCCCAGTCCGGTCCCCGAAGCTAGTAGGACAGACCGGCTGGACTTAGGTTTAACATACGCGGCGGTCCTGACCCGCAGCAGCGTGGTGGGCTCACAGGCTGCCTTGCCCTCACCCTGTGTGAGTGTGCAGGCGTCTGCGACGCCCAGGACGGCGGTGGTTGCCACCCCCGCGTCGTGTGTACTTTGTGTGCGCACGCCGAGGAGGTCTGGCATCCCCCTGCCGACACGCTCCGCGACGTCAACCGCGTCGCCACGAGTGCCGAGCGCAAGTTCGGGAGGTGAAGGCAGCACGCTGCCGACGCCTGCCGCCGAACGCGTCGCTCCGGCCAGAGGCGCAGTGTCCGGCATGGGCCGCGGCTCGCCGCCGCCCGCGCCGGCCATTGCACCCAGTGGCGTACGCTGGCCACGTCGTGCGGCTGCCGCAGGCGCCTCCCGCCCGCCATCTGTCGGGAGCGTGGGTACCGGCCTGGGGCTGCCGCCCGCATTCGCTACGCCGCCAACAGGTGGCTCTGCGGTGCGGGTGGGCAGTGGCAGGCAGGCTGCCTCGCTCGCCGCGACCGTTGGTGTTGTCATTCACGGCGCAGCCGCGCCGCCGGTTGACGCACCAAAGGCCGCGCGCCCGACGGATGCACCGGATGGTGTGGTGCTTGTGCGGTCGCAGACGTACACGCGCCGCGTTTCCTCTGCCCTGCCGGCGGTTACGTCGAGTGACGCCCGTCACCCCGTCTCCGCTCAGGCAGGGAGTGCTACTAAACAGGCAGCCTCTTTTCCAGATAACGAGTGGCACGTAGTCACCCCACGGAGGGACAGACGCCGTGCTGCAGGACGCAGACCACCGCCCCCGGACCGACGGCGCATCATACCGCCCAGTCCGCGTAACAGCGGCCCGGCGCGAGCCAACGCGCCTGGGCGGCCGGCGCGAGCTACACCTCGTGTATCTCGCGCCGGCGTCAGGGCGCGGGCGACCGCTGGGCCATCTGTTGGCGGCGCGGCGAACAACAGCCGCGGTGCGCTGGGCCCGAGCGCCAGGCCGGCGCGAGCTACACCTCGAGACGCCCGGCCGGCGCGGGCTACACCGGCCACCCCTACGACTACTGCGCCATCTGGTAGCGATCGTCGGGCACCCAGTCCGCGTAACAGCGGCCCGGGGCGAGCCGGCGCGCCCAGTCAGCCGGCGCGAGCTACACCCCGTGTTTCTCGCGCCGGCGGCGGGCCGCTGGCGACCGCCGGGCCATCTGTTGGCGGCGCGGCGAACACCAGCCGCGGTGCGCCCGACCCGAGCGCCAGGCCGGCGCAAGCTACACCGGCCCCTGCTGCTACCGCTGCGCCACCTGTCACCAGCGCGGCGATCCAAAGCAGCACTGAGCGGCCCACGCCAGATGGCAGCACGGCACCACCACCGACGCAGACGACGGAGCGGCGCGACGTGAACGGAGGGACTGCAGCTGCGTCTCCCAGAACTGGCAGCAAGAAGAGGAGACGCCGACGCCGTAACACCCGGCCCAGTCCCAACCTCCCGCCGCAAAACTCCCGTCCTACACCGAACTCGACCAACCCTCCTGTACCCTCCGAACAGGGTGCAACCGAGGCAGCTCCGCCCCCCCCTCTCCCGGCCGACGCTCGGCTAACGGAGAGGCAGCGGCGCTGGCTGGCGGCCCTGGAGAGCGTCCACAACCAACCGTGGGACGCATTCGTCGCGGTCGTCGAGGACTTCATCTCCGAGATCGCCGAGACGAAGCCACAACGCCAGGCAGCCGGAGGTCGACAGGATGGGCCACCAGCAGCAGCGCACCGCGGCCAGGGCCGCGCCGACGCTGCTGCCAATCCCCCTCCCCCTGCCCCTACACGCGGCCGCGGTGGGCGGCGCGGTGGACGTGGCGCACGGCGCGCGGCGGCCGCCGAGCGTCGGTACGACGCGAATGCAGCGTCTGAGATTCAGAAGCTGTACCGCGCGGACCGGCGCAAGGCGATGCAGCGCGTCCTTGGCGAGACGTCGCCGTACTGCCAGATCGATGGCAACGTGCTCACGGAGCACTTTAAGAAGATCTACGCTAAATCTGACTTTTCTGTTGCAGATGCACCAGCTGCTGTCCCGGACTTTACCGCCACCACGCCTCCTGATGTCAGCGAGGAGGTCCTGCCGCCGATCACCCCCTCAGAGGTGCAACAGCGGCTCCAGAAGGCGAGCAATACTGCTCCTGGGGCAGACGGAGTCACCTACTCGGACCTGCGACGTGAGGATCCTGGCTGCCACGTGCTAGCTAAGATCTTCTCACGCTGCTGGAATGAGCGGAAGACTCCGGTGCAGTGGAAAATATCCACTACCGTCCTCATCCACAAGAAAGGGGACGTCTCGGACGTGACAAACTGGCGGCCTTTAGCATTGAGCTCTACCATCTCTAAGCTCTTTGCTGCAATCGTTGCGGACCGCACTTCTCTCTGGGCAGAGCGGTTGAACCTGCTCTCCCCAGAACAGAAGGGCTTCCGCACGTTTGAAGGCTGCTACGAGCACAACTTCATTGTGCAGACGGCAATTGACGATGCAAGGCGCAGGGGAGGCCAAGCATGCTTTGCTTGGCTTGATCTGGCGAATGCTTTCGGCTCAGTGCCTCACGCTCACCTCCTTGGAGTACTGAGCAGGATGGGACTACCAGAGCAATTGCACCATCTAATTGCCGACATGTACGATGGTTGCTCCACCCGCGTCCGTACATCTGACGGACTAACGGAGGAGATAGAGATCCAGGCAGGGGTCAAGCAGGGCTGTCCACTGTCGCCCATCGTCTTTAATCTCGCGCTCGAGCCGGTACTTCGCGCCGCAACCTCACTCAGAAATGAGTGTGGTATCCCGCTCAGCGGCGTCAGTGTGAGTGCACTGGCGTATGCGGACGATATCGTGCTTCTGGCGCGGGATTCAGAGGCGATGCAGACGCTCCTCAATGTTGTGGGTGAGGCGGCGACGTGGGCCGGGCTTACCTTCAAGCCGTCGAAGTGTGCCACGCTTCACATCCGCCGTCGGCAGACACTAGGCTCGGTATTCGCCCTGCAAGGGGGAGAACCAGCCGTGCTCGGTGCGGGTGACGCCTACCTCCATCTTGGCGTCCCCACTGGGTACAAAGTCACGCAGACGCCAACGGATGCGATCGCGGCAATTCGACGCGACTTGCAGCACCTGGACGCTTCCCTGCTGGCTCCCTGGCAGAAGATTGACGCTGTGCGTGTCTTTCTCCTCCCTAGGCTTGACTTTGTCATGCGGGGCGGAGCGGTACGCAAGGGGCCGCTATCTGCACTCGACAAGGCAGTGAAAGCGGCTGTCAAATCATGGCTGTTCCTCCCACAGCGTGCGTCCACCGAACAGCTGTACCTCGCGCTGGGAGAGGGAGGATGCGGCCTGACACCGCTCGCGGACGCTGCGGACATCTCCACCATCGTCCACGGCTTCCGCATGCTGCACTGCGACGACGCCACCGTCCGAGACATCGCCTGGGCCACACTATCTACGGCCGCGCGCCGCCGACTGGGGAGGGAGCCGAGTCGTTCCGACTTGGCCACCTACCTTAGCGGCAGCACTGAGGGTGACCTCGCACGCGACGGAGGTGACATCCAGTCACTGTGGACGCGCGTCAGGAACGCCACAAGGCGCCTAGCGCCGCGTGGCGTCACTTGGCGCTGGAGTGAGCTGCTTTCTGAGTTGCAGGTGGAGGTCGGCGGCCGACCCGCCATCGCTGACGACGCGGAACACGGCGGCATCGGAGGGGTGACGCAGCCGGCCACGGAGGGGACGGCGCCTGTGACTACACGACACCTCGATGATGGCGGCGATGGACCGCAACACGATGATGACAGCGTGGGACGCACCGCCAACACTGGCGTCGAGCATGTCCGGGTGGGAGGGGGCGCCAAACGTCTTCTCTCGCGGACGCTCCGCGAGTGTCTGAGGCAGCGCCTGCGCAACCTCCTACTCAGGAAACCTGACCAGGGGAAGGTGTTCGAGTGTACCAGGGAGTCCACAGCGTCCAACCACTTCATAGCGGGAGGCAAATACACCCGCTTCGCAGACTGGCGCTTTATCCATTGCGCCAGGCTCGGAGTCGTGCCTCTGAACGGTTGTCGCCGCTTTGATGGGCGGGCAAACAACAACAAAGCCTGCCGACGCTGTGGCCACAACAACGAGACGCTCCCGCACGTGATCAACGCGTGCATGGTGCACTCAGCAGCCCTGCAGTATCGCCACAACGCGGTCCTCAACCGCCTCGCGACAGCAGTCGCTGGGCGGCCAAGGAGAGGAAACGCTGCTGTTCCTGACATCAGGATCAACCAAGCCGTCATAGGGGACAGCAGTGGGCTGCGTCCGGACCTCGTAATAACTGACGAGGCCGCTAAGACTGTGACCATCGTCGATGTGACAATCCCCTTCGAGAATAGGCGGATTGCGCTCGACAACGCTCGGCAACTGAAGAGGATAAAGTACGCCGACGTTGCGCGCGGATTAGCCGCTCGCGGCTATTCCGTCACTGTCGACGCCCTGGTTGTTGGCAGTCTGGGGGCGTGGGACCGCCAGAACGATGCAGTGCTTCGGCACCTAGGCATCGCTAGCCGCTACTGCCAACTGATGCGGCGGCTGATGGTGTCTGACACCATCAAGTGGTCCCGCGACATTTACGTGGAACACATTACTGGCCACCGCCAGTATGTGTCCCCCTAGACTGTGGCATGCTCTGACGTCAGGCTGCGAGACCCTCGAGACTGCAGTCGTCGGAGAACTTCGAGGTCGGTGCCTTCGTGACGTCGGCGTCGAGATTCTCCTCCACGACGCGGGACCTGCGGCGCTACACCATCTTCGCGCCGCACTGCAGCAGTGCCGAGTCAGTAGCGGTGCGTGCGGTGCTGCCTGGTGCCCCTCCCTCCGTGGTGTCCGCCGAATATGGCCCCCACCTCGGTTGGCGCGGTGCTAGGCGGCGCCAAACGTGTGCCTACTGCCCGGCAGTCTCCAGCCAGCGTGGGAAGCAACGCCCTCCTGCCACGACACCCCGGTGACGTCTGCCGCAAGGCGGACAGAGGGGAGAAGTCCGGCTGTGTGTGACCCGCCTGCGTGCGTGGCACACCAGCCGCTGGCAGCCGTGCATGTGCAGTGTGCTGTCAGGGCATGGAGAAGAATGTAATAAACAAAATAGATCCTAAACTAGCTCCAACCTTCCCCGTTCTGAAATTATCTAAGGCCGCGCCTACCGCGGGATTAATCTTAAGGTAATATACTTAAGCATCCGCGCCTAACGCGGCCTTCCAATATTTAAGTAGTGGGCTTAACCCACGAGTTAGAATAAGGTTCAATTACTTAAGTGCGGTTAGAACCGTTTTTCTAAATTTTATTTTATCTAAACTTAACAAATTTGTAAAACTCGCATTGTATAGAGTCATGAATATTTTTTCTTAAATTTATATTTCTTAAAACTGTAACTAAGAATTATCTCGGAAAATAAAAATCTGTTCTTATCAGCTTAATATCTGATACGTCCTGCATCGCAGGACCAGAATATTAAACTCATTTTTGGCTCATGACGGAGTGCTAGGGGCTTGCTCCACCTCTGTCGCGGGTTGGCCCGGCATTGCAGTACCGCCGGGATCGGCCCACCTAAAATTAATTAAAACACAGCCTGAAATGGGTTAATATTCTGCAGTGATCAGATATTCCGCTGGTAGCAAAACTTGTTGTAGTTGTCGATTTGCCCAGTAGTTAGCTGCTTACACACCACGATTTCTTGTAATTAATTTAACATTATCTTACGAAATTTATTTATTTATTTCTTTTTTTTTTTTTTTTTGCGGTTAGCTGGACCGCTCTTGCAGCCGCATTACACTAGGCTGGTTATTTATGTGGGCACAGAAGGGTGCCTTCGGATGCCTCGTTGGCGTCACATATGGTCCGGCCACAGATAATTTTAATTACATTTTTTGGAGTTATATCCTTAGCTCCTCGCGAACGTCGTCGTCGCCGCCGCACGCACGCAGAATACGTGTGTACACACGTATGCAGTAGGCGGTGGACGATGTAAGCACTCGGCTAGGTGTAGCTCGCGCCGGCCTCGCGCCGGTGTAGCTCGCGCCGGCCTGGCGCTGCTGTGGGGCGGCCTCACGGCTTCTCCACTGCCCTGGCAGCCGGCGGCGTTCAAATGGGAGTCGCAGTTTACTGTTCGCCATGGAGGGTAGTACTGGGCTGTTGACGAGTGCTCTCGCGAATTGTCCTTCCTTCCGGCACTTGCTTTTGCGATGTTTTCGACGGTCGCCTGTTGCCATATCGGCCCGTACCACCGTGTGTCACTCCCACATGTGGAGCGCACACGCTGCAAGCATTTAGGCCCTTCGACTGCGGTTTTTCCTTATCGCTTCTCGGCCTTTTGGCTAAGAAGCACCCCGCGGTCGGAGCGGTCCGTTGTGCTCTGTAGCGGGTCGCGAGTCGCGTTTCGTGGTCGTTTCGTTTGTTCTTGGTTTTTCCAGCGTTGATATTTTTGCGGTGAATATGTCGAACCGGTCGAACAGTATTCAATGCGTATTCGACAGAGCAGCGAGACGGCCTACGGCCTTTGAAATACAGGAATGGATATTTGGTGATCTGAAAGTACCGGAAAATGACGTCGACACCTTTCAACTGGATTTTGTCTTATTCTCGTTATTCGTGAAATTTCTCGACCAGGAGAAATACGAAAAGTATGGCCTGGCACTCGCGGGCGAACATCCGTTCCGCTACTTCGATGGAACTGTCGGAACAGTGCATATAGTGCCATCTGGCTTTGGGATACGGACTGTGCGGGTATTTAACGTACCCCCTGAGTGTCCCAATGACGTAATCGGCCGTGTCCTGTCGCGGTATGGCACGGTGCTCAGCATCACGAATGAGAAGTGGGGAAGTGCCTACCGTTTCCAGGGCAACAGCGGCGTTCGTAGTGTCCGCATGGACCTCCGCCAGCACATCCCGTCGTATATCAATGTTGCGAGTACCAGGGCCCAGATCACCTATATTGGGCAACCTCAGACTTGCTCCCTTTGTCAATCGACGGAGCATCTCCGCGTGGACTGCCCGCGCCGGCGTCCTGTGCAACTGCCGCGGGAACGCACTGCTGGTACCGACCTTGTGCCTCTCCTCAGCAAGGTAGTGGCGGGCGCTGCCCACCGTCCCGCTGAGCGAACTGACGTGTCGCCCCCGCCAGAAGCAGTGCAACCGGCACCCAGTGCACCGGTAGACGGACCCGTCCCGGACCAGCCGCCCGTTGTGGCGGTACCGCCGGCGGCGTCTGATGTGCCTGATATGGCGAGTGATGTGGTCGCTGTCGAACAGATGGAGGTCGTTCTTCCTACCCCGCCCCTCCCGGCAGATGACGCTAAGTCCCCCCGCCGTCGTCATCGACGCAAGAAGGCGAACCCGGACCAGCCGGCGGAGGAGGCGGACGGTTTACGTCCCCCTGAGAGCGGCAGTGAGGCTGACTCTCAGGCCTCCTCAGTTTTCCGCTCTGTTTCCGCTGATCGCTCGGGCGGTATGCGGCAAACTGCTCGGCAACTAGAGGCTCTTATCAGTTCATCGCGAGATCGGGGAGCGATCCCTGCAAAACGGAAACATGACCAGGGTAGCGACCAGCCAATGCAGCGTACTCGTACCCTTTCACATCCTACTGTGTCCGACGCGTCCGCGCCGCCTGGCTCAGACTATCCTGCCGATGGGGGAGGCCTGAACTGGGCTGACGACGAGGGCGATGACATGTGTGATTGAGTGGGCCTTTCCCCTCATGAGCTGCTTCGTATTTGTTTCTCCCATCCGGGGTGATATCGCTGGGTTCCGGTGTGGATGTTTCCACACCTGCTTCCCTACGGCCGTGACCCTATCTGCCGTTGTCTACTCTGTGTTGCTCTCCCATGCCTGCCTTTGACCGTCCGCCGGGAGCCCTCTCCCTTTTAACGATCAATATCAACTCCATCTCCAACCCGGTCAAACTTCGATCTCTGAAGGACTTTCTCCGCCTTGGTGCGTTTGATGTGGTCTTTCTCCAGGAGGTTTGTGCCCCTTTTCTATCTGACCTTGCTGGTTATGAGGCACTGTATAACATCGACCCTGACGCCCGGCGGGGTACTGCTTTGCTCTACCGATCAGAGTTTACTCCATCCCACGTTACCACGCTACCCAACGGTCGCGTTCTTGCATGTATCCTTCAAGATGTCCTTTTTCTAAATGTCTATGCTCCTTCAGGTGCTAACCACAGGCATGACAGAACAACACTTTTTCAGTCTGATCTCCCCCCTTTCTTAGCAGCTCGTCGCCCTATCGTCTTTGGCGGAGACTTCAACTGTGTGGTAGCCGAAGTTGACCAGGTCCCGACGCCTATGCGGTGTGAAGCGCTCGCTTCACTCCTTCGGGCGGCTGACCTTACTGACACGTGGCGCCACTTCCATCCCGCCTACACGCAATTTACCCACATCTATCCCACTGGAGCCAGCCGTATTGATCGTGTTTATGTCTCGGCTGATTTGACTCCCGCCCTTTGTGCCGTCCAAGTCATACCCGTGGCCTTTAGTGACCACTGTGCGTACTTGTGTTCCTTGCGTATCGCGGGTCCTGCCCCGGTTCCTCGTGGCACCTCTTGGAAGATGAATACCCTTCATCTGTCCCTGCCCGAACTTCGTGCTCTTGTCACGAAAACGTGGCAGGATTGTCTCGTGGACACTTCCCGGTACCCTACCACGGTGGTTTGGTGGCTCCGCTGTGCGAAGCCCCGGCTGCGACGTGTTATCCGGCAATATAGTCGCGACGTCGCCCACTGGAAACGTAGCACGTTGGCTTTCTATCAGCAGTGTCTCACTGACGCCCTGACTCTTCCTGCTGACAGGTACGATCAGCTCCGCATGCGCCTCAACAAACTTAAGGCGCAAATCCTTCGCTTCTCTCGAGAGAAAGCCGACGGTATGGTGGTGCGGTGTCGTTCTGCATCCCTGATTGAAGGCGAGGAGCCATCCCTTTATCACCTTGCCTCTGAACGAACTCGTGCCAAGAAGAACACCATTCTGCGCCTTAAGACAGACGATGGTGCGCGTATCACAGACAACCGTGACGTCCTCCAACACCTGACGGACCATTTCACACACCTCTTCCAGGATGTTGAGGTCGACGTCGCCGCCCAACGTGTACTTGTCAGTGGGGTGCCTACTTCTTTGGATCGTCATGACCGCAGCTCTTTAACCGAGCCCCTGACGCTCGCTGACCTCACATCTGTCCTCCGTGCCTGTCCGGGACGCAAGTCACCTGGCCCCGACGGTCTCCCTTATGAGTTCTACCAACAATTTTGGGACCTGCTCGGCGACCGTTTCTGCCAAATGTGCGAGGAGATTTTTGCTGGATGCGACTTACCCGCCGACTTTTTATCTGGACGTATTGCCCTTATTCCCAAGGTGACTGGTCACTGTCGAGCTCAAGACCTGCGTCCTATCACTGTCCTTAACACTGACTATAAGTTGGTGGCACGATGCGTGGCCTCTCGTCTCAAACAGGCGATGACTAAGGTACTTTGCCCCACTCAATCCTGTGGCGTTTCGCGTCGGAACATCTTCACCGCCGCTTCCCTGTACCGCGATGTTGTCTTCCTCACCGCTGACACTCGCACCCCGGCTGCCATTCTTTCCTTGGACTTCGCCGGTGCTTTTGACAGGGTCTCTCACCCTTACCTGCTGGGCGTTATGTCGCGGATGGGTTTTGGGGAGCGCTTCATACGCATCATCCGGCATTTCTTGGATGGGGCGAATTCCACTATCGTGGTGAACGGTTGCCGGTCGCGCCCCATTCCCATCAGGCGGTCAGTTCGACAGGGGTGTCCCTTGTCGATGTATTTGTTTGCCTTAGCGCTGGACCCCTTGCTGCGTGACATAGGCCGGTTGGTCGACGGTGTCGCTCTCCCAGGCGTCACCTTCCGCTGTGCGGCCTACGCCGATGACGTTGGTGTGTTCGTTGCTAACGCCAGGGACATCGATTCCGTTCGCCGCGTTCTCGACGTTTATGAACGGGCCTCCGGTGCTCAGTTAAATCCCAACAAGACCGTGTTGCTTCCGCTAGGGCCACGATCATTGACCGTCGAACGCCCCTGGTACCGAGTTGTGGGGGAACAGCGTATATTGGGTCTTGAGGTGACTGCCTGTCCGCAGCGTATGTTAACCCTCACGTGGCGGCGGCTTCTCACACGCATCAGGGGACTTTGCGTGAGCCACGCTGATCGGCGGCTCGATCTCCATCAACGCATCCAGCTGATTAATGGTTATCTCCTCTCACGAGCATGGTATGTCGCCCAACTCCTTACACTGCCGAAGCAGATCGGCCGAGCCATCTCACAAGCAGTATATTGGCTCTTGTGGCGGCATGCGCTGTTCAAGGTTGATGCGCTGACCTGTACACTGCCGAAGGTCGATGGCGGCCTCGGCCTCATTGACTTTTCCCGGAAATGTGCGGCCCTTCTGATTCACCGTGTCGCCGCTTTGCGCGACGCCGACCCCGGTGGGACTACAGCGGTCCTCTTCGACCGTTATCGTCCACACTCGGCGCGTGCACCGGTCTGTTTGACGCATATTCCTTTCCGGCTGACGACGGTCAGAGACTATTACTTCCACCGCAGTTATGTCCTCACAGTGGCCACTGACAAGGCAAGAACGTCGAAGCGCCTTTACCAGGCACTCCGAGGCCAGCCCACGCCACATAAATTAGAGGACAGACGACCATCGGTCATCTGGCACCAAGTTTGGGCTAATATTAACAACCCAGCCCTTCCCACGGCAGTTTCGGCGCTTTGGTACCGTGTCGTCAACAATTTAATCCCCACTAACCATCGCCTGGCGGCCATCCGCCTACGGCCCTCGGCTGCTTGCGGCCGCTGTGGTGACGTCGACACCAGGGAGCATCGCCTCCTCTGCCCCCACGTCACAGAAGTGTGGGCCCTTGCCCGTGTGCTCATAGCGCTGATAGGTGGGACGACACCAGCAAATGTGTCCACAGACTGGTTCATTACCCCTGATCTTCAAACACAACCCCGACCAAGACGTAACGCAATGGTGTGGCTCTTGGGCCACACCATTTTCACGATCTACGACCTTTCCCTCACCGATGCTGTCTCTTTCATGGACTACCTGTGGAGCCAGCATCGCGTGGCGGAGTCTGCTCGAAACTATACGACCACTTTTGCCCGGTTTTTGAAAGTTGCAATGATCCATGGATGTCAAACGGTGTTCCAGGTTGCCTAGGGCACCTTATCCAGGCATTGCCTGGGCTTGCCCCTGGTTCTTTGCACCAATCCTTGACTTGACTCACCTCAGATTCGCAATTGGAACAATTATTGCAAAAACTTTATTGGAAAATTAGGAATCACGCAATCAATCTTAGAAGCTTATTTATTCGTTAATTCTCTGGGCGATGGGATTCTCTCGCCAGTTTCATTTTCACTTGTGTGTGCTGCCGTCCCTGTTTTTCATTTCTTTTCATTTCTATCTTTCTTTCTTCTTCCTTTTTGGTTCTCAAATCACTATTTCTCCACACCTGCAGAGCGAGGTGTCTTTCTGAGTCGAGTGTCGTCGCCCATTGCGGCATAGCAGAGTATGCCCCTCGCTTTTAATTTCTTTCTTGGCAACAAGTCTTGCTACTCAATGCACCCTGCTGTACGTGCTGCGTCGACACTCTAGGATGGCGGCAAATTTGGTGAGGACAAGGTAGGGCTGTAGGGGAGGAAGGAGGCCCAAAAAAAAAAAAAAAAAAAAAAAAAAAAAAAGTGTAGTATCTGTTCTTATCAGCTTAATATCTGATACGTCCTGCATCGCAGGACCAGAATATTAAACTCATTTTTGGCTCATGACGGAGTGCTAGGGGCTTGCTCCACCTCTGTCGCGGGTTGGCCCGGCATTGCAGTACCGCCGGGATCGGCCCACCTAAAATTAATTAAAACACAGCCTGAAATGGGTTAATATTCTGCAGTGATCAGATATTCCGCTGGTAGCAAAACTTGTTGTAGTTGTCGATTTGCCCAGTAGTTAGCTGCTTACACACCACGATTTCTTGTAATTAATTTAACATTATCTTACGAAATTTATTTATTTATTTCTTTTTTTTTTTTTTTTTTGCGGTTAGCTGGACCGCTCTTGCAGCCGCATTACACTAGGCTGGTTATTTATGTGGGCACAGAAGGGTGCCTTCGGATGCCTCGTTGGCGTCACATATGGTCCGGCCACAGATAATTTTAATTAAATTTTTTGGAGTTATATCCTTAGCTCCTCGCGAACGTCGTCGTCGCCGCCGCACGCACGCAGAATACGTGTGTACACACGTATGCAGTAGGCGGTGGACGATGTAAGCACTCGGCTAGGTGTAGCTCGCGCCGGTGTAGCTCGCGCCGGCCTGGCGCTGCTGTGGGGCGGCCTCACGGCTTCTCCACTGCCCTGGCAGCCAGCGGCGGTCAAATGGGAGTCGCAGTTTACTGTTCGCCATGGAGGGTAGTACTGGGCTGTTGACAAGTGCTCTCGCGAATTGTCCTTCCTTCCGGCACTTGCTTTTGCGATGTTTTCGACGGTCGCCTGTTGCCATATCGGCCCGTACCACCGTGTGTCACTCCCACATGTGGAGCGCACACGCTGCAAGCATTTAGGCCCTTCGACTGCGGTTTTTCCTTATCGCTTCTCGGCCTTTTGGCTAAGATGAAAGTGTAGTATCTGTTCTTATCAGCTTAATATGGGCTGATATGGGCTGATTTCTGCACCGGGAAGCGGTCGCTTTTATTCTCCTGTTTCAGGTCCGCGACCTGAACAATGGAGCTTGTGGTGACGCTGCCGGCGGAGGTCTTCCGCTGCCGGATCTGCTTCGTCACCAAGGCTGCAGGCAGGCCAACTTTTGGGGAGTACAAGGACCACTCGGCCCTTCTCCGCCACTACAGGAGGCTGCACGACCCGGAAACGGTTCCCGTTTTCGAGTGTCTGTTTTGCGGCCGACGCGACCCGCGGCTGAAGACGCTGCGGCTACACCAGCGGCTCTGCAATGCAGATTCCGCAACCCCCGGCGCTGCCAGTCGGGGGAGAGTGAGTATGGGACACGATGCCGTGTCTGGCTCTCTGGGGCACCCAGAGAGGTCAGCCGGCGGGAGGTCACAGGCGAGGGCCCCCGAAGCTAGTAGGACAGGCCCTTCGTCCTTAGTTAGTGCTGGGCGAAAGCCACAGGCGAAAGCGGCTCGGGAAGCTAGTACCATAGGCCGCCTAGCCTTAGATGATAGAGAGGGGCTATGGCCACAGCCCAGTCCGGTCCCCGAAGCTAGTAGGACAGACCGGCTGGACTTAGGTTTAACATACGCGGCGGTCCTGACCCGCAGCAGCGTGGTGGGCTCACAGGCTGCCTTGCCCTCACCCTGTGTGAGTGTGCAGGCGTCTGCGACGCCCAGGACGGCGGTGGTTGCCACCCCCGCGTCGTGTGTACTTTGTGTGCGCACGCCGAGGAGGTCTGGCATCCCCCTGCCGACACGCTCCGCGACGTCAACCGCGTCGCCACGAGTGCCGAGCGCAAGTTCGGGAGGTGAAGGCAGCACGCTGCCGACGCCTGCCGCCGAACGCGTCGCTCCGGCCAGAGGCGCAGTGTCCGGCATGGGCCGCGGCTCGCCGCCGCCCGCGCCGGCCATTGCACCCAGTGGCGTACGCTGGCCACGTCGTGCGGCTGCCGCAGGCGCCTCCCGCCCGCCATCTGTCGGGAGCGTGGGTACCGGCCTGGGGCTGCCGCCCGCATTCGCTACGCCGCCAACAGGTGGCTCTGCGGTGCGGGTGGGCAGTGGCAGGCAGGCTGCCTCGCTCGCCGCGACCGTTGGTGTTGTCATTCACGGCGCAGCCGCGCCGCCGGTTGACGCACCAAAGGCCGCGCGCCCGACGGATGCACCGGATGGTGTGGTGCTTGTGCGGTCGCAGACGTACACGCGCCGCGTTTCCTCTGCCCTGCCGGCGGTTACGTCGAGTGACGCCCGTCACCCCGTCTCCGCTCAGGCAGGGAGTGCTACTAAACAGGCAGCCTCTTTTCCAGATAACGAGTGGCACGTAGTCACCCCACGGAGGGACAGACGCCGTGCTGCAGGACGCAGACCACCGCCCCCGGACCGACGGCGCATCATACCGCCCAGTCCGCGTAACAGCGGCCCGGCGCGAGCCAACGCGCCTGGGCGGCCGGCGCGAGCTACACCTCGTGTATCTCGCGCCGGCGGCAGGGCGCGGGCGACCGCTGGGCCACCTGTTGGCGGCGCGGCGAACAACAGCCGCGGTGCGCTGGGCCCGAGCGCCAGGCCGGCGCGAGCTACACCTCGAGACGCCCGGCCGGCGCGGGCTACACCGGCCACCCCTACGACTACTGCGCCATCTGGTAGCGATCGTCGGGCACCCAGTCCGCGTAACAGCGGCCCGGGGCGAGCCGGCGCGCCCAGTCAGCCGGCGCGAGCTACACCTCGTGTTTCTCGCGCCGGCGGCGGGCCGCTGGCGACCGCCGGGCCATCTGTTGGCGGCGCGGCGAACACCAGCCGCGGTGCGCCCGACCCGAGCGCCAGGCCGGCGCAAGCTACACCGGCCCCTGCTGCTACCGCTGCGCCACCTGTCACCAGCGCGGCGATCCAAAGCAGCACTGAGCGGCCCACGCCAGATGGCAGCACGGCACCACCACCGACGCAGACGACGGAGCGGCGCGACGTGAACGGAGGGACTGCAGCTGCGTCTGCCAGAACTGGCAGCAAGAAGAGGAGACGCCGACGCCGTAACACCCGGCCCAGTCCCAACCTCCCGCCGCAAAACTCCCGTCCTACACCGAACTCGACCAACCCTCCTGTACCCTCCGAACAGGGTGCAACCGAGGCAGCTCCGCCCCCCCCTCCCCCGGCCGACTCTCGGCTAACGGAGAGGCAGCGGCGCTGGCTGGCGGCCCTGGAGAGCGTCCACAACCAACCGTGGGACGCATTCGTCGCGGCCGTCGAGGATTTCATCGCCGAGATCGCCGAGACGAAGCCACAACGCCAGGCAGCCGGAGGTCGACAGGATGGGCCACCAGCAGCAGCGCACCGCGGCCAGGGCCGCGCCGACGCTGCTGCCAATCCCCCTCCCCCTGCCCCTACACGCGGCCGCGGTGGGCGGCGCGGTGGACGTGGCGCACGGCGCGCGGCGGCCGCCGAGCGTCGGTACGACGCGAATGCAGCGTCTGAGATTCAGAAGCTGTACCGCGCGGACCGGCGCAAGGCGATGCAGCGCGTCCTTGGCGAGACGTCACCGTACTGCCAAATCGATGGCAGCGTGCTCACGGAGCACTTTAAAAAGATCTATGGTAAATCTGACTTCTCTCTTTCAGATGCACCAGCTGCTGTCCCGGACTTTGCCGCCACCACGCCTCCTGATGTCAGCGAGGAGGTCCTGCTGCCGATCACACCTTCAGAGGTGCAACAGCGGCTCCAGAAGGCGAGCAATACTGCTCCTGGGGCAGACGGAGTCACCTACTCGGACTTGCGACGTGAGGATCCTGGCTGCCACGTGCTAGCTAAGATCTTCTCGCGCTGCTGGAAAGAGCGGAAGACTCCGGTGCAGTGGAAAATATCCACTACCGTCCTCATCCACAAGAAAGGGGACGTCTCGGACGTGACAAACTGGCGGCCTTTAGCATTGAGCTCTACCATCTCTAAGCTCTTTGCTGCAATCGTTGCGGACCGCACTTCTCTCTGGGCAGAGCGGTTGAACCTGCTCTCCCCAGAACAGAAGGGCTTCCGCACGTTTGAAGGCTGCTACGAGCACAACTTCATTGTGCAGACGGCAATTGATGATGCAAGGCGCAGGGGAGGCCAAGCATGCTTTGCTTGGCTTGATCTGGCGAATGCTTTTGGTTCAGTGCCTCACGCTCACCTCCTTGGAGTACTGAGCAGGATGGGACTACCAGAGCAATTGCACCATCTAATTGCCGACATGTACGATGGTTGCTCCACCCGCGTCCGTACATCTGACGGACTAACGGAGGAGATAGAGATCCAGGCAGGGGTCAAGCAGGGCTGTCCACTGTCGCCCATCGTCTTTAATCTCGCGCTCGAGCCGGTACTTCGCGCCGCAACCTCACTCAGAAATGAGTGTGGTATTCCGCTTAGCGGCGTCAGTGTGAGTGCACTGGCGTATGCGGACGATATCGTGCTTCTGGCGCGGGATTCAGAGGCGATGCAGACGCTCCTCAATGTTGTGGGTGAGGCGGCGACGTGGGCCGGGCTTACCTTCAAGCCGTCGAAGTGTGCCACGCTTCACATCCGCCGTCGGCAGACACTAGGCTCGGTATTCGCCCTGCAAGGGGGAGAACCAGCCGTGCTCGGTGCGGGTGACGCCTACCTCCATCTTGGCGTTCCCACCGGGTACAAAGTCACGCAGACGCCAACGGATGCGATCGCGGCAATTCGACGCGACTTGCAGCACCTGGACGCTTCCCTGCTGGCTCCCTGGCAGAAGATTGACGCTGTGCGTGTCTTTCTCCTCCCTAGGCTTGACTTTGTCATGCGGGGCGGAGCGGTACGCAAGGGGCCGCTGTCTGCACTCGACAAGGCAGTGAAAGCGGCTGTCAAATCATGGCTGTTCCTCCCACAGCGTGCGTCCACCGAACAACTGTACCTCGCGCTGGGAGAGGGAGGATGCGGCCTGACGCCGCTCGCGGACGCTGCGGACATCTCGACGATCGTCCACGGCTTCCGCATGCTGCACTGCGACGACGCCACCGTCCGAGACATCGCCTGGGCCACACTATCTACGGCCGCGCGCCGCCGACTGGGGAGGGAGCCGAGTCGTTCCGACTTGGCCACCTACCTTAGCGGCAGCACTGAGGGTGACCTCGCACGCGACGGAGGTGACATCCAGTCACTGTGGACGCGCGTCAGGAACGCCACAAGGCGCCTAGCGCCGCGTGGCGTCACTTGGCGCTGGAGTGAGCTGCTTTCTGAGTTGCAGGTGGAGGTCGGCGGCCGACCCGCCATCGCTGACGACGCGGAACACGGCGGCATCGGAGGGGTGACGCAGCCGGCCACGGAGGGGACGGCGCCTGTGACTACACGACACCTCGATGATGGCGGCGATGGACCGCAACACGATGATGACAGCGTGGGACGCACCGTCAACACTGGCGTCGAGCATGTCCGGGTGGGAGGGGGCGCCAAACGTCTTCTCTCGCGGACGCTCCGCGAGTGTCTGAGGCAGCGCCTGCGCAACCTCCTACTCAGGAAACCTGACCAGGGGAAGGTGTTCGAGTGTACCAGGGAGTCCACAGCGTCCAACCACTTCATAGCGGGAGGCAAATACACCCGCTTCGCAGACTGGCGCTTCATCCATCGCGCCAGGCTCGGAGTCGTGCCTCTGAACGGTTGTCGCCGCTTTGATGGGCGGGCAAACAACAACAAAGCCTGCCGACGCTGTGGCCACAACAACGAGACGCTCCCGCACGTGATCAACGCGTGCATGGTGCACTCAGCAGCCCTGCAGTATCGCCACAACGCGGTCCTCAACCGCCTCGCGACAGCAGTCGCTGGGCGGCCAAGGAGAGGAAACGCTGCTGTTCCTGACATCAGGATCAACCAAGCCGTCATAGGGGACAGCAGTGGGCTGCGTCCGGACCTCGTAATAACTGACGAGGCCGCTAAGACTGTGACCATCGTCGATGTGACAATCCCCTTCGAGAATAGGCGGATTGCGCTCGACAACGCTCGGCAACTGAAGAGGATAAAGTACGCCAACGTTGCGCGCGGATTAGCCGCTCGCGGCTATTCCGTCACTGTCGACGCCCTGGTTGTTGGCAGTCTGGGGGCGTGGGACCGCCAGAACGATGCAGTGCTTCGGCACCTAGGCATCGCTAGCCGCTACTGCCAACTGATGCGGCGGCTGATGGTGTCTGACACCATCAAGTGGTCCCGCGACATTTACGTGGAACACATTACTGGCCACCGCCAGTATGTGTCCCCCTAGACTGTGGCATGCTCTGACGTCAGGCTGCGAGACCCTCGAGACTGCAGTCGTCGGAGAACTTCGAGGTCGGTGCCTTCGTGACGTCGGCGTCGAGATTCTCCTCCACGACGCGGGACCTGCGGCGCTACACCATCTTCGCGCCGCACTGCAGCAGTGCCGAGTCAGTAGCGGTGCGTGCGGTGCTGCCTGGTGCCCCTCCCTCCGTGGTGTCCGCCGAATATGGCCCCCACCTCGGTTGGCGCGGTGCTAGGCGGCGCCAAACGTGTGCCTACTGCCCGGCAGTCTCCAGCCAGCGTGGGAAGCAACGCCCTCCTGCCACGACACCCCGGTGACGTCTGCCGCAAGGCGGACAGAGGGGAGAAGTCCGGCTGTGTGTGACCCGCCTGCGTGCGTGGCACACCAGCCGCTGGCAGCCGTGCATGTGCAGTGTGCTGTCAGGGCATGGAGAAGAATGTAATAAACAAAATAGATCCTAAACTAGCTCCAACCTTCCCCGTTCTGAAATTATCTAAGGCCGCGCCTACCGCGGTATTAATCTTAAGGTAATATACTTAAGCATCCGCGCCTAACGCGGCCTTCCAATATTTAAGTAGTGGGCTTAACCCACGAGTTAGAATAAGGTTCAATTACTTAAGTACGGTTAGAACCGTTTTTCTAAATTTTATTTTATCTAAACTTAACAAATTTGTAAAACTCGCATTGTATAGAGTCATGAATATTTTTTCTTAAATTTATACTTCTTAAAACTGTAACTAAGAATTATCTCGGAAAATAAAAAATCTGTTCTTATCAGCTTAATATCTGATACGTCCTGCATCGCAGGACCAGAATATTAAACTCATTTTTGGCTCATGACGGAGTGCTAGGGGCTTGCTCCACCTCTGTCGCGGGTTGGCCCGGCATTGCAGTACCGCCGGGATCGGCCCACCTAAAATTAATTAAAACACAGCCTGAAATGGGTTAATATTCTGCAGTGATCAGATATTCCGCTGGTAGCAAAACTTGTTGTAGTTGTCGATTTGCCCAGTAGTTAGCTGCTTACACACCACGATTTCTTGTAATTAATTTAACATTATCTTACGAAATTTATTTATTTATTTTTTTTTTTTTTTTTTTTTTTGCGGTTAGCTGGACCGCTCTTGCAGCCGCATTACACTAGGCTGGTAATTTATATGGGCACAGAAGAGTGCCTTCGGATGCCTCGTTGGCGTCACATATGGTCCGGCCACAGATAATTTTAATTACATTTTTTGGAGTTATATCCTTAGCTCCTCGCGAACGTCGTCGTCGCCGCCGCACGCACGCAGAATACGTGTGTACACACGTATGCAGTAGGCGGTGGACGATGTAAGCACTCGGCTAGGTGTAGCTCGCGCCGGCCTCGCGCCGGTGTAGCTCGCGCCGGCCTGGCGCTGCTGTGGGGCGGCCTCACGGCTTCTCCACTGCCCTGGCAGCCGGCGGCGTTCAAATGGGAGTCGCAGTTTACTGTTCGCCATGGAGGGTAGTACTGGGCTGTTGACGAGTGCTCTCGCGAATTCTCCTTCCTTCCGGCACTTGCTTTTGCGATGTTTTCGACGGTCGCCTGTTGCCATATCGGCCCGTACCACCGTGTGTCACTCCCACATGTGGAGCGCACACGCTGCAAGCATTTAGGCCCTTCGACTTGCGGTTTTTCCTTATCGCTTCTCGGCCTTTTGGCTAAGATCAAAGTGTAGTATCTGTTCTTATCAGCTTAATATCTGATACGTCCTGCATCGCAGGACCAGAATATTAAACTCATTTTTGGCTCATGACGGAGTGCTAGGGGCTTGCTCCACCTCTGTCGCGGGTTGGCCCGGCATTGCAGTACCGCCGGGATCGGCCCACCTAAAATTAATTAAAACACAGCCTGAAATGGGTTAATATTCTGCAGTGATCAGATATTCCGCTGGTAGCAAAACTTGTTGTAGTTGTCGATTTGCCCAGTAGTTAGCTGCTTACACACCTCGATTTCTTGTAATTAATTTAACATTATCTTACGAAGTTTATTTATTTTTTTTTTTTTTATTTTTTATTTTTTTTTTTTTTTTTTGCGGTTAGCCGGAACGCTCTTGCAGCCGCATTACACTAGGCTGGTTATTTATGTGGGCACAGAAGGGTGCCTTCGGATGCCTCGTTGGCGTCACATATGGTCCGGCCACAGATAATTTTAATTAAATTTTTTGGAGTTATATCCTTAGCTCCTCGCGAACGTCGTCGTCGCCGCCGCACGCACGCAGAATACGTGTGTACACACGTATGCAGTAGGCGGTGGACGATGTAAGCACTCGGCTAGGTGTAGCTCGCGCCGGCCTCGCGCCGGTGTAGCTCGCGCCGGCCTGGCGCTGCTGTGGGGCGGCCTCACGGCTTCTCCACTGCCCTGGCAGCCAGCGGCGGTCAAATGGGAGTCGCAGTTTACTGTTCGCCATGGAGGGTAGTACTGGGCTGTTGACGAGTGCTCTCGCGAATTGTCCTTCCTTCCGGCACTTGCTTTTGCGATGTTTTCGACGGTCGCCTGTTGCCATATCGGCCCGTACCACCGTGTGTCACTCCCACATGTGGAGCGCACACGCTGCAAGCATTTAGGCCCTTCGACTGCGGTTTTTCCTTATCGCTTCTCGGCCTTTTGGCTAAGAAGCACCCCGCGGTCGGAGCGGTCCGTTGTGCTCTGTAGCGGGTCGCGAGTCGCGTTTCGTGGTCGTTTCGTTTGTTCTTGGTTTTTCCAGCGTTGATATTTTTGCGGTGAATATGTCGAACCGGTCGAACAGTATTCAATGCGTATTCGACAGAGCAGCGAGACGGCCTACGGCCTTTGAAATACAGGAATGGATATTTGGTGATCTGAAAGTACCGGAAAATGACGTCGACACCTTTCAACTGGATTTTGTCTTATTCTCGTTATTCGTGAAATTTCTCGACCAGGAGAAATACGAAAAGTATGGCCTGGCACTCGCGGGCGAACATCCGTTCCGCTACTTCGATGGAACTGTCGGAACAGTGCATATAGTGCCATCTGGCTTTGGGATACGGACTGTGCGGGTATTTAACGTACCCCCTGAGTGTCCCAATGACGTAATCGGCCGTGTCCTGTCGCGGTATGGCACGGTGCTCAGCATCACGAATGAGAAGTGGGGCAGTGCCTACCGTTTCCAGGGCAACAGCGGCGTTCGTAGTGTCCGCATGGACCTCCGCCAGCACATCCCATCGTATATAAATATTGCGAGTACCAGGGCCCAGGTCACCTATATTGGGCAGCCGCAGACTTGCTCCCTTTGTCAATCGACGGAGCATCTCCGCGTGGAGTGCCCGCGCCGGCGTCCTGTGCAACTGCCGCGGGAACGCACTGCTGGTACCAACCTTGTGCCTCTCCTCAGCGAGGTAGTGGCGGGCGCTGCCCCCCGTCCCGCTGAGCGAACTGACGTGTCGCCCCCGCCAGAAGCGGTGCAACTGGCACCCAGTGCACCGGTTGACAGACCCGTCCCGGACCAGGCGCCCGTTGTGGCGGTACCGCCGGCGGCGTCTGATGTGCCTGATATGGCGAGTGATGTGGTCGCTGTCGAACAGATGGAGGTCGTTCTTCCTACCCCGCCCCTCCCGGCAGATGACGCTAAGTCCCCCCGCCGTCGTCATCGGCGCAAGAAGGCGAACCCGGACCAGCCGGCGGAGGAGGCGGACGGTTTCCGTCCCCCTGAGAGCGGCAGTGAGGCTGACTCTCAGGCCTCCTCGGTTTCCCGCTCTGTTTCCGCTGATCGCTCGGGCGGTATGCGGCAAACTGCTCGGCAACTAGAGGCTCTTATCAGTTCATCGCGAGATCGGGGAGCGATCCCTGCAAAACGAAAACATGACCAGGGTAGCGACCAACCAATGCAGCGTACTCGTACCCTTTCACATCCTACTGTGTCCGACGTGTCCGCGCCGCCTGGCTCAGACTATCCTGCTGATGGGGGAGGCCTGAACTGGGCTGACGACGAGGGCGATGACATGCGTGATTGAGTGGGCCTTTCCCCACATGAGCTGCTTCGTATTTGTTTCTCCCATCCGGGGTGATATCGCTGGGTTCCGGTGTGGATGTTTCCACACCTGCTTCCCTACGGCCGTGACTCTATCTGCCGTTGTCTCCTCTGTGTTGCTCTCCCATGCCTGCCTTTGACCGTCCGCCGGGAGCCCTCTCCCTTTTAACGGTCAACATTAACTCCATCTCCAACCCGGTCAAACTTCGAACTCTGAAGGACTTTCTCCGCCTTGGTGCGTTTGATGTGGTATTTCTCCAGGAGGTTTGTGCCCCTTTTCTATCTGACCTGGTTGGTTATGAGGCACTGTATAACATCGACCCTGACGCCCGGCGGGGTACTGCTTTGCTCTACCGATCAGAATTCACTCCATCCCATGTTACCACGCTACCCAACGGTCGCGTCCTTGCATGTATCCTTCAAGATGTCCTTTTTCTAAATGTCTATGCTCCTTCAGGTGCTAACCACAGGCATGATAGAACAACACTTTTTCAGTCTGATCTCCCCCCTTTCTTAGCAGCTCGTCGCCCTATCGTCTTTGGCGGAGACTTCAACTGTGTGGTAGCCGGAGTTGACCAGGTCCCGACGCCTATGCGGTGTGAAGCGCTCGCTTCACTCCTTCAGGCGGCTGACCTTACTGATACGTGGCGCCACTTCCATCCCGCCTACACGCAATTTACCCACATCTATCCCACTGGAGCCAGCCGTATTGATCGTGTTTATGTCTCGGCTGATTTGACTCCCGCCCTTTGTGCCGTCCAAGTCATACCCGTGGCCTTTAGTGACCACTGTGCGTACTCGTGTTCCTTGCGTATCGCGGGTCCCGTCCCGGTTCCTCGTGGCACCTCTTGGAAAATGAATACCCTTCATCTATCCCTGCCCGAACTTCGTGCTCTCGTCACGAAAACGTGGCAGGATTGTCTCGTGGACACTTCCCGGTACCCTACCACGGTGGTTTGGTGGCTCCGCTGTGCGAAGCCCCGGCTGCGACGTGTTATCCGGCAATATAGTCGCGACGTCGCCCACTGGAAACGTAGCACGTTGGCCTTCTATCAGCAGTGTCTCACTGACGCCCTGACTCTTCCTGCTGACAGGTACGATCAGCTCCACATGCGCCTCAACAAAATTAAGGCGCAAATCCTTCGCTTCTCTCGGGAGAAGGCCGATGGTATGGTGGTGCGGTGTCGTTCTGCATCCCTGATTGAAGGCGAGGAGCCATCCATTTATCACCTTGCCTCTGAACGAACTCGTGCCAAGAAGAACACCATTCTGCGCCTTAAGACAGACGATGGTGCGCGTATCACGGACAACCGTGACGTCCTCCAACACCTGACGGACCATTTCACGCACCTCTTCCAGGATGTTGAGGTCGACGTCGCCGCCCAACGTGCACTAGTCAGTGGGGTGCCAACTTCTTTGGATCGTCATGACCGCGGCTCTTTAACCGAGCCCCTGACACTCGCTGACCTCACATCTGTCCTCCGTGCCTGTCCGGGACGCAAGTCACCTGGCCCCGACGGTCTCCCTTATGAGTTCTACCAACAATTTTGGGACCTGCTCGGCGACCGTTTCTGCAAAATGTGCGAGGAGATTTTTGCTGGATGCGACTTACCCGCCGAATTTTTATCTGGACGTATTGCCCTTATTCCAAAGGTGACTGGTCACTGTCGAGCTCAAGACCTGCGTCCTATCACTGTCCTTAACACTGACTATAAGTTGGTGGCACGATGCGTGGCCTCTCGTCTCAAACAGGCGATGACTAAGGTTCTTTGCCCCACTCAATCCTGTGGCGTTTCGCGTCGGAACATCTTCACCGCCGCTTCCCTGTACCGCGATGTTGTCTTCCTCACCGCTGACACTCGCACTCCGGCTGCCATTCTTTCCTTGGACTTCGCCGGTGCCTTTGACAGGGTCTCGCACCCTTACCTGCTGGGCGTTATGTCGCGGATGGGTTTTGGGGAGCGCTTCATACGCATCATCCGGCACTTCTTGGATGGGGCGAATTCCACTATCGTGGTGAACGGTTGCCGGTCGCGCCCCATTCCCATCAGGCGGTCAGTTCGACAGGGGTGTCCCTTGTCGATGTATTTGTTTGCCTTAGCGCTGGACCCCTTGCTGCGTGACATTGGCCGGTTGGTCGACGGTGTCGCTCTCCCAGGCGTCACCTTCCGCTGTGCAGCCTACGCCGATGACGTTGGTGTGTTCGTTGCTAACGCCAGGGACATCGATTCCGTTCGCCGCGTTCTCGACGTTTATGAACGGGCCTCCGGTGCTCAGTTAAATCCCAACAAGACCGTGTTGCTTCCGCTAGGGCCACGATCATTGACCGTCGAACGCCCCTGGTACCGCGTTGTGGGGGAACAGCGTATCTTGGGTCTTGAGGTGACTGCCTGTCCGCAGCGTATGTTAACCCTCACGTGGCGGCGGCTTCTCACACGCATCAGGGGCCTTTGCGTGAGCCACGCTGATCGACGGCTCGACCTCCATCAACGCATCCAGCTGATTAATGGTTATCTCCTCTCACGGGCATGGTATGTCGCCCAACTCCTTACGCTGCCGAAGCAGATCGGCCGAGCCATCTCGCAAGCAGTATACTGGCTCTTGTGGCGGCATGCGCTGTTCAAGGTTGATGCGCTGACCTGTACGTTGCCGAAGGCCGATGGCGGCCTCGGCCTCATTGACTTTTCCCGGAAATGTGCGGCCCTTCTGATACACCGTGTCACCGCTTTGCGCGAAGCCGACCCCGGTGGGACTACAGCGGTCCTCTTCGACCGTTATCGTCCACACTCGGCGCGTGCACCGGTCTGTTTGACGCATATTCCGTTCCGGCTGACGACGGTCAGAGACTATTACTTCCACCGCAGTTATGTCCTCACAGTGGCCACTGACAAGGCACGCACGTCGAAGCGCCTTTACCAGGCACTCCGAGGCCAGCCCACGCCACATAAATTAGAGGACAGACGACCGTCGGTCATCTGGCGCCAAGTTTGGGCTAATATTAACAACTCAGCCCTTCCCACCGCAGTTTCGGCGCTATGGTACCGTGTAGTCAACAATTTAATCCCCACTAACCATCGCCTGGCGGCCATCCGCCTACGACCCTCGGCTGCTTGCGGCCGCTGTGGTGACGTTGACACCAGGGAGCATCGCCTCCTCTGCCCCCACGTCACAGAAGTGTGGGCCCTTGCACGTGTGCTCATAGCGCTGATCGGTGGGACGACGCCAGCAAATGTGTCCACCGACTGGTTCCTTACACCTGATCTTCAAACACAACCCCGACCAAGACGTAACGCAATGGTGTGGCTCTTGGGCCACACCATTTTCACGATCTACGACCTTTCCCTCGCCGATGCTGTCTCTTTCATGGACTACCTGTGGAGCCAGCATCGCGTGGCGGAATCTGCTCGAAACTATACGACCACTTTTGCCCGGTATTTGAAAATTGCAATGATCCATGGATATCAAACGGTGTTCCAGGTTGCCTAGGGCGCCTTGTCCAGGCATTGCCTAGGATTGCCCCTGGTTTTTTGCACCAATCTCTGACTTGACTCACCCCAGATTCGCAATTGGAACAATTATTGCAAAAACTTTATTGGAAAAATAGGAATCACGCAATCAATCTTAGAAGCTTATTCCTTAGTTAATTCTCTAGGCGATGGGATTATCTCGCCAGTTTCATTTTCCCTTGTGTGTGCTGCCGTCCCTGTTTTTAATTTCCTTTCATTTCTAGCTTTCTTTCTTTCTTCCTTTTTGGTTCTCAACTCACTATTTCTTCACACCTGCAGAGCGAGGTGTCTTTCTGAGTACAGTGTCGTCGCCCACTGCGGCATAGCAGAGTATGCCCCTCGCTTTTAATTTCGTTCCTGGCAACAAGTCTTGCTACTCCATGCACCCTGTGCGTGCTGCGTCGACACTCTAGGATGGCGGCATTTTTTGGAGAGGACAAGGTAGGGCTGTAGGGGAGGAAGGAGGAAGAAAAAAAAAAAAAAAAAAAAAAAAAAGTGTAGTATCTGTTCTTATCAGCTTAATATCTGATACGTCCTGCATCGCAGGACCAGAATATTAAACTCATTTTTGGCTCATGACGGAGTGCTAGGGGCTTGCTCCACCTCTGTCGCGGGTTGGCCCGGCATTGCAGTACCGCCGGGATCGGCCCACCTAAAATTAATTAAAACACAGCCTGAAATGGGTTAATATTCTGCAGTGATCAGATATTCCGCTGGTAGCAAAACTTGTTGTAGTTGTCGATTTGCCCAGTAGTTAGCTGCTTACACACCTCGATTTCTTGTAATTAATTTAACATTATCTTACGAAGTTTATTTATTTTTTTTTTTTTTATTTTTTATTTTTTTTTTTTTTTTTTGCGGTTAGCCGGAACGCTCTTGCAGCCGCATTACACTAGGCTGGTTATTTATGTGGGCACAGAAGGGTGCCTTCGGATGCCTCGTTGGCGTCACATATGGTCCGGCCACAGATAATTTTAATTAAATTTTTTGGAGTTATATCCTTAGCTCCTCGCGAACGTCGTCGTCGCCGCCGCACGCACGCAGAATACGTGTGTACACACGTATGCAGTAGGCGGTGGACGATGTAAGCACTCGGCTAGGTGTAGCTCGCGCCGGCCTCGCGCCGGTGTAGCTCGCGCCGGCCTGGCGCTGCTGTGGGGCGGCCTCACGGCTTCTCCACTGCCCTGGCAGCCAGCGGCGGTCAAATGGGAGTCGCAGTTTACTGTTCGCCATGGAGGGTAGTACTGGGCTGTTGACGAGTGCTCTCGCGAATTGTCCTTCCTTCCGGCACTTGCTTTTGCGATGTTTTCGACGGTCGCCTGTTGCCATATCGGCCCGTACCACCGTGTGTCACTCCCACATGTGGAGCGCACACGCTGCAAGCATTTAGGCCCTTCGACTGCGGTTTTTCCTTATCGCTTCTCGGCCTTTTGGCTAAGAAGCACCCCGCGGTCGGAGCGGTCCGTTGTGCTCTGTAGCGGGTCGCGAGTCGCGTTTCGTGGTCGTTTCGTTTGTTCTTGGTTTTTCCAGCGTTGATATTTTTGCGGTGAATATGTCGAACCGGTCGAACAGTATTCAATGCGTATTCGACAGAGCAGCGAGACGGCCTACGGCCTTTGAAATACAGGAATGGATATTTGGTGATCTGAAAGTACCGGAAAATGACGTCGACACCTTTCAACTGGATTTTGTCTTATTCTCGTTATTCGTGAAATTTCTCGACCAGGAGAAATACGAAAAGTATGGCCTGGCACTCGCGGGCGAACATCCGTTCCGCTACTTCGATGGAACTGTCGGAACAGTGCATATAGTGCCATCTGGCTTTGGGATACGGACTGTGCGGGTATTTAACGTACCCCCTGAGTGTCCCAATGACGTAATCGGCCGTGTCCTGTCGCGGTATGGCACGGTGCTCAGCATCACGAATGAGAAGTGGGGCAGTGCCTACCGTTTCCAGGGCAACAGCGGCGTTCGTAGTGTCCGCATGGACCTCCGCCAGCACATCCCATCGTATATAAATATTGCGAGTACCAGGGCCCAGGTCACCTATATTGGGCAGCCGCAGACTTGCTCCCTTTGTCAATCGACGGAGCATCTCCGCGTGGAGTGCCCGCGCCGGCGTCCTGTGCAACTGCCGCGGGAACGCACTGCTGGTACCAACCTTGTGCCTCTCCTCAGCGAGGTAGTGGCGGGCGCTGCCCCCCGTCCCGCTGAGCGAACTGACGTGTCGCCCCCGCCAGAAGCGGTGCAACTGGCACCCAGTGCACCGGTTGACAGACCCGTCCCGGACCAGGCGCCCGTTGTGGCGGTACCGCCGGCGGCGTCTGATGTGCCTGATATGGCGAGTGATGTGGTCGCTGTCGAACAGATGGAGGTCGTTCTTCCTACCCCGCCCCTCCCGGCAGATGACGCTAAGTCCCCCCGCCGTCGTCATCGGCGCAAGAAGGCGAACCCGGACCAGCCGGCGGAGGAGGCGGACGGTTTCCGTCCCCCTGAGAGCGGCAGTGAGGCTGACTCTCAGGCCTCCTCGGTTTCCCGCTCTGTTTCCGCTGATCGCTCGGGCGGTATGCGGCAAACTGCTCGGCAACTAGAGGCTCTTATCAGTTCATCGCGAGATCGGGGAGCGATCCCTGCAAAACGAAAACATGACCAGGGTAGCGACCAACCAATGCAGCGTACTCGTACCCTTTCACATCCTACTGTGTCCGACGTGTCCGCGCCGCCTGGCTCAGACTATCCTGCTGATGGGGGAGGCCTGAACTGGGCTGACGACGAGGGCGATGACATGCGTGATTGAGTGGGCCTTTCCCCACATGAGCTGCTTCGTATTTGTTTCTCCCATCCGGGGTGATATCGCTGGGTTCCGGTGTGGATGTTTCCACACCTGCTTCCCTACGGCCGTGACTCTATCTGCCGTTGTCTCCTCTGTGTTGCTCTCCCATGCCTGCCTTTGACCGTCCGCCGGGAGCCCTCTCCCTTTTAACGGTCAACATTAACTCCATCTCCAACCCGGTCAAACTTCGAACTCTGAAGGACTTTCTCCGCCTTGGTGCGTTTGATGTGGTATTTCTCCAGGAGGTTTGTGCCCCTTTTCTATCTGACCTGGTTGGTTATGAGGCACTGTATAACATCGACCCTGACGCCCGGCGGGGTACTGCTTTGCTCTACCGATCAGAATTCACTCCATCCCATGTTACCACGCTACCCAACGGTCGCGTCCTTGCATGTATCCTTCAAGATGTCCTTTTTCTAAATGTCTATGCTCCTTCAGGTGCTAACCACAGGCATGATAGAACAACACTTTTTCAGTCTGATCTCCCCCCTTTCTTAGCAGCTCGTCGCCCTATCGTCTTTGGCGGAGACTTCAACTGTGTGGTAGCCGGAGTTGACCAGGTCCCGACGCCTATGCGGTGTGAAGCGCTCGCTTCACTCCTTCAGGCGGCTGACCTTACTGATACGTGGCGCCACTTCCATCCCGCCTACACGCAATTTACCCACATCTATCCCACTGGAGCCAGCCGTATTGATCGTGTTTATGTCTCGGCTGATTTGACTCCCGCCCTTTGTGCCGTCCAAGTCATACCCGTGGCCTTTAGTGACCACTGTGCGTACTCGTGTTCCTTGCGTATCGCGGGTCCCGTCCCGGTTCCTCGTGGCACCTCTTGGAAAATGAATACCCTTCATCTATCCCTGCCCGAACTTCGTGCTCTCGTCACGAAAACGTGGCAGGATTGTCTCGTGGACACTTCCCGGTACCCTACCACGGTGGTTTGGTGGCTCCGCTGTGCGAAGCCCCGGCTGCGACGTGTTATCCGGCAATATAGTCGCGACGTCGCCCACTGGAAACGTAGCACGTTGGCCTTCTATCAGCAGTGTCTCACTGACGCCCTGACTCTTCCTGCTGACAGGTACGATCAGCTCCACATGCGCCTCAACAAAATTAAGGCGCAAATCCTTCGCTTCTCTCGGGAGAAGGCCGATGGTATGGTGGTGCGGTGTCGTTCTGCATCCCTGATTGAAGGCGAGGAGCCATCCATTTATCACCTTGCCTCTGAACGAACTCGTGCCAAGAAGAACACCATTCTGCGCCTTAAGACAGACGATGGTGCGCGTATCACGGACAACCGTGACGTCCTCCAACACCTGACGGACCATTTCACGCACCTCTTCCAGGATGTTGAGGTCGACGTCGCCGCCCAACGTGCACTAGTCAGTGGGGTGCCAACTTCTTTGGATCGTCATGACCGCGGCTCTTTAACCGAGCCCCTGACACTCGCTGACCTCACATCTGTCCTCCGTGCCTGTCCGGGACGCAAGTCACCTGGCCCCGACGGTCTCCCTTATGAGTTCTACCAACAATTTTGGGACCTGCTCGGCGACCGTTTCTGCAAAATGTGCGAGGAGATTTTTGCTGGATGCGACTTACCCGCCGAATTTTTATCTGGACGTATTGCCCTTATTCCAAAGGTGACTGGTCACTGTCGAGCTCAAGACCTGCGTCCTATCACTGTCCTTAACACTGACTATAAGTTGGTGGCACGATGCGTGGCCTCTCGTCTCAAACAGGCGATGACTAAGGTTCTTTGCCCCACTCAATCCTGTGGCGTTTCGCGTCGGAACATCTTCACCGCCGCTTCCCTGTACCGCGATGTTGTCTTCCTCACCGCTGACACTCGCACTCCGGCTGCCATTCTTTCCTTGGACTTCGCCGGTGCCTTTGACAGGGTCTCGCACCCTTACCTGCTGGGCGTTATGTCGCGGATGGGTTTTGGGGAGCGCTTCATACGCATCATCAGGCACTTCTTGGATGGGGCGAATTCCACTATCGTGGTGAACGGTTGCCGGTCGCGCCCCATTCCCATCAGGCGGTCAGTTCGACAGGGGTGTCCCTTGTCGATGTATTTGTTTGCCTTAGCGCTGGACCCCTTGCTGCGTGACATTGGCCGGTTGGTCGACGGTGTCGCTCTCCCAGGCGTCACCTTCCGCTGTGCAGCCTACGCCGATGACGTTGGTGTGTTCGTTGCTAACGCCAGGGACATCGATTCCGTTCGCCGCGTTCTCGACGTTTATGAACGGGCCTCCGGTGCTCAGTTAAATCCCAACAAGACCGTGTTGCTTCCGCTAGGGCCACGATCATTGACCGTCGAACGCCCCTGGTACCGCGTTGTGGGGGAACAGCGTATCTTGGGTCTTGAGGTGACTGCCTGTCCGCAGCGTATGTTAACCCTCACGTGGCGGCGGCTTCTCACACGCATCAGGGGCCTTTGCGTGAGCCACGCTGATCGACGGCTCGACCTCCATCAACGCATCCAGCTGATTAATGGTTATCTCCTCTCACGGGCATGGTATGTCGCCCAACTCCTTACGCTGCCGAAGCAGATCGGCCGAGCCATCTCGCAAGCAGTATACTGGCTCTTGTGGCGGCATGCGCTGTTCAAGGTTGATGCGCTGACCTGTACGTTGCCGAAGGCCGATGGCGGCCTCGGCCTCATTGACTTTTCCCGGAAATGTGCGGCCCTTCTGATACACCGTGTCACCGCTTTGCGCGAAGCCGACCCCGGTGGGACTACAGCGGTCCTCTTCGACCGTTATCGTCCACACTCGGCGCGTGCACCGGTCTGTTTGACGCATATTCCGTTCCGGCTGACGACGGTCAGAGACTATTACTTCCACCGCAGTTATGTCCTCACAGTGGCCACTGACAAGGCACGCACGTCGAAGCGCCTTTACCAGGCACTCCGAGGCCAGCCCACGCCACATAAATTAGAGGACAGACGACCGTCGGTCATCTGGCGCCAAGTTTGGGCTAATATTAACAACTCAGCCCTTCCCACCGCAGTTTCGGCGCTATGGTACCGTGTAGTCAACAATTTAATCCCCACTAACCATCGCCTGGCGGCCATCCGCCTACGACCCTCGGCTGCTTGCGGCCGCTGTGGTGACGTTGACACCAGGGAGCATCGCCTCCTCTGCCCCCACGTCACAGAAGTGTGGGCCCTTGCACGTGTGCTCATAGCGCTGATCGGTGGGACGACGCCAGCAAATGTGTCCACCGACTGGTTCCTTACACCTGATCTTCAAACACAACCCCGACCAAGACGTAACGCAATGGTGTGGCTCTTGGGCCACACCATTTTCACGATCTACGACCTTTCCCTCGCCGATGCTGTCTCTTTCATGGACTACCTGTGGAGCCAGCATCGCGTGGCGGAATCTGCTCGAAACTATACGACCACTTTTGCCCGGTATTTGAAAATTGCAATGATCCATGGATATCAAACGGTGTTCCAGGTTGCCTAGGGCGCCTTGTCCAGGCATTGCCTAGGATTGCCCCTGGTTTTTTGCACCAATCTCTGACTTGACTCACCCCAGATTCGCAATTGGAACAATTATTGCAAAAACTTTATTGGAAAAATAGGAATCACGCAATCAATCTTAGAAGCTTATTCCTTAGTTAATTCTCTAGGCGATGGGATTATCTCGCCAGTTTCATTTTCCCTTGTGTGTGCTGCCGTCCCTGTTTTTAATTTCCTTTCATTTCTAGCTTTCTTTCTTTCTTCCTTTTTGGTTCTCAACTCACTATTTCTTCACACCTGCAGAGCGAGGTGTCTTTCTGAGTACAGTGTCGTCGCCCACTGCGGCATAGCAGAGTATGCCCCTCGCTTTTAATTTCGTTCCTGGCAACAAGTCTTGCTACTCCATGCACCCTGTGCGTGCTGCGTCGACACTCTAGGATGGCGGCATTTTTTGGAGAGGACAAGGTAGGGCTGTAGGGGAGGAAGGAGGAAGAAAAAAAAAAAAAAAAAAAAAAAAAAAGTGTAGTATCTGTTCTTATCAGCTTAATATCTGATACGTCCTGCATCGCAGGACCAGAATATTAAACTCATTTTTGGCTCATGACGGAGTGCTAGGGGCTTGCTCCACCTCTGTCGCGGGTTGGCCCGGCATTGCAGTACCGCCGGGATCGGCCCACCTAAAATTAATTAAAACACAGCCTGAAATGGGTTAATATTCTGCAGTGATCAGATATTCCGCTGGTAGCAAAACTTGTTGTAGTTGTCGATTTGCCCAGTAGTTAGCTGCTTACACACCTCGATTTCTTGTAATTAATTTAACATTATCTTACGAAGTTTATTTATTTTTTTTTTTTTTTTATTTTTTTTTTTTTTTTTTTTTTTTTTGCGGTTAGCCGGAACGCTCTTGCAGCCGCATTACACTAGGCTGGTAATTTATATGGGCACAGAAGAGTGCCTTCGGATGCCTCGTTGGCGTCACATATGGTCCGGCCACAGATAATTTTAATTACATTTTTTGGAGTTATATCCTTAGCTCCTCGCGAACGTCGTCGTCGCCGCCGCACGCACGCAGAATACGTGTGTACACACGTATGCAGTAGGCGGTGGACGATGTAAGCACTCGGCTAGGTGTAGCTCGCGCCGGCCTCGCGCCGGTGTAGCTCGCGCCGGCCTGGCGCTGCTGTGGGGCGGCCTCACGGCTTCTCCACTGCCCTGGCAGCCGGCGGCGTTCAAATGGGAGTCGCAGTTTACTGTTCGCCATGGAGGGTAGTACTGGGCTGTTGACGAGTGCTCTCGCGAATTCTCCTTCCTTCCGGCACTTGCTTTTGCGATGTTTTCGACGGTCGCCTGTTGCCATATCGGCCCGTACCACCGTGTGTCACTCCCACATGTGGAGCGCACACGCTGCAAGCATTTAGGCCCTTCGACTTGCGGTTTTTCCTTATCGCTTCTCGGCCTTTTGGCTAAGATCAAAGTGTAGTATCTGTTCTTATCAGCTTAATATGGGCTGATATGGGCTGATTTCTGCACCGGGAAGCGGTCGCTTTTATTCTCCTGTTTCAGGTCCGCGACCTGAACAATGGAGCTTGTGGTGACGCTGCCGGCGGAGGTCTTCCGCTGCCGGATCTGCTTCGTCACCAAGGCTGCCGGGAGACCTACTTTTGGCGAGTACAAGGACCACTCGGCCCTTCTCCGCCACTATAGGAGGCTGCACGACCCGGAAACGGTTCCCGTTTTCGAGTGTCAGTTTTGCGGCCGACGCGACCCGCGGCTGAAGACGCTGCGGTTACACCAGCGGCTCTGCAATGCAGATTCCGCAACCCCCGGCGCTGCCAGTCGGGGGAGAGTGAGTATGGGACACGATGCCGTGTCTGGCTGTCTGGGGCACCCAGAGAGGTCAGCCGGCGGGAGGTCACAGGCGAGGGCCCCCGAAGCTAGTAGGACAGGCCCTTCGTCCTTAGTTAGTGCTGGGCGAAAGCCACAGGCGAAAGCGGCTCGGGAAGTTAGTACCATAGGCCGCCTAGCCTTAGATAATAGAGAGGGGCTATGGCCACAGCCCAGTCCGGTCCCCGAAGCTAGTAGGACAGACCGGCTGGACTTAGGATTAACATACGCGGCGGTCCTGACCCGCAGCAGCGTGGTGGGCTCACAGGCTGCCTTGCCCTCACCCTGTGTGAGTGTGCAGGCGTCTGCGACGCCCAGGACGGCGGTGGTTGCCACCCCCGCGTCGTGTGTACTCTGTGTGCGCACGCCGAGGAGGTCTGGCATCCCCCTGCCGACACGCTCCGCGACGTCACCCGCGTCGCCACGAGTGCCGAGCGCAAGTTCGGGAGGTGAAGGCAGCACGCTGCCGACGCCTGCCGCCGAACGCGTCGCTCCGGCCAGAGGCGCAGTGTCCGGCATGGGCCGCGGCTCGCCGCCGCCCGCGCCGGCCATTGCACCCAGTGGCGTACGCTGGCCACGTCGTGCGGCTGCCGCAGGCGCCTCCCGCCCGCCATCTGTCGGGAGCGTGGGTACCGGCCTGGGACTGCCGCCCGCATTCGCTACGCCGCCAACAGGTGGCTCTGCGGTGCGGGTGGGCAGTGGCAGGCAGGCTGCCTCGCTCGCCGCGACCGTTGGTGTTGTCATTCACGGCGCAGCCGCGCCGCCGGTTGACGCACCAAAGGCCGCGCGCCCGGCGGATGCACCGGATGGTGTGGTGCTTGTGCGGTCGCAGACGTACACGCGCCGCGTTTCCTCTGCCCTGCCGGCGGTTACGTCGAGTGACGCCCGTCACTCCGTCTCCGTTCAGGCAGGGAGTGCTACTAAACAAGCAGCCTCTGTTTCAGACAACGAGTGGCACGTAGTCACCCCACGGAGGGACAGACGCCGTGCTGCAGGACGCAGACCACCGCCCCCGGACCGACGGCGCATCATACCGCCCAGTCCGCGTAACAGCGGCCCGGCGCGAGCCAACGCGCCTGGGCGGCCGGCGCGAGCTACACCTCGTGTATCTCGCGCCGGCGGCAGGGCGCGGGCGACCGCTGGGCCATCTGTTGGCGGCGCGGCGAACAACAGCCGCGGTGCGCTGGGCCCGAGCGCCAGGCCGGCGCGAGCTACACCTCGAGACGCCCGGCCGGCGCGGGCTACACCGGCCACCCCTACGACCACTGCGCCATCTGGTAGCGATCGTCGGGCACCCAGTCCACGTAGCAGCGGCCCGGGGCGAGCCGGCGCGTCCGGTCAGCCGGCGCGAGCTACACCCCGTGTTTCTCGCGCCGGCGGCGGGCCGCTGGCGACCGCCGGGCCATCTGTTGGCGGCGCGGCGAACACCAGCCGCGGTGCGCCCGACCCGAGCGCCAGGCCGGCGCAAGCTACACCGGCCCCTGCTGCTACCGCTGCGCCACCTGTCACCAGCGCGGCAATCGAAAGCAGCACTGAGCGGCCCACGCCAGATGGCAGCACGGCACCACCACCGACGCAGACGACGGAGCGGCGCGACGTGAACGGAGGGACTGCAAATGCGTCTCCCAGAACTGGCAGCAAGAAGAGGAGACGCCGACGCCGTAACACCCGGCCCAGTCCCAACCTTCCGCCGCAAGGCTCCCGTCCTACACCAGACCTGACAGGCCCCCCTGTACCCTCCGAACAGGGCGCAACTGAGGCAGCTCCGCCCCCCCCTCCCTCGGCCGACTCTCGGCTAACGGAGAGGCAGCGGCGCTGGCTGGCGGCCCTGGAGAGCGTCCACGACAAGCAGTGGGACGCATTCGTCGCGGTCGTCGAGGACTTCATCTCCGAGATCGCCGAGACGAAGCCACAACGCCAGGCAGCCGGAGGACGACAGGATGGGCCACCAGCAGCAGCGCACCGCGGCCAGGGCCGCGCCGACGCTGCTGCCAATCCCCCTCCCCCTGCCCCTACACGCGGCCGCGGTGGGCGGCGCGGTGGACGTGGCGCACGGCGCGCGGCGGCCGCCGAGCGTCGGTACGACGCGAATGCAGCGTCTGAGATTCAGAAGCTGTACCGCGCGGACCGGCGCAAGGCGATGCAGCGCGTCCTTGGCGAGACGTCGCCGTACTGCCAAATCGATGGCAACGTGCTCATGGAGCACTTTAAGGTAATATATTCCAAATCCGACTTTTCTGTTACAGATGCACCAGCTGCTGTCCCGGACTTTGCCGCCACCACGCCTCCTGATGTCAGCGAGGAGGTCCTGCTGCCGATCACACCTTCAGAGGTGCAACAGCGGCTCCAGAAGGCGAGCAATACTGCTCCTGGGGCAGACGGAGTCACCTACTCGGACTTGCGACGTGAGGATCCTGGCTGCCACGTGCTAGCTAAGATCTTCTCGCGCTGCTGGAAAGAGCGGAAGACTCCGGTGCAGTGGAAAATATCCACTACCGTCCTCATCCACAAGAAAGGGGACGTCTCGGACGTGACAAACTGGCGGCCTTTAGCATTGAGCTCTACCATCTCTAAGCTCTTTGCTGCAATCGTTGCGGACCGCACTTCTCTCTGGGCAGAGCGGTTGAACCTGCTCTCCCCAGAACAGAAGGGCTTCCGCACGTTTGAAGGCTGCTACGAGCACAACTTCATTGTGCAGACGGCAATTGACGATGCAAGGCGCAGGGGAGGCCAAGCATGCTTTGCTTGGCTTGATCTGGCGAATGCTTTCGGTTCAGTGCCTCACGCTCACCTCCTTGGAGTACTGAGCAGGATGGGACTACCAGAGCAATTGCACCATCTAATTGCCGACATGTACGATGGTTGCTCCACCCGCGTCCGTACATCTGACGGACTAACGGAGGAGATAGAGATCCAGGCAGGGGTCAAGCAGGGCTGTCCACTGTCGCCCATCGTCTTTAATCTCGCGCTCGAGCCGGTACTTCGCGCCGCAACCTCACTCAGAAATGAGTGTGGTATTCCGCTTAGCGGCGTCAGTGTGAGTGCACTGGCGTATGCGGACGATATCGTGCTTCTGGCGCGGGATTCGGAGGCGATGCAGACGCTCCTCAATGTTGTGGGTGAGGCGGCGACGTGGGCCGGGCTTACCTTCAAGCCGTCGAAGTGTGCCACGCTTCACATCCGCCGTCGGCAGACGCTAGGCTCGGTATTCGCCCTGCAAGGGGGAGAACCAGCCGTGCTCGGTGCGGGTGACGCCTACCTCCATCTTGGCGTTCCCACCGGGTACAAAGTCACGCAGACGCCAACGGATGCGATCGCGGCAATTCGACGCGACTTGCAGCACCTGGACGCTTCCCTGCTGGCTCCCTGGCAGAAGATTGACGCTGTGCGTGTCTTTCTCCTCCCTAGGCTTGACTTTGTCATGCGGGGCGGAGCGGTACGCAAGGGGCCGCTATCTGCACTCGACAAGGCAGTGAAAGCGGCTGTCAAATCATGGCTGTTCCTCCCACAGCGTGCGTCCACCGAACAGCTGTACCTCGCGCTGGGAGAGGGAGGATGCGGCCTGACGCCGCTCGCGGACGCTGCGGACATCTCCACCATCGTCCATGGCTTCCGCATGCTGCACTGCGACGACGCCACCGTCCGCGACATCGCCTGGGCCACTCTAACTACGGCCGCGCGCCGCCGACTGGGGAGGGAGCCGAGTCGTTCCGACTTGGCCACCTACCTTAGCGGCAGCACTGAGGGTGACCTCGCACGCGACGGAGGTGACATCCAGTCACTGTGGACGCGCGTCAGGAACGCCACAAGGCGCCTAGCGCCGCGTGGCGTCACCTGGCGCTGGAGTGAACTGCTTTCCGAGTTGCAGGTGGAGGTCGGCGGCCGACCCGCCATCGCTGACGACGCGGAACACGGCGGCATCGGAGGGGTGACGCAGCCGGCCACGGAGGGGACGGCGCCTGGGACTACACGACACCTCGAAGATGGCGGCGATGGACCGCAGCACGATGATGACAGCGTGGGACGCACCGCCAACACTGGCGTCGAGCATGTCCGGGTGGGAGGGGGCGCCAAACGTCTTCTCTCGCGGACGCTCCGCGAGTGTCTGAGGCAGCGCCTGCGCCACATTCTACTCAGGAAACCGGACCAGGGGAAGGTGTTCGAGTGCACCAGGGAGTCCACAGCGTCCAACCACTTCATAGCGGGAGGCAAATACACCCGCTTCGCAGACTGGCGCTTTATCCATCGCGCCAGGCTCGGAGTCGTGCCTCTGAACGGTTGTCGCCGCTTTGATGGGCGGGCCAACAACAACAAAGCCTGCCGACGCTGTGGCCACAACAACGAGACGCTCCCGCACGTAATTAACGCGTGCATGGTGCACTCAGCAGCCCTGCAGTATCGCCACAACGCGGTCCTCAACCGCCTCGCGACAGCAGTCGCAGGGCGGCCAAGAAGAGGAAACACTGCTGTTCCTGACATCAGGATCAACCAAGCCGTCATAGGGGACAGCAGTGGGCTGCGTCCGGACCTCGTAATAACTGACGAGGTCGCGAAGACTGTAACCATCGTCGATGTGACAATCCCCTTCGAGAACAGGCGGATTGCGCTCGACAACGCTCGGCAACTGAAGAGGATAAAGTACGCCGACGTTGCGCGCGGATTAGCCGCTCGCGGCTATTCCGTCACTGTCGACGCCCTGGTTGTCGGCAGTCTGGGGGCGTGGGACCGCCAGAACGATGCAGTGCTTCGGCACCTAGGCATCGCTAGCCGCTACTGCCAACTGATGCGGCGGCTGATGGTGTCTGACACCATCAAGTGGTCCCGCGACATTTACGTGGAACACATTACTGGCCACCGCCAGTATGTGTCCCCCTAGACTGTGGCATGCTCTGACGTCAGGCTGCGAGACCTTCGAGACTGCAGTCGTCGGAGAACTTCGAGGTCGGTGCCTTCGTGACGTCGGCGTCGAGATTCTGCTCCACGACGCGGGACCGCGGCGCTACACCATCTTCGCGCCGCACTGCAGCAGTGCCGAGTCAGTAGCGGTGCGTGCGGTGCTGCCTGGTGCCCCTCCCTCCGTGGTGTCCGCCGAATATGGCCCCCACCTCGGTTGGCGCGGTGCTGGGCGGCGCCGAACGTGTGCCTACTGCCCGGCAGTCTCCAGCCAGCGTGGGAAGCAACGCCCTCCTGCCACGACACCCCGGTGACGTCTGCCGCAAGGCGGACAGAGGGGAGAAGTCCGGCTGTGTGTGACCCGCCTGCGTGCGTGGCACACCAGCCGCTGGCAGCCGTGCATGTGCAGTGTGCTGTCAGGGCATGGAGAAGAATGCAATAAATAAAATAGACCCTAAAACTAGGTCCAAACTTTCCCCAGTGTGAATTATCTAAGGCCGCGCCTATCGCGGAATTAACCTTAAGGTAATATACTTAAGCATCCGCGCCTAACGCGGTCTTCCAATATTTAAGTAGTGGGCTTAACCCACGAATTAGAATAAGATTCAACTATTTAAGTGCGGTTAAAACCGTTTACTATATATTTTAACTTAAAATTTTCATTAAATTTGTAATACTCGATTTATATAGAGTCATGAATATTCTTTCTTAAATTTATACTTCTTAAAACTGTAACTAAGAATTATCTCGGAAAATAAAAATCTGTTCTTATCAGCTTAATATCTGATACGTCCTGCATCGCAGGACCAGAATATTAAACTCATTTTTGGCTCATGACGGAGTGCTAGGGGCTTGCTCCACCTCTGTCGCGGGTTGGCCCGGCATTGCAGTACCGCCGGGATCGGCCCACCTAAAATTAATTAAAACACAGCCTGAAATGGGTTAATATTCTGCAGTGATCAGATATTCCGCTGGTAGCAAAACTTGTTGTAGTTGTCGATTTGCCCAGTAGTTAGCTGCTTACACACCTCGATTTCTTGTAATTAATTTAACATTATCTTACGAAGTTTATTTATTTTTTTTTTTTTTATTTTTTTTTTTTTTTTTTTTTTTTTTGCGGTTAGCCGGAACGCTCTTGCAGCCGCATTACACTAGGCTGGTAATTTATATGGGCACAGAAGAGTGCCTTCGGATGCCTCGTTGGCGTCACATATGGTCCGGCCACAGATAATTTTAATTACATTTTTTGGAGTTATATCCTTAGCTCCTCGCGAACGTCGTCGTCGCCGCCGCACGCACGCAGAATACGTGTGTACACACGTATGCAGTAGGCGGTGGACGATGTAAGCACTCGGCTAGGTGTAGCTCGCGCCGGCCTCGCGCCGGTGTAGCTCGCGCCGGCCTGGCGCTGCTGTGGGGCGGCCTCACGGCTTCTCCACTGCCCTGGCAGCCGGCGGCGTTCAAATGGGAGTCGCAGTTTACTGTTCGCCATGGAGGGTAGTACTGGGCTGTTGACGAGTGCTCTCGCGAATTCTCCTTCCTTCCGGCACTTGCTTTTGCGATGTTTTCGACGGTCGCCTGTTGCCATATCGGCCCGTACCACCGTGTGTCACTCCCACATGTGGAGCGCACACGCTGCAAGCATTTAGGCCCTTCGACTTGCGGTTTTTCCTTATCGCTTCTCGGCCTTTTGGCTAAGATCAAAGTGTAGTATCTGTTCTTATCAGCTTAATATCTGATACGTCCTGCATCGCAGGACCAGAATATTAAACTCATTTTTGGCTCATGACGGAGTGCTAGGGGCTTGCTCCACCTCTGTCGCGGGTTGGCCCGGCATTGCAGTACCGCCGGGATCGGCCCACCTAAAATTAATTAAAACACAGCCTGAAATGGGTTAATATTCTGCAGTGATCAGATATTCCGCTGGTAGCAAAACTTGTTGTAGTTGTCGATTTGCCCAGTAGTTAGCTGCTTACACACCTCGATTTCTTGTAATTAATTTAACATTATCTTACGAAGTTTATTTATTTTTTTTTTTTTTTTATTTTTTTTTTTTTTTTTTTTTTTTTGCGGTTAGCCGGAACGCTCTTGCAGCCGCATTACACTAGGCTGGTAATTTATATGGGCACAGAAGAGTGCCTTCGGATGCCTCGTTGGCGTCACATATGGTCCGGCCACAGATAATTTTAATTACATTTTTTGGAGTTATATCCTTAGCTCCTCGCGAACGTCGTCGTCGCCGCCGCACGCACGCAGAATACGTGTGTACACACGTATGCAGTAGGCGGTGGACGATGTAAGCACTCGGCTAGGTGTAGCTCGCGCCGGCCTCGCGCCGGTGTAGCTCGCGCCGGCCTGGCGCTGCTGTGGGGCGGCCTCACGGCTTCTCCACTGCCCTGGCAGCCGGCGGCGTTCAAATGGGAGTCGCAGTTTACTGTTCGCCATGGAGGGTAGTACTGGGCTGTTGACGAGTGCTCTCGCGAATTCTCCTTCCTTCCGGCACTTGCTTTTGCGATGTTTTCGACGGTCGCCTGTTGCCATATCGGCCCGTACCACCGTGTGTCACTCCCACATGTGGAGCGCACACGCTGCAAGCATTTAGGCCCTTCGACTTGCGGTTTTTCCTTATCGCTTCTCGGCCTTTTGGCTAAGATCAAAGTGTAGTATCTGTTCTTATCAGCTTAATATGGGCTGATATGGGCTGATTTCTGCACCGGGAAGCGGTCGCTTTTATTCTCCTGTTTCAGGTCCGCGACCTGAACAATGGAGCTTGTGGTGACGCTGCCGGCGGAGGTCTTCCGCTGCCGGATCTGCTTCGTCACCAAGGCTGCCGGGAGACCTACTTTTGGCGAGTACAAGGACCACTCGGCCCTTCTCCGCCACTATAGGAGGCTGCACGACCCGGAAACGGTTCCCGTTTTCGAGTGTCAGTTTTGCGGCCGACGCGACCCGCGGCTGAAGACGCTGCGGTTACACCAGCGGCTCTGCAATGCAGATTCCGCAACCCCCGGCGCTGCCAGTCGGGGGAGAGTGAGTATGGGACACGATGCCGTGTCTGGCTCTCTGGGGCACCCAGAGAGGTCAGCCGGCGGGAGGTCACAGGCGAGGGCCCCCGAAGCTAGTAGGACAGGCCCTTCGTCCTTAGTTAGTGCTGGGCGCAAGCCACAGGCGAAAGCGGCTCGGGAAGCTAGTACCATAGGCCGCCTAGCCTTAGATAATAGAGAGGGGCTATGGCCACAGCCCAGTCCGGTCCCCGAAGCTAGTAGGACAGACCGGCTGGACTTAGGATTAACTTACGCGGCGGTCCTGACCCGCAGCAGCGTGGTGGGCTCACAGGCTGCCTTGCCCTCACCCTGTGTGAGTGTGCAGGCGTCTGCGACGCCCAGGACGGCGGTGGTTGCCACCCCCGCGTCGTGTGTACTTTGTGTGCGCACGCCGAGGAGGTCTGGCATCCCCCTGCCGACACGCTCCGCGACGTCAACCGCGTCGCCACGAGTGCCGAGCGCAAGTTCGGGAGGTGAAGGCAGCCCGCTGCCGACGCCTGCCGCCGAACGCGTCGCTCCGGCCAGAGGCGCTGTGTCCGGCATGGGCCGCGGCTCGCCGCGGCCCGCGCCGGCCATTGCACCCAGTGGCGTACGCTGGCCACGTCGTGCGGCTGCCTCAGGCGCCTCCCGCCCGCCATCTGTCGGGAGCGTGGGTACCGGCCTGGGACTGCCGCCCGCATTCGCTACGCCGCCAACAGGTGGCTCTGCGGTGCGGGTGGGCGGTGGCAGGCAGGCTGCCTCGCTCGCCGCGACCGTTGGTGTTGTCATTCACGGCGCAGCCGCGCCGCCGGTTGACGCACCAAAGGCCGCGCGCCCGGCGGATGCACCGGATGGTGTGGTGCTTGTGCGGTCGCAGACGTACACGCGCCGCGTTTCCTCTGCCCTGCCGGCGGTTACGTCGAGTGACGCCCGTCACTCCGTCTCCGCTCAGGCAGGGAGTGCTAATAACCAAAAAGCTCCTGTTACAGATCATGAGTGGCACGTAGTCACCCCACGGAGGGACAGACGCCGTGCTGCAGGACGCAGACCACCGCCCCCGGACCGACGGCGCATCATACCGCCCAGTCCGCGTAGCAGCGGCCCGGCGAGAGCCAACGCGCCTGGGCGGCCGGCGCGAGCTACACCTCGTGTATCTCGCGCCGGCGGCAGGGCGCGGGCGACCGCTGGGCCATCTGTTGGCGGCGCGGCGAACAACAGCCGCGGTGCGCCGGGCCCGAGCGCCAGGCCGGCGCGAGCTACACCTCGAGACGCCCGGCTGGCGCGGGCTACGCCGGCCACCCCTACGACCACTGCGCCATCTGGTAGCGATCGTCGGGCACCCAGTCCGCGTAGCAGCGGCCCGGGGCGAGCCGGCGCGTCCGGTCAGCCGGCGCGAGCTACACCCCGTGTTTCTCGCGCCGGCGGCGGGCCGCTGGCGACCGCCGGGCCATCTGTTGGCGGCGCGGCGAACACCAGCCGCGGTGCGCCCGACCCGAGCGCCAGGCCGGCGCAAGCTACACCGGCCCCTGCTGCTACCGCTGCGCCACCTGTCACCAGCGCGGCAATCGAAAGCAGCACTGAGCGGCCCACGCCAGATGGCAGCACGGCACCACCACCGACGCAGACGACGGAGCGGCGCGACGTGAACGGAGGGACTGCAGCTGCGTCTCCCAGAAATGGCAGCAAGAAGAGGAGACGCCGACGCCGTAACAACCGTCCCAGTCCCAACCTCCCGCCGCAAGGCTCCCGTCCTTCACCAGACCTGACAGGACCCCCTGTACCCTCCGAACAGGGCGCAACTGAGGCAGCTCCGCCCCCCCCTCCCCCGGCCGACGCTCGGCTAACGGAGAGGCAGCGGCGCTGGCTGGCGGCCCTGGAGAGCGTCCACAACCAACCGTGGGACGCATTCGTCGCGGCCGTCGAGGATTTCATCGCCGAGATCGCCGAGACGAAGCCACAACGCCAGGCAGCCGGAGGTCGACAGGATGGGCCACCAGCAGCAGCGCACCGCGGCCAGGGCCGCGCCGACGCTGCTGCCAATCCCCCTCCCCCTGCCCCAACACGCGGCCGCGGTGGGCGGCGCGGTGGACGTGGCGCACGGCGCGCGGCGGCCGCCGAGCGTCGGTACGACGCGAATGCAGCGTCTGAGATTCAGAAGCTGTACCGCGCGGACCGGCGCAAGGCGATGCAGCGCGTCCTTGGCGAGACGTCGCCGTACTGCCAAATCGATGGCAACGTGCTCACGGAGCACTTTAAGGTAATATACTCTAAATCCGACTTTTCCGTTACAGATGCACCAGCTGCTGTCCCGGACTTTGCCGCCACCACGCCTCCTGATGTCAGCGAGGAGGTCCTGCTGCCGATCACACCTTCAGAGGTGCAACAGCGGCTCCAGAAGGCGAGCAATACTGCTCCTGGGGCAGACGGAGTCACCTACTCGGACTTGCGACGTGAGGATCCTGGCTGCCACGTGCTAGCTAAGATCTTCTCGCGCTGCTGGAAAGAGCGGAAGACTCCGGTGCAGTGGAAAATATCCACTACCGTCCTCATCCACAAGAAAGGGGACGTCTCGGACGTGACAAACTGGCGGCCTTTAGCATTGAGCTCTACCATCTCTAAGCTCTTTGCTGCAATCGTTGCGGACCGCACTTCTCTCTGGGCAGAGCGGTTGAACCTGCTCTCCCCGGAACAGAAGGGCTTCCGCACGTTTGAAGGCTGCTACGAGCACAACTTCATTGTGCAGACGGCAATTGACGATGCAAGGCGCAGGGGAGGCCAAGCATGCTTTGCTTGGCTTGATCTGGCGAATGCTTTCGGCTCAGTGCCTCACGCTCACCTCCTTGGAGTACTGAGCAGGATGGGACTACCAGAGCAATTGCACCGTCTAATTGCCGACATGTACGATGGTTGCTCCACCCGCGTCCGTACATCTGACGGACTAACGGAGGAGATAGAGATCCAGGCGGGGGTCAAGCAGGGCTGTCCACTGTCGCCCATCGTCTTTAATCTCGCGCTCGAGCCGGTACTTCGCGCCGCAACCTCACTCAGAAATGAGTGTGGTATTCCGCTTAGCGGCGTCAGTGTGAGTGCACTGGCGTATGCGGACGATATCGTGCTTCTGGCGCGGGATTCAGAGGCGATGCAGACGCTCCTCAATGTTGTGGGTGAGGCGGCGACGTGGGCCGGGCTTACCTTCAAGCCGTCGAAGTGTGCCACGCTTCACATCCGCCGTCGGCAGACACTAGGCTCGGTATTCGCCCTGCAAGGGGGAGAACCAGCCGTGCTCGGTGCGGGTGACGCCTACCTCCATCTTGGCGTTCCCACCGGGTACAAAGTCACGCAGACGCCAACGGATGCGATCGCGGCAATTCGACGCGACTTGCAGCACCTGGACGCTTCCCTGCTGGCTCCCTGGCAGAAGATTGACGCTGTGCGTGTCTTTCTCCTCCCTAGGCTTGACTTTGTCATGCGGGGCGGAGCGGTACGCAAGGGGCCGCTATCTGCACTCGACAAGGCAGTGAAAGCGGCTGTCAAATCATGGCTGTTCCTCCCACAGCGTGCGTCCACCGAACAGCTGTACCTCGCGCTGGGAGAGGGAGGATGCGGCCTGACGCCGCTCGCGGACGCTGCGGACATCTCCACCATCGTCCACGGCTTCCGCATGCTGCACTGCGACGACGCCACCGTCCGCGACATCGCCTGGGCCACTCTAACTACGGCCGCGCGCCGCCGACTGGGGAGGGAGCCGAGTCGTTCCGACTTGGCCACCTACCTTAGCGGCAGCACTGAGGGTGACCTCGCACGCGACGGAGGTGACATCCAGTCACTGTGGACGCGCGTCAGGAACGCCACAAGGCGCCTAGCGCCGCGTGGCGTCACCTGGCGCTGGAGTGAGCTGCTTTCTGAGTTGCAGGTGGAGGTCGGCGGCCGACCCGCCATCGCTGACGACGCGGAACACGGCGGCATCGGAGGGGTGACGCAGCCGGCCACGGAGGGGGCGGCGCCTGGGACTACACGACACCTCGAAGATGGCGGCGATGGACCGCAGCACGATGATGACAGCGTGGGACGCACCGCCAACACTGGCGTCGAGCATGTCCGGGTGGGAGGGGGCGCCAAACGTCTTCTCTCGCGGACGCTCCGCGAGTGTCTGAGGCAGCGCCTGCGCCACATCCTACTCAGGAAACCGGACCAGGGGAAGGTGTTCGAGTGCACCAGGGAATCCACAGCGTCCAACCACTTCATAGCGGGAGGCAAATACACCCGCTTCGCAGACTGGCGCTTTATCCATCGCGCCAGGCTCGGAGTCGTGCCTCTGAACGGTTGTCGCCGCTTTGATGGGCGGGCCAACAACAACAAAGCCTGCCGACGCTGTGGCCACAACAACGAGACGCTCCCGCACGTAATTAACGCGTGCATGGTGCACTCAGCAGCCCTGCAGTATCGCCACAACGCGGTCCTCAACCGCCTCGCGACAGCAGTCGCAGGGCGGCCAAGAAGAGGAAACACTGCTGTTCCTGACATCAGGATCAACCAAGCCGTCATAGGGGACAGCAGTGGGCTGCGTCCGGACCTCGTAATAACGGACGAGGTCGCGAAGACTGTAACCATCGTCGATGTGACAATCCCCTTCGAGAACAGGCGGATTGCGCTCGACAACGCTCGGCAACTGAAGAGGATAAAGTACGCCGACGTTGCGCGCGGATTAGCCGCTCGCGGCTATTCCGTCACTGTCGACGCCCTGGTTGTCGGCAGTCTGGGGGCGTGGGACCGCCAGAACGATGCAGTGCTTCGGCACCTAGGCATCGCTAGCCGCTACTGCCAACTGATGCGGCGGCTGATGGTGTCTGACACCATCAAGTGGTCCCGCGACATTTACGTGGAACACATTACTGGCCACCGCCAGTATGTGTCCCCCTAGACTGTGGCATGCTCTGACGTCAGGCTGCGAGACCTTCGAGACTGCAGTCGTCGGAGAACTTCGAGGTCGGTGCCTTCGTGACGTCGGCGTCGAGATTCTCCTCCACGACGCGGGACCGCGGCGCTACACCATCTTCGCGCCGCACTGCAGCAGTGCCGAGTCAGTAGCGGTGCGTGCGGTGCTGCCTGGTGCCCCTCCCTCCGTGGTGTCCGCCGAATATGGCCCCCACCTCGGTTGGCGCGGTGCTGGGCGGCGCCGAACGTGTGCCTACTGCCCGGCAGTCTCCAGCCAGCGTGGGAAGCAACGCCCTCCTGCCACGACACCCCGGTGACGTCTGCCGCAAGGCGGACAGAGGGGAGAAGTCCGGCTGTGTGTGACCCGCCTGCGTGCGTGGCACACCAGCCGCTGGCAGCCGTGCATGTGCAGTGTGCTGTCAGGGCATGGAGAAGAATGCAATAAATAAAATAGACCCTAAAACTAGGTCCAAACTTTCCCCAGTGTGAATTATCTAAGGCCGCGCCTATCGCGGAATTAATCTTAAGGTAATATACTTAAGCATCCGCGCCTAACGCGGTCTTCCAATATTTAAGTAGTGGGCTTAACCCACGAATTAGAATAAGATTCAACTATTTAAGTGCGGTTAGAACCGTTTACTATATATTTTAACTTAAAATTTTCATTAAATTTGTAATACTCGATTTATATAGAGTCATGAATATTCTTTCTTAAATTTATACTTCTTAAAACTGTAACTAAGAATTATCTCGGAAAATAAAAATCTGTTCTTATCAGCTTAATATCTGATACGTCCTGCATCGCAGGACCAGAATATTAAACTCATTTTTGGCTCATGACGGAGTGCTAGGGGCTTGCTCCACCTCTGTCGCGGGTTGGCCCGGCATTGCAGTACCGCCGGGATCGGCCCACCTAAAATTAATTAAAACACAGCCTGAAATGGGTTAATATTCTGCAGTGATCAGATATTCCGCTGGTAGCAAAACTTGTTGTAGTTGTCGATTTGCCCAGTAGTTAGCTGCTTACACACCTCGATTTCTTGTAATTAATTTAACATTATCTTACGAAGTTTATTTATTTTTTTTTTTTTTTTATTTTTTTTTTTTTTTTTTTTTTTTTTGCGGTTAGCCGGAACGCTCTTGCAGCCGCATTACACTAGGCTGGTAATTTATATGGGCACAGAAGAGTGCCTTCGGATGCCTCGTTGGCGTCACATATGGTCCGGCCACAGATAATTTTAATTACATTTTTTGGAGTTATATCCTTAGCTCCTCGCGAACGTCGTCGTCGCCGCCGCACGCACGCAGAATACGTGTGTACACACGTATGCAGTAGGCGGTGGACGATGTAAGCACTCGGCTAGGTGTAGCTCGCGCCGGCCTCGCGCCGGTGTAGCTCGCGCCGGCCTGGCGCTGCTGTGGGGCGGCCTCACGGCTTCTCCACTGCCCTGGCAGCCGGCGGCGTTCAAATGGGAGTCGCAGTTTACTGTTCGCCATGGAGGGTAGTACTGGGCTGTTGACGAGTGCTCTCGCGAATTCTCCTTCCTTCCGGCACTTGCTTTTGCGATGTTTTCGACGGTCGCCTGTTGCCATATCGGCCCGTACCACCGTGTGTCACTCCCACATGTGGAGCGCACACGCTGCAAGCATTTAGGCCCTTCGACTTGCGGTTTTTCCTTATCGCTTCTCGGCCTTTTGGCTAAGATCAAAGTGTAGTATCTGTTCTTATCAGCTTAATATCTGATACGTCCTGCATCGCAGGACCAGAATATTAAACTCATTTTTGGCTCATGACGGAGTGCTAGGGGCTTGCTCCACCTCTGTCGCGGGTTGGCCCGGCATTGCAGTACCGCCGGGATCGGCCCACCTAAAATTAATTAAAACACAGCCTGAAATGGGTTAATATTCTGCAGTGATCAGATATTCCGCTGGTAGCAAAACTTGTTGTAGTTGTCGATTTGCCCAGTAGTTAGCTGCTTACACACCTCGATTTCTTGTAATTAATTTAACATTATCTTACGAAGTTTATTTATTTTTTTTTTTTTTTATTTTTTTTTTTTTTTTTTTTTTTTTGCGGTTAGCCGGAACGCTCTTGCAGCCGCATTACACTAGGCTGGTAATTTATATGGGCACAGAAGAGTGCCTTCGGATGCCTCGTTGGCGTCACATATGGTCCGGCCACAGATAATTTTAATTACATTTTTTGGAGTTATATCCTTAGCTCCTCGCGAACGTCGTCGTCGCCGCCGCACGCACGCAGAATACGTGTGTACACACGTATGCAGTAGGCGGTGGACGATGTAAGCACTCGGCTAGGTGTAGCTCGCGCCGGCCTCGCGCCGGTGTAGCTCGCGCCGGCCTGGCGCTGCTGTGGGGCGGCCTCACGGCTTCTCCACTGCCCTGGCAGCCGGCGGCGTTCAAATGGGAGTCGCAGTTTACTGTTCGCCATGGAGGGTAGTACTGGGCTGTTGACGAGTGCTCTCGCGAATTCTCCTTCCTTCCGGCACTTGCTTTTGCGATGTTTTCGACGGTCGCCTGTTGCCATATCGGCCCGTACCACCGTGTGTCACTCCCACATGTGGAGCGCACACGCTGCAAGCATTTAGGCCCTTCGACTTGCGGTTTTTCCTTATCGCTTCTCGGCCTTTTGGCTAAGATCAAAGTGTAGTATCTGTTCTTATCAGCTTAATATGGGCTGATATGGGCTGATTTCTGCACCGGGAAGCGGTCGCTTTTATTCTCCTGTTTCAGGTCCGCGACCTGAACAATGGAGCTTGTGGTGACGCTGCCGGCGGAGGTCTTCCGCTGCCGGATCTGCTTCGTCACCAAGGCTGCAGGCAGGCCAACTTTTGGGGAGTACAAGGACCACTCGGCCCTTCTCCGCCACTACAGGAGGCTGCACGACCCGGAAACGGTTCCCGTTTTCGAGTGTCAGTTTTGCGGCCGACGCGACCCGCGGCTGAAGACGCTGCGGCTACACCAGCGGCTCTGCAATGCAGATTCCGCAACCCCCGGCGCTGCCAGTCGGGGGAGAGTGAGTATGGGACACGATGCCGTGTCTGGCTCTCTGGGGCACCCAGAGAGGTCAGCCGGCGGGAGGTCACAGGCGAGGGCCCCCGAAGCTAGTAGGACAGGCCCTTCGTCCTTAGTTAGTGCTGGGCGAAAGCCACAGGCGAAAGCGGCTCGGGAAGCTAGTACCATAGGCCGCCTAGCCTTAGATAATAGAGAGGGGCTATGGCCACAGCCCAGTCCGGTCCCCGAAGCTAGTAGGACAGACCGGCTGGACTTAGGATTAACTTACGCGGCGGTCCTGACCCGCAGCAGCGTGGTGGGCTCACAGGCTGCCTTGCCCTCACCCTGTGTGAGTGTGCAGGCGTCTGCGACGCCCAGGACGGCGGTGGTTGCCACCCCCGCGTCGTGTGTACTCTGTGTGCGCACGCCGAGGAGGTCTGGCATCCCCCTGCCGACACGCTCCGCGACGTCAACCGCGTCGCCACGAGTGCCGAGCGCAAGTTCGGGAGGTGAAGGCAGCACGCTGCCGACGCCTGCCGCCGAACGCGTCGCTCCGGCCAGAGGCGCTGTGTCCGGCATGGGCCGCGGCTCGCCGCGGCCCGCGCCGGCCATTGCGCCCAGTGGCGTACGCTGGCCACGTCGTGCGGCTGCCGCAGGCGCCTCCCGCCCGCCATCTGTCGGGAGCGTGGGTACCGGCCTGGGACTGCCGCCCGCATTCGCTACGCCGCCAACAGGTGGCTCTGCGGTGCGGGTGGGCGGTGGCAGGCAGGCTGCCTCGCTCGCCGCGACCGTTGGTGTTGTCATTCACGGCGCAGCCGCGCCGCCGGTTGACGCACCGAAGGCCGCGCGCCCGGCGGATGCACCGGATGGTGTGGTGCTTGTGCGGTCGCAGACGTACACGCGCCGCGTTTCCTCTGCCCTGCCGGCGGTTACGTCGAGTGACGCCCGTCACTCCGTCTCCGCTCAGGCAGGGAGTGCTATTAACTCAAAAGCTCCTGTTGCAGATCATGAGTGGCACGTAGTCACCCCAAGGAGGGACAGACGCCGTGCTGCAGGACGCAGACCACCGCCCCCGGACCGACGGCGCATCATACCGCCCAGTCCGCGTAACAGCGGCCCGGCGCGAGCCAACGCGCCTGGGCGGCCGGCGCGAGCTACACCTCGTGTATCTCGCGCCGGCGGCAGGGCGCGGGCGACCGCTGGGCCATCTGTTGGCGGCGCGGCGAACAACAGCCGCAGTGCGCTGGGCCCGAGCGCCAGGCCGGCGCGAGCTACACCTCGAGACGCCCGGCCGGCGCGGGCTACACCGGCCACCCCTACGACCACTGCGCCATCTGGTAGCGATCGTCGGGCACCCAGTCCGCGTAACAGCGGTCCGGGGCGAGCCGGCGCGTCCGGTCAGCCGGCGCGAGCTACACCCCGTGTTTCTCGCGCCGGCGGCGGGCCGCTGGCGACCGCCGGGCCATCTGTTGGCGGCGCGGCGAACACCAGCCGCGGTGCGCCCGACCCGAGCGCCAGGCCGGCGCAAGCTACACCGGCCCCTGCTGCTACCGCTGCGCCACCTGTCACCAGCGCGGCGATCGAGGGCAGCACTGAGCGGCCCACGCCAGATGGCAGCACGGCACCACCACCGACGCAGACGACGGAGCGGCGCGACGTGAACGGAGGGACTGCAGCTGCGTCTCCGAGAACTGGCAGCAAGAAGAGGAGACGCCGACGCCGTAACAACCGGCCCAGTCCCAACCTCCCGCCGCAAGGCTCCCGTCCTACACCAGACCTGACAGGCCCCCCTGTACCCTCCGAACAGGGCGCAACTGAGGCAGCTCCGCCCCCCCCTCCCCCGGCCGACACTCGGCTAACGGAGAGGCAGCGGCGCTGGCTGGCGGCCCTGGAGAGCGTCCACAACCAACCGTGGGACGCATTCGTCGCGGCCGTCGAGGATTTCATCGCCGAGATCGCCGAGACGAAGCCACAACGCCAGGCAGCCGGAGGTCGACAGGATGGGCCACCAGCAGCAGCGCACCGCGGCCAGGGCCGCGCCGACGCTGCTGCCAATCCCCCTCCCCCTGCCCCTACACGCGGCCGCGGTGGGCGGCGCGGTGGACGTGGCGCACGGCGCGCGGCGGCCGCCGAGCGTCGGTACGACGCGAATGCAGCGTCTGAAATTCAGAAGCTGTACCGCGCGGACCGGCGCAAGGCGATGCAGCGCGTCCTTGGCGAGACGTCGCCGTACTGCCAAATCGATGGCAACGTGCTCACGGAGCACTTTAAGGTAATATATTCTAAATCCGACTTTTCCGTTACAGATGCACCAGCTGCTGTCCCGGACTTTGCCGCCACCACGCCTCCTGATGTCAGCGAGGAGGTCCTGCTGCCGATCACACCTTCAGAGGTGCAACAGCGGCTCCAGAAGGCGAGCAATACTGCTCCTGGGGCAGACGGAGTCACCTACTCGGACTTGCGACGTGAGGATCCTGGCTGCCACGTGCTAGCTAAGATCTTCTCGCGCTGCTGGAAAGAGCGGAAGACTCCGGTGCAGTGGAAAATATCCACTACCGTCCTCATCCACAAGAAAGGGGACGTCTCGGACGTGACAAACTGGCGGCCTTTAGCATTGAGCTCTACCATCTCTAAGCTCTTTGCTGCAATCGTTGCGGACCGCACTTCTCTCTGGGCAGAGCGGTTGAACCTGCTCTCCCCGGAACAGAAGGGCTTCCGCACGTTTGAAGGCTGCTACGAGCACAACTTCATTGTGCAGACGGCAATTGATGATGCAAGGCGCAGGGGAGGCCAAGCATGCTTTGCTTGGCTTGATCTGGCGAATGCTTTCGGTTCAGTGCCTCACGCTCACCTCCTTGGAGTACTGAGCAGGATGGGACTACCAGAGCAATTGCACCATCTAATTGCCGACATGTACGATGGTTGCTCCACCCGCGTCCGTACATCTGACGGACTAACGGAGGAGATAGAGATCCAGGCAGGGGTCAAGCAGGGCTGTCCACTGTCGCCCATCGTCTTTAATCTCGCGCTCGAGCCGGTACTTCGCGCCGCTACCTCACTCAGAAATGAGTGTGGTATTCCGCTTAGCGGCGTCAGTGTGAGTGCACTGGCGTATGCGGACGATATCGTGCTTCTGGCGCGGGATTCAGAGGCGATGCAGACGCTCCTCAATGTTGTGGGTGAGGCGGCGACGTGGGCCGGGCTTACCTTCAAGCCATCGAAGTGTGCCACGCTTCACATCCGCCGTCGGCAGACACTAGGCTCGGTATTCGCCCTGCAAGGGGGAGAACCAGCCGTGCTCGGTGCGGGTGACGCCTACCTCCATCTTGGCGTTCCCACCGGGTACAAAGTCACGCAGACGCCAACGGATGCGATCGCGGCAATTCGACGCGACTTGCAGCACCTGGACGCTTCCCTGCTGGCTCCCTGGCAGAAGATTGACGCTGTGCGTGTCTTTCTCCTCCCTAGGCTTGACTTTGTCATGCGGGGCGGAGCGGTACGCAAGGGGCCGCTATCTGCACTCGACAAGGCAGTGAAAGCGGCTGTCAAATCATGGCTGTTCCTCCCACAGCGTGCGTCCACCGAACAGCTGTACCTCGCGCTGGGAGAGGGAGGATGCGGCCTGACGCCGCTCGCGGACGCTGCGGACATCTCCACCATCGTCCACGGCTTCCGCATGCTGCACTGCGACGACGCCACCGTCCGCGACATCGCCTGGGCCACACTAACTACGGCCGCGCGCCGCCGACTGGGGAGGGAGCCGAGTCGTTCCGACTTGGCCACCTACCTTAGCGGCAGCACTGAGGGTGACCTCGCACGCGACGGAGGTGACATCCAGTCACTGTGGACGCGCGTCAGGAACGCCACAAGGCGCCTAGCGCCGCGTGGCGTCACCTGGCGCTGGAGTGAGCTGCTTTCTGAGTTGCAGGTGGAGGTCGGCGGCCGACCCGCCATCGCTGACGACGCGGAACACGGCGGCATCGGAGGGGTGACGCAGCCGGCCACGGAGGGGACGGCGCCTGGGACTACACGACACCTCGAAGATGGCGGCGATGGACCGCAGCACGATGATGACAGCGTGGGACGCACCGCCAACACTGGCGTCGAGCATGTCCGGGTGGGAGGGGGCGCCAAACGTCTTCTCTCGCGGACGCTCCGCGAGTGTCTGAGGCAGCGCCTGCGCAACCTCCTACTCAGGAAACCTGACCAGGGGAAGGTGTTCGAGTGTACCAGGGAATCCACAGCGTCCAACCACTTCATAGCGGGAGGCAAATACACCCGCTTCGCAGACTGGCGCTTTATCCATCGCGCCAGGCTCGGAGTCGTGCCTCTGAACGGTTGTCGCCGCTTTGATGGGCGGGCAAACAACAACAAAGCCTGCCGACGCTGTGGCCACAACAACGAGACGCTCCCGCACGTGATCAACGCGTGCATGGTGCACTCAGCAGCCCTGCAGTATCGCCACAACGCGGTCCTCAACCGCCTCGCGACAGCAGTCGCTGGGCGGCCAAGGAGAGGAAACGCTGCTGTTCCTGACATCAGGATCAACCAAGCCGTCATAGGGGACAGCAGTGGGCTGCGTCCGGACCTCGTAATAACTGACGAGGCCGCTAAGACTGTGACCATCGTCGATGTGACAATCCCCTTCGAGAATAGGCGGATTGCGCTCGACAACGCTCGGCAACTGAAGAGGATAAAGTACGCCGACGTTGCGCGCGGATTAGCCGCTCGCGGCTATTCCGTCACTGTCGACGCCCTGGTTGTTGGCAGTCTGGGGGCGTGGGACCGCCAGAACGATGCAGTGCTTCGGCACCTAGGCATCGCTAGCCGCTACTGCCAACTGATGCGGCGGCTGATGGTGTCTGACACCATCAAGTGGTCCCGCGACATTTACGTGGAACACATTACTGGCCACCGCCAGTATGTGTCCCCCTAGACTGTGGCATGCTCTGACGTCAGGCTGCGAGACCCTCGAGACTGCAGTCGTCGGAGAACTTCGAGGTCGGTGCCTTCGTGACGTCGGCGTCGAGATTGTCCTCCACGACGCGGGACCTGCGGCGCTACACCATCTTCGCGCCGCACTGCAGCAGTGCCGAGTCAGTAGCGGTGCGTGCGGTGCTGCCTGGTGCCCCTCCCTCCGTGGTGTCCGCCGAATATGGCCCCCACCTCGGTTGGCGCGGTGCTAGGCGGCGCCAAACGTGTGCCTACTGCCCGGCAGTCTCCAGCCAGCGTGGGAAGCAACGCCCTCCTGCCACGACACCCCGGTGACGTCTGCCGCAAGGCGGACAGAGGGGAGAAGTCCGGCTGTGTGTGACCCGCCTGCGTGCGTGGCACACCAGCCGCTGGCAGCCGTGCATGTGCAGTGTGCTGTCAGGGCATGGAGAAGAATGTAATAAACAAAATAGATCCTAAACTAGCTCCAACCTTCCCCGTTCTGAAATTATCTAAGGCCGCGCCTTAATCTTAAGGTAATATACTTAAGCATCCGCGCCTAACGCGGCCTTCCAATATTTAAGTAGTGGGCTTAACCCACGAGTTAGAATAAGGTTCAATTACTTAAGTGCGGTTAGAACCGTTTTTCTAAATTTTATTTTATCTAAACTTAACAAATTTGTAAAACTCGCATTGTATAGAGTCATGAATATTTTTTCTTAAATTTATACTTCTTAAAACTGTAACTAAGAATTATCTCGGAAAATAAAAATCTGTTCTTATCAGCTTAATATCTGATACGTCCTGCATCGCAGGACCAGAATATTAAACTCATTTTTGGCTCATGACGGAGTGCTAGGGGCTTGCTCCACCTCTGTCGCGGGTTGGCCCGGCATTGCAGTACCGCCGGGATCGGCCCACCTAAAATTAATTAAAACACAGCCTGAAATGGGTTAATATTCTGCAGTGATCAGATATTCCGCTGGTAGCAAAACTTGTTGTAGTTGTCGATTTGCCCAGTAGTTAGCTGCTTACACACCTCGATTTCTTGTAATTAATTTAACATTATCTTACGAAGTTTATTTATTTTTTTTTTTTTTTTATTTTTTTTTTTTTTTTTTTTTTTTTTGCGGTTAGCCGGAACGCTCTTGCAGCCGCATTACACTAGGCTGGTAATTTATATGGGCACAGAAGAGTGCCTTCGGATGCCTCGTTGGCGTCACATATGGTCCGGCCACAGATAATTTTAATTACATTTTTTGGAGTTATATCCTTAGCTCCTCGCGAACGTCGTCGTCGCCGCCGCACGCACGCAGAATACGTGTGTACACACGTATGCAGTAGGCGGTGGACGATGTAAGCACTCGGCTAGGTGTAGCTCGCGCCGGCCTCGCGCCGGTGTAGCTCGCGCCGGCCTGGCGCTGCTGTGGGGCGGCCTCACGGCTTCTCCACTGCCCTGGCAGCCGGCGGCGTTCAAATGGGAGTCGCAGTTTACTGTTCGCCATGGAGGGTAGTACTGGGCTGTTGACGAGTGCTCTCGCGAATTCTCCTTCCTTCCGGCACTTGCTTTTGCGATGTTTTCGACGGTCGCCTGTTGCCATATCGGCCCGTACCACCGTGTGTCACTCCCACATGTGGAGCGCACACGCTGCAAGCATTTAGGCCCTTCGACTTGCGGTTTTTCCTTATCGCTTCTCGGCCTTTTGGCTAAGATCAAAGTGTAGTATCTGTTCTTATCAGCTTAATATCTGATACGTCCTGCATCGCAGGACCAGAATATTAAACTCATTTTTGGCTCATGACGGAGTGCTAGGGGCTTGCTCCACCTCTGTCGCGGGTTGGCCCGGCATTGCAGTACCGCCGGGATCGGCCCACCTAAAATTAATTAAAACACAGCCTGAAATGGGTTAATATTCTGCAGTGATCAGATATTCCGCTGGTAGCAAAACTTGTTGTAGTTGTCGATTTGCCCAGTAGTTAGCTGCTTACACACCTCGATTTCTTGTAATTAATTTAACATTATCTTACGAAGTTTATTTATTTTTTTTTTTTTTTTATTTTTTTTTTTTTTTTTTTTTTTTTTGCGGTTAGCCGGAACGCTCTTGCAGCCGCATTACACTAGGCTGGTAATTTATATGGGCACAGAAGAGTGCCTTCGGATGCCTCGTTGGCGTCACATATGGTCCGGCCACAGATAATTTTAATTACATTTTTTGGAGTTATATCCTTAGCTCCTCGCGAACGTCGTCGTCGCCGCCGCACGCACGCAGAATACGTGTGTACACACGTATGCAGTAGGCGGTGGACGATGTAAGCACTCGGCTAGGTGTAGCTCGCGCCGGCCTCGCGCCGGTGTAGCTCGCGCCGGCCTGGCGCTGCTGTGGGGCGGCCTCACGGCTTCTCCACTGCCCTGGCAGCCGGCGGCGTTCAAATGGGAGTCGCAGTTTACTGTTCGCCATGGAGGGTAGTACTGGGCTGTTGACGAGTGCTCTCGCGAATTCTCCTTCCTTCCGGCACTTGCTTTTGCGATGTTTTCGACGGTCGCCTGTTGCCATATCGGCCCGTACCACCGTGTGTCACTCCCACATGTGGAGCGCACACGCTGCAAGCATTTAGGCCCTTCGACTTGCGGTTTTTCCTTATCGCTTCTCGGCCTTTTGGCTAAGATCAAAGTGTAGTATCTGTTCTTATCAGCTTAATATCTGATACGTCCTGCATCGCAGGACCAGAATATTAAACTCATTTTTGGCTCATGACGGAGTGCTAGGGGCTTGCTCCACCTCTGTCGCGGGTTGGCCCGGCATTGCAGTACCGCCGGGATCGGCCCACCTAAAATTAATTAAAACACAGCCTGAAATGGGTTAATATTCTGCAGTGATCAGATATTCCGCTGGTAGCAAAACTTGTTGTAGTTGTCGATTTGCCCAGTAGTTAGCTGCTTACACACCTCGATTTCTTGTAATTAATTTAACATTATCTTACGAAGTTTATTTATTTTTTTTTTTTTTTTATTTTTTTTTTTTTTTTTTTTTTTTGCGGTTAGCCGGAACGCTCTTGCAGCCGCATTACACTAGGCTGGTAATTTATATGGGCACAGAAGAGTGCCTTCGGATGCCTCGTTGGCGTCACATATGGTCCGGCCACAGATAATTTTAATTACATTTTTTGGAGTTATATCCTTAGCTCCTCGCGAACGTCGTCGTCGCCGCCGCACGCACGCAGAATACGTGTGTACACACGTATGCAGTAGGCGGTGGACGATGTAAGCACTCGGCTAGGTGTAGCTCGCGCCGGCCTCGCGCCGGTGTAGCTCGCGCCGGCCTGGCGCTGCTGTGGGGCGGCCTCACGGCTTCTCCACTGCCCTGGCAGCCGGCGGCGTTCAAATGGGAGTCGCAGTTTACTGTTCGCCATGGAGGGTAGTACTGGGCTGTTGACGAGTGCTCTCGCGAATTCTCCTTCCTTCCGGCACTTGCTTTTGCGATGTTTTCGACGGTCGCCTGTTGCCATATCGGCCCGTACCACCGTGTGTCACTCCCACATGTGGAGCGCACACGCTGCAAGCATTTAGGCCCTTCGACTTGCGGTTTTTCCTTATCGCTTCTCGGCCTTTTGGCTAAGATCAAAGTGTAGTATCTGTTCTTATCAGCTTAATATCTGATACGTCCTGCATCGCAGGACCAGAATATTAAACTCATTTTTGGCTCATGACGGAGTGCTAGGGGCTTGCTCCACCTCTGTCGCGGGTTGGCCCGGCATTGCAGTACCGCCGGGATCGGCCCACCTAAAATTAATTAAAACACAGCCTGAAATGGGTTAATATTCTGCAGTGATCAGATATTCCGCTGGTAGCAAAACTTGTTGTAGTTGTCGATTTGCCCAGTAGTTAGCTGCTTACACACCTCGATTTCTTGTAATTAATTTAACATTATCTTACGAAGTTTATTTATTTTTTTTTTTTTTTTATTTTTTTTTTTTTTTTTTTTTTTTTTGCGGTTAGCCGGAACGCTCTTGCAGCCGCATTACACTAGGCTGGTAATTTATATGGGCACAGAAGAGTGCCTTCGGATGCCTCGTTGGCGTCACATATGGTCCGGCCACAGATAATTTTAATTACATTTTTTGGAGTTATATCCTTAGCTCCTCGCGAACGTCGTCGTCGCCGCCGCACGCACGCAGAATACGTGTGTACACACGTATGCAGTAGGCGGTGGACGATGTAAGCACTCGGCTAGGTGTAGCTCGCGCCGGCCTCGCGCCGGTGTAGCTCGCGCCGGCCTGGCGCTGCTGTGGGGCGGCCTCACGGCTTCTCCACTGCCCTGGCAGCCGGCGGCGTTCAAATGGGAGTCGCAGTTTACTGTTCGCCATGGAGGGTAGTACTGGGCTGTTGACGAGTGCTCTCGCGAATTCTCCTTCCTTCCGGCACTTGCTTTTGCGATGTTTTCGACGGTCGCCTGTTGCCATATCGGCCCGTACCACCGTGTGTCACTCCCACATGTGGAGCGCACACGCTGCAAGCATTTAGGCCCTTCGACTTGCGGTTTTTCCTTATCGCTTCTCGGCCTTTTGGCTAAGATCAAAGTGTAGTATCTGTTCTTATCAGCTTAATATCTGATACGTCCTGCATCGCAGGACCAGAATATTAAACTCATTTTTGGCTCATGACGGAGTGCTAGGGGCTTGCTCCACCTCTGTCGCGGGTTGGCCCGGCATTGCAGTACCGCCGGGATCGGCCCACCTAAAATTAATTAAAACACAGCCTGAAATGGGTTAATATTCTGCAGTGATCAGATATTCCGCTGGTAGCAAAACTTGTTGTAGTTGTCGATTTGCCCAGTAGTTAGCTGCTTACACACCTCGATTTCTTGTAATTAATTTAACATTATCTTACGAAGTTTATTTATTTTTTTTTTTTTTTTATTTTTTTTTTTTTTTTTTTTTTTTGCGGTTAGCCGGAACGCTCTTGCAGCCGCATTACACTAGGCTGGTAATTTATATGGGCACAGAAGAGTGCCTTCGGATGCCTCGTTGGCGTCACATATGGTCCGGCCACAGATAATTTTAATTACATTTTTTGGAGTTATATCCTTAGCTCCTCGCGAACGTCGTCGTCGCCGCCGCACGCACGCAGAATACGTGTGTACACACGTATGCAGTAGGCGGTGGACGATGTAAGCACTCGGCTAGGTGTAGCTCGCGCCGGCCTCGCGCCGGTGTAGCTCGCGCCGGCCTGGCGCTGCTGTGGGGCGGCCTCACGGCTTCTCCACTGCCCTGGCAGCCGGCGGCGTTCAAATGGGAGTCGCAGTTTACTGTTCGCCATGGAGGGTAGTACTGGGCTGTTGACGAGTGCTCTCGCGAATTCTCCTTCCTTCCGGCACTTGCTTTTGCGATGTTTTCGACGGTCGCCTGTTGCCATATCGGCCCGTACCACCGTGTGTCACTCCCACATGTGGAGCGCACACGCTGCAAGCATTTAGGCCCTTCGACTTGCGGTTTTTCCTTATCGCTTCTCGGCCTTTTGGCTAAGATCAAAGTGTAGTATCTGTTCTTATCAGCTTAATGTGGGCTGATATGGGCTGATTTCTGCACCGGGAAGCGGTCGCTTTTATTCTCCTGTTTCAGGTCCGCGACCTGAACAATGGAGCTTGTGGTGACGCTGCCGGCGGAGGTCTTCCGCTGCCGGATCTGCTTCGTCACCAAGGCTGCCGGGAGACCTACTTTTGGCGAGTACAAGGACCACTCGGCCCTTCTCCGCCACTACAGGAGGCTGCACGACCCGGAAACGGTTCCCGTTTTCGAGTGTCAGTTTTGCGGCCGACGCGACCCGCGGCTGAAGACGCTGCGGTTACACCAGCGGCTCTGCAATGCAGATTCCGCAACCCCCGGCGCTGCCAGTCGGGGGAGAGTGAGTATGGGACACGATGCCGTGTCTGGCTCTCTGGGGCACCCAGAGAGGTCAGCCGGCGGGAGGTCACAGGCGAGGGCCCCCGAAGCTAGTAGGACAGGCCCTTCGTCCTTAGTTAGTGCTGGGCGCAAGCCACAGGCGAAAGCGGCTCGGGAAGCTAGTACCATAGGCCGCCTAGCCTTAGATAATAGAGAGGGGCTATGGCCACAGCCCAGTCCGGTCCCCGAAGCTAGTAGGACAGACCGGCTGGACTTAGGATTAACTTACGCGGCGGTCCTGACCCGCAGCAGCGTGGTGGGCTCACAGGCTGCCTTGCCCTCACCCTGTGTGAGTGTGCAGGCGTCTGCGACGCCCAGGACGGCGGTGGTTGCCACCCCCGCGTCGTGTGTACTCTGTGTGCGCACGCCGAGGAGGTCTGGCATCCCCCTGCCGACACGCTCCGCGACGTCAACCGCGTCGCCACGAGTGCCGAGCGCAAGTTCGGGAGGTGAAGGCAGCCCGCTGCCGACGCCTGCCGCCGAACGCGTCGCTCCGGCCAGAGGCGCTGTGTCCGGCATGGGCCGCGGCTCGCCGCGGCCCGCGCCGGCCATTGCACCCAGTGGCGTACGCTGGCCACGTCGTGCGGCTGCCTCAGGCGCCTCCCGCCCGCCATCTGTCGGGAGCGTGGGTACCGGCCTGGGACTGCCGCCCGCATTCGCTACGCCGCCAACAGGTGGCTCTGCGGTGCGGGTGGGCAGTGGCAGGCAGGCTGCCTCGCTCGCCGCGACCGTTGGTGTTGTCATTCACGGCGCAGCCGCGCCGCCGGTTGACGCACCGAAGGCCGCGCGCCCGGCGGATGCACCGGATGGTGTGGTGCTTGTGCGGTCGCAGACGTACACGCGCCGCGTTTCCTCTGCCCTGCCGGCGGTTACGTCGAGTGACGCCCGTCACTCCGTCTCCGCTCAGGCAGGGAGTGCTAATAACCAAAAAGCTCCTGTTGCAGATCATGAGTGGCACGTAGTCACCCCACGGAGGGACAGACGCCGTGCTGCAGGACGCAGACCACCGCCCCCGGACCGACGGCGCATCATACCGCCCAGTCCGCGTAACAGCGGCCCGGCGCGAGCCAACGCGCCTGGGCGGCCGGCGCGAGCTACACCTCGTGTATCTCGCGCCGGCGGCAGGGCGCGGGCGACCGCTGGGCCATCTGTTGGCGGCGCGGCGAACAACAGCCGCGGTGCGCTGGGCCCGAGCGCCAGGCCGGCGCGAGCTACACCTCGAGACGCCCGGCCGGCGCGGACTACACCGGCCACCCCTACGACCACTGCGCCATCTGGTAGCGATCGTCGGGCTCCCAGTCCGCGTAACAGCGGCCCGGGGCGAGCCGGCGCGTCCGGTCAGCCGGCGCGAGCTACACCCCGTGTTTCTCGCGCCGGCGGCGGGCCGCTGGCGACCGGCGGGCCATCTGTTGGCGGCGCGGCGAACACCAGCCGCGGTGCGCCCGACCCGAGCGCCAGGCCGGCGCAAGCTACACCGGCCCCTGCTGCTACCGCTGCGCCACCTGTCACCAGCGCGGCAATCGAAAGCAGCACTGAGCGGCCCACGCCAGATGGCAGCACGGCACCACCACCGACGCAGACGACGGAGCGGCGCGACGTGAACGGAGGGACTGCAGCTGCGTCTCCCAGAAATGGCAGCAAGAAGAGGAGACGCCGACGCCGTAACAACCGGCCCAGTCCCAACCTCCCGCCGCAAGGCTCCCGTCCTTCACCAGACCTGACAGGACCCCCTGTACCCTCCGAACAGGGCGCAACTGAGGCAGCTCCGCCCCCCCCTCCCCCGGCCGACGCTCGGCTAACGGAGAGGCAGCGGCGCTGGCTGGCGGCCCTGGAGAGCGTCCACAACCAACCGTGGGACGCATTCGTCGCGGCCGTCGAGGACTTCATCTCCGAGATCGCCGAGACGAAGCCACAACGCCAGGCAGCCGGAGGTCGACAGGATGGGCCACCAGCAGCAGCGCACCGCGGCCAGGGCCGCGCCGACGCTGCTGCCAATCCCCCTCCCCCTGCCCCTACACGCGGCCGCGGTGGGCGGCGCGGTGGACGTGGCGCACGGCGCGCGGCGGCCGCCGAGCGTCGGTACGACGCGAATGCAGCGTCTGAGATTCAGAAGCTGTACCGCGCGGACCGGCGCAAGGCGATGCAGCGCGTCCTTGGCGAGACGTCACCGTACTGCCAAATCGATGGCAGCGTGCTCACGGAGCACTTTAAAAAGATCTATGGTAAATCTGACTTCTCTCTTTCAGATGCACCAGCTGCTGTCCCGGACTTTGCCGCCACCACGCCTCCTGATGTCAGCGAGGAGGTCCTGCTGCCGATCACACCTTCAGAGGTGCAACAGCGGCTCCAGAAGGCGAGCAATACTGCTCCTGGGGCAGACGGAGTCACCTACTCGGACTTGCGACGTGAGGATCCTGGCTGCCACGTGCTAGCTAAGATCTTCTCGCGCTGCTGGAATGAGCGGAAGACTCCGGTGCAGTGGAAAATATCCACTACCGTCCTCATCCACAAGAAAGGGGACGTCTCGGACGTGACAAACTGGCGGCCTTTAGCATTGAGCTCTACCATCTCTAAGCTCTTTGCTGCAATCGTTGCGGACCGCACTTCTCTCTGGGCAGAGCGGTTGAACCTGCTCTCCCCGGAACAGAAGGGCTTCCGCACGTTTGAAGGCTGCTACGAGCACAACTTCATTGTGCAGACGGCAATTGATGATGCAAGGCGCAGGGGAGGCCAAGCATGCTTTGCTTGGCTTGATCTGGCGAATGCTTTCGGTTCAGTGCCTCACGCTCACCTCCTTGGAGTACTGAGCAGGATGGGACTACCAGAGCAATTGCACCATCTAATTGCCGACATGTACGATGGTTGCTCCACCCGCGTCCGTACATCTGACGGACTAACGGAGGAGATAGAGATCCAGGCAGGGGTCAAGCAGGGCTGTCCACTGTCGCCCATCGTCTTTAATCTCGCGCTCGAGCCGGTACTTCGCGCCGCAACCTCACTCAGAAATGAGTGTGGTATTCCGCTTAGCGGCGTCAGTGTGAGTGCACTGGCGTATGCGGACGATATCGTGCTTCTGGCGCGGGATTCAGAGGCGATGCAGACGCTCCTCAATGTTGTGGGCGAGGCGGCAACGTGGGCCGGGCTTACCTTCAAGCCGTCGAAGTGTGCCACGCTTCACATCCGCCGTCGGCAGACACTAGGCTCGGTATTCGCCCTGCAAGGGGGAGAACCAGCCGTGCTCGGTGCGGGTGACGCCTACCTCCATCTTGGCGTTCCCACCGGGTACAAAGTCACGCAGACGCCAACGGATGCGATCGCGGCAATTCGACGCGACTTGCAGCACCTGGACGCTTCCCTGCTGGCTCCCTGGCAGAAGATTGACGCTGTGCGTGTCTTTCTCCTCCCTAGGCTTGACTTTGTCATGCGGGGCGGAGCGGTACGCAAGGGGCCGCTGTCTGCACTCGACAAGGCAGTGAAAGCGGCTGTCAAATCATGGCTGTTCCTCCCACAGCGTGCGTCCACCGAACAGCTGTACCTCGCGCTGGGAGAGGGAGGATGCGGCCTGACGCCGCTCGCGGACGCTGCGGACATCTCGACGATCGTCCACGGCTTCCGCATGCTGCACTGCGACGACGCCACCGTCCGCGACATCGCCTGGGCCACACTAACTACGGCCGCGCGCCGCCGACTGGGGAGGGAGCCGAGTCGTTCCGACTTGGCCACCTACCTTAGCGGCAGCACTGAGGGTGACCTCGCACGCGACGGAGGTGACATCCAGTCACTGTGGACGCGCGTCAGGAACGCCACAAGGCGCCTAGCGCCGCGTGGCGTCACCTGGCGCTGGAGTGAGCTGCTTTCTGAGTTGCAGGTGGAGGTCGGCGGCCAACCCGCCATCGCTGACGACGCGGAACACGGCGGCATCGGAGGGGTGACGCAGCCGGCCACGGAGGGGGCGGCGCCTGGGACTACACGACACCTCGATGATGGCGGCGATGGACCGCAACACGATGATGACAGCGTGGGACGCACCGCCAACACTGGCGTCGAGCATGTCCGGGTGGGAGGGGGCGCCAAACGTCTTCTCTCGCGGACGCTCCGCGAGTGTCTGAGGCAGCGCCTGCGCAACCTCCTACTCAGGAAACCTGACCAGGGGAAGGTGTTCGAGTGTACCAGGGAGTCCACAGCGTCCAACCACTTCATAGCGGGAGGCAAATACACCCGCTTCGCAGACTGGCGCTTTATCCATCGCGCCAGGCTCGGAGTCGTGCCTCTGAACGGTTGTCGCCGCTTTGATGGGCGGGCAAACAACAACAAAGCCTGCCGACGCTGTGGCCACAACAACGAGACGCTCCCGCACGTGATCAACGCGTGCATGGTGCACTCAGCAGCCCTGCAGTATCGCCACAACGCGGTCCTCAACCGCCTCGCGACAGCAGTCGCTGGGCGGCCAAGGAGAGGAAACGCTGCTGTTCCTGACATCAGGACCAACCAAGCCGTCATAGGGGACAGCAGTGGGCTGCGTCCGGACCTCGTAATAACTGACGAGGCCGCTAAGACTGTGACCATCGTCGATGTGACAATCCCCTTCGAGAATAGGCGGATTGCGCTCGACAACGCTCGGCAACTGAAGAGGATAAAGTACGCCGACGTTGCGCGCGGATTAGCCGCTCGCGGCTATTCCGTCACTGTCGACGCCCTGGTTGTTGGCAGTCTGGGGGCGTGGGACCGCCAGAACGATGCAGTGCTTCGGCACCTAGGCATCGCTAGCCGCTACTGCCAACTGATGCGGCGGCTGATGGTGTCTGACACCATCAAGTGGTCCCGCGACATTTACGTGGAACACATTACTGGCCACCGCCAGTATGTGTCCCCCTAGACTGTGGCATGCTCTGACGTCAGGCTGCGAGACCCTCGAGACTGCAGTCGTCGGAGAACTTCGAGGTCGGTGCCTTCGTGACGTCGGCGTCGAGATTCTCCTCCACGACGCGGGACCTGCGGCGCTACACCATCTTCGCGCCGCACTGCAGCAGTGCCGAGTCAGTAGCGGTGCGTGCGGTGCTGCCTGGTGCCCCTCCCTCCGTGGTGTCCGCCGAATATGGCCCCCACCTCGGTTGGCGCGGTGCTAGGCGGCGCCAAACGTGTGTCTACTGCCCGGCAGTCTCCAGCCAGCGTGGGAAGCAACGCCCTCCTGCCACGACACCCCGGTGACGTCTGCCGCAAGGCGGACAGAGGGGAGAAGTCCGGCTGTGTGTGACCCGCCTGCGTGCGTGGCACACCAGCCGCTGGCAGCCGTGCATGTGCAGTGTGCTGTCAGGGCATGGAGAAGAATGTAATAAACAAAATAGATCCTAAACTAGCTCCAACCTTCCCCGTTCTGACATTATCTAAGGCCGCGCCTACCGCGGGATTAATCTTAAGGTAATATACTTAAGCATCCGCGCCTAACGCGGCCTTCCAATATTTAAGTAGTGGGCTTAACCCACGAGTTAGAATAAGGTTCAATTACTTAAGTGCGGTTAGAACCGTTTTTCTAAATTTTATTTTATCTAAACTTAACAAATTTGTAAAACTCGCATTGTATAGAGTCATGAATATTTTTTCTTAAATTTATACTTCTTAAAACTGTAACTAAGAATTATCTCGGAAAATAAAAATCTGTTCTTATCAGCTTAATATCTGATACGTCCTGCATCGCAGGACCAGAATATTAAACTCATTTTTGGCTCATGACGGAGTGCTAGGGGCTTGCTCCACCTCTGTCGCGGGTTGGCCCGGCATTGCAGTACCGCCGGGATCGGCCCACCTAAAATTAATTAAAACACAGCCTGAAATGGGTTAATATTCTGCAGTGATCAGATATTCCGCTGGTAGCAAAACTTGTTGTAGTTGTCGATTTGCCCAGTAGTTAGCTGCTTACACACCTCGATTTCTTGTAATTAATTTAACATTATCTTACGAAGTTTATTTATTTTTTTTTTTTTTTTATTTTTTTTTTTTTTTTTTTTTTTTTTGCGGTTAGCCGGAACGCTCTTGCAGCCGCATTACACTAGGCTGGTAATTTATATGGGCACAGAAGAGTGCCTTCGGATGCCTCGTTGGCGTCACATATGGTCCGGCCACAGATAATTTTAATTACATTTTTTGGAGTTATATCCTTAGCTCCTCGCGAACGTCGTCGTCGCCGCCGCACGCACGCAGAATACGTGTGTACACACGTATGCAGTAGGCGGTGGACGATGTAAGCACTCGGCTAGGTGTAGCTCGCGCCGGCCTCGCGCCGGTGTAGCTCGCGCCGGCCTGGCGCTGCTGTGGGGCGGCCTCACGGCTTCTCCACTGCCCTGGCAGCCGGCGGCGTTCAAATGGGAGTCGCAGTTTACTGTTCGCCATGGAGGGTAGTACTGGGCTGTTGACGAGTGCTCTCGCGAATTCTCCTTCCTTCCGGCACTTGCTTTTGCGATGTTTTCGACGGTCGCCTGTTGCCATATCGGCCCGTACCACCGTGTGTCACTCCCACATGTGGAGCGCACACGCTGCAAGCATTTAGGCCCTTCGACTTGCGGTTTTTCCTTATCGCTTCTCGGCCTTTTGGCTAAGATCAAAGTGTAGTATCTGTTCTTATCAGCTTAATATCTGATACGTCCTGCATCGCAGGACCAGAATATTAAACTCATTTTTGGCTCATGACGGAGTGCTAGGGGCTTGCTCCACCTCTGTCGCGGGTTGGCCCGGCATTGCAGTACCGCCGGGATCGGCCCACCTAAAATTAATTAAAACACAGCCTGAAATGGGTTAATATTCTGCAGTGATCAGATATTCCGCTGGTAGCAAAACTTGTTGTAGTTGTCGATTTGCCCAGTAGTTAGCTGCTTACACACCTCGATTTCTTGTAATTAATTTAACATTATCTTACGAAGTTTATTTATTTTTTTTTTTTTTTTATTTTTTTTTTTTTTTTTTTTTTTTGCGGTTAGCCGGAACGCTCTTGCAGCCGCATTACACTAGGCTGGTAATTTATATGGGCACAGAAGAGTGCCTTCGGATGCCTCGTTGGCGTCACATATGGTCCGGCCACAGATAATTTTAATTACATTTTTTGGAGTTATATCCTTAGCTCCTCGCGAACGTCGTCGTCGCCGCCGCACGCACGCAGAATACGTGTGTACACACGTATGCAGTAGGCGGTGGACGATGTAAGCACTCGGCTAGGTGTAGCTCGCGCCGGCCTCGCGCCGGTGTAGCTCGCGCCGGCCTGGCGCTGCTGTGGGGCGGCCTCACGGCTTCTCCACTGCCCTGGCAGCCGGCGGCGTTCAAATGGGAGTCGCAGTTTACTGTTCGCCATGGAGGGTAGTACTGGGCTGTTGACGAGTGCTCTCGCGAATTCTCCTTCCTTCCGGCACTTGCTTTTGCGATGTTTTCGACGGTCGCCTGTTGCCATATCGGCCCGTACCACCGTGTGTCACTCCCACATGTGGAGCGCACACGCTGCAAGCATTTAGGCCCTTCGACTTGCGGTTTTTCCTTATCGCTTCTCGGCCTTTTGGCTAAGATCAAAGTGTAGTATCTGTTCTTATCAGCTTAATATCTGATACGTCCTGCATCGCAGGACCAGAATATTAAACTCATTTTTGGCTCATGACGGAGTGCTAGGGGCTTGCTCCACCTCTGTCGCGGGTTGGCCCGGCATTGCAGTACCGCCGGGATCGGCCCACCTAAAATTAATTAAAACACAGCCTGAAATGGGTTAATATTCTGCAGTGATCAGATATTCCGCTGGTAGCAAAACTTGTTGTAGTTGTCGATTTGCCCAGTAGTTAGCTGCTTACACACCTCGATTTCTTGTAATTAATTTAACATTATCTTACGAAGTTTATTTATTTTTTTTTTTTTTTTTATTTTTTTTTTTTTTTTTTTTTTTTTTGCGGTTAGCCGGAACGCTCTTGCAGCCGCATTACACTAGGCTGGTAATTTATATGGGCACAGAAGAGTGCCTTCGGATGCCTCGTTGGCGTCACATATGGTCCGGCCACAGATAATTTTAATTACATTTTTTGGAGTTATATCCTTAGCTCCTCGCGAACGTCGTCGTCGCCGCCGCACGCACGCAGAATACGTGTGTACACACGTATGCAGTAGGCGGTGGACGATGTAAGCACTCGGCTAGGTGTAGCTCGCGCCGGCCTCGCGCCGGTGTAGCTCGCGCCGGCCTGGCGCTGCTGTGGGGCGGCCTCACGGCTTCTCCACTGCCCTGGCAGCCGGCGGCGTTCAAATGGGAGTCGCAGTTTACTGTTCGCCATGGAGGGTAGTACTGGGCTGTTGACGAGTGCTCTCGCGAATTCTCCTTCCTTCCGGCACTTGCTTTTGCGATGTTTTCGACGGTCGCCTGTTGCCATATCGGCCCGTACCACCGTGTGTCACTCCCACATGTGGAGCGCACACGCTGCAAGCATTTAGGCCCTTCGACTTGCGGTTTTTCCTTATCGCTTCTCGGCCTTTTGGCTAAGATCAAAGTGTAGTATCTGTTCTTATCAGCTTAATATGGGCTGATATGGGCTGATTTCTGCACCGGGAAGCGGTCGCTTTTATTCTCCTGTTTCAGGTCCGCGACCTGAACAATGGAGCTTGTGGTGACGCTGCCGGCGGAGGTCTTCCGCTGCCGGATCTGCTTCGTCACCAAGGCTGCCGGGAGACCTACTTTTGGCGAGTACAAGGACCACTCGGCCCTTCTCCGCCACTATAGGAGGCTGCACGACCCGGAAACGGTTCCCGTTTTCGAGTGTCAGTTTTGCGGCCGACGCGACCCGCGGCTGAAGACGCTGCGGTTACACCAGCGGCTCTGCAATGCAGATTCCGCAACCCCCGGCGCTGCCAGTCGGGGGAGAGTGAGTATGGGACACGATGCCGTGTCTGGCTCTCTGGGGCACCCAGAGAGGTCAGCCGGCGGGAGGTCACAGGCGAGGGCCCCCGAAGCTAGTAGGACAGGCCCTTCGTCCTTAGTTAGTGCTGGGCGCAAGCCACAGGCGAAAGCGGCTCGGGAAGCTAGTACCATAGGCCGCCTAGCCTTAGATAATAGAGAGGGGCTATGGCCACAGCCCAGTCCGGTCCCCGAAGCTAGTAGGACAGACCGGCTGGACTTAGGTTTAACATACGCGGCGGTCCTGACCCGCAGCAGCGTGGTGGGCTCACAGGCTGCCTTGCCCTCACCCTGTGTGAGTGTGCAGGCGTCTGCGACGCCCAGGACGGCGGTGGTTGCCACCCCCGCGTCGTGTGTACTTTGTGTGCGCACGCCGAGGAGGTCTGGCATCCCCCTGCCGACACGCCCCGCGACGTCAACCGCGTCGCCACGAGTGCCGAGCGCAAGTTCGGGAGGTGAAGGCAGCACGCTGCCGACGCCTGCCGCCGAACGCGTCGCTCCGGCCAGAGGCGCTGTGTCCGGCATGGGCCGCGGCTCGCCGCCGCCCGCGCCGGCCATTGCACCCAGTGGCGTACGCTGGCCACGTCGTGCGGCTGCCGCAGGCGCCTCCCGCCCGCCATCTGTCGGGAGCGTGGGTACCGGCCTGGGACTGCCGCCCGCATTCGCTACGCCGCCAACAGGTGGCTCTGCGGTGCGGGTGGGCAGTGGCAGGCAGGCTGCCTCGCTCGCCGCGACCGTTGGTGTTGTCATTCACGGCGCAGCCGCGCCGCCGGTTGACGCACCAAAGGCCGCGCGCCCGGCTGATGCACCGGATGGTGTGGTGCTTGTGCGGTCGCAGACGTACACGCGCCGCGTTTCCTCTGCCCTGCCGGCGGTTACGTCGAGTGACGCCCGTCACTCCGTCTCCGCTCAGGCAGGGAGTGCTAATAACCAAAAAGCTCCTGTTGCAGATCATGAGTGGCACGTAGTCACCCCACGGAGGGACAGACGCCGTGCTGCAGGACGCAGACCACCGCCCCCGGACCGACGGCGCATCATACCGCCCAGTCCGCGTAGCAGCGGCCCGGCGCGAGCCAACGCGCCTGGCCGGCCGGCGCGAGCTACACCTCGTGTATCTCGCGCCGGCGGCAGGGCGCGGGCGACCGCTGGGCCATCTGTTGGCGGCGCGGCGAACAACAGCCGCGGTGCGCTGGGCCCGAGCGCCAGGCCGGCGCGAGCTACACCTCGAGACGCCCGGACGGCGCGGGCTACACCGGCCACCCCTACGACCACTGCGCCATCTGGTAGCGATCGTCGGGCACCCAGTCCGCGTAGCAGCGGCCCGGGGCGAGCCGGCGCGTCCGGTCAGCCGGCGCGAGCTACACCCCGTGTTTCTCGCGCCGGCGGCGGGCCGCTGGCGACCGCCGGGCCATCTGTTGGCGGCGCGGCGAACACCAGCCGCGGGGCGCCCGACCCGAGCGCCAGGCCGGCGCAAACTACACCGGCCCCTGCTGCTACCGCTGCGCCACCTGTCATCAGCGCGGCGATCGAAAGCAGCACTGAGCGGCCCACGCCAGATGGCAGCACGGCACCACGACCGACGCAGACGACGGAGCGGCGCGACGTGAACGGAGGGACTGCAGCTGCGTCTCCGAGAACTGGCAGCAAGAGGAGGAGACGCCGACGCCGTAACAACCGGCCCAGTCCTAACCTTCCGCCGCAAAACTCCCGTCCTACACCGAACCCGACCAACCCTCCTGTACCCTCCGAACAGGGCGCAACTGAGGCAGCTCCGCCCCCCCCTCCCCCGGCCGACGCTCGGCTAACGGAGAGGCAGCGGCGCTGGCTGGCGGCCCTGGAGAGCGTCCACAACCAACCGTGGGACGCATTCGTCGCGGCCGTCGAGGATTTCATCGCCGAGATCGCCGAGACGAAGCCACAACGCCAGGCAGCCGGAGGTCGACAGGATGGGCCACCAGCAGCAGCGCACCGCGGCCAGGGCCGCGCCGACGCTGCTGCCAATCCCCCTCCCCCTGCCCCTACACGCGGCCGCGGTGGGCGGCGCGGTGGACGTGGCGCACGGCGCGCGGCGGCCGCCGAGCGTCGGTACGACGCGAATGCAGCGTCTGAGATTCAGAAGCTGTACCGCGCGGACCGGCGCAAGGCGACGCAGCGCGTCCTTGGCGAGACGTCACCGTACTGCCAAATCGATGGCAGCGTGCTCACGGAGCACTTTAAAAAGATCTATGGTAAATCTGACTTCTCTCTTTCAGATGCACCAGCTGCTGTCCCGGACTTTGCCGCCACCACGCCTCCTGATGTTAGCGAGGAGGTCCTGCTGCCGATCACACCTTCAGAGGTGCAACAGCGGCTCCAGAAGGCGAGCAATACTGCTCCTGGGGCAGACGGAGTCACCTACTCGGACTTGCGACGTGAGGATCCTGGCTGCCACGTGCTAGCTAAGATCTTCTCGCGCTGCTGGAAAGAGCGGAAGACTCCGGTGCAGTGGAAAATATCCACTACCGTCCTCATCCACAAGAAAGGGGACGTCTCGGACGTGACAAACTGGCGGCCTTTAGCATTGAGCTCTACCATCTCTAAGCTCTTTGCTGCAATCGTTGCGGACCGCACTTCTCTCTGGGCAGAGCGGTTGAACCTGCTCTCCCCAGAACAGAAGGGCTTCCGCACGTTTGAAGGCTGCTACGAGCACAACTTCATTGTGCAGACGGCAATTGACGATGCAAGGCGCAGGGGAGGCCAAGCATGCTTTGCTTGGCTTGATCTGGCGAATGCTTTTGGTTCAGTGCCTCACGCTCACCTCCTTGGAGTACTGAGCAGGATGGGACTACCAGAGCAATTGCACCATCTAATTGCCGACATGTACGATGGTTGCTCCACCCGCGTCCGTACATGTGACGGACTAACGGAGGAGATAGAGATCCAGGCAGGGGTCAAGCAGGGCTGTCCACTGTCGCCCATCGTCTTTAATCTCGCGCTCGAGCCGGTACTTCGCGCCGCAACCTCACTCAGAAATGAGTGTGGTATTCCGCTTAGCGGCGTCAGTGTGAGTGCACTGGCGTATGCGGACGATATCGTGCTTCTGGCGCGGGATTCAGAGGCGATGCAGACGCTCCTCAATGTTGTGGGCGAGGCGGCAACGTGGGCCGGGCTTACCTTCAAGCCGTCGAAGTGTGCCACGCTTCACATCCGCCGTCGGCAGACACTAGGCTCGGTATTCGCCCTGCAAGGGGGAGAACCAGCCGTGCTCGGTGCGGGTGACGCCTACCTCCATCTTGGCGTTCCCACCGGGTACAAAGTCACGCAGACGCCAACGGATGCGATCGCGGCAATTCGACGCGACTTGCAGCACCTGGACGCTTCCCTGCTGGCTCCCTGGCAGAAGATTGACGCTGTGCGTGTCTTTCTCCTCCCTAGGCTTGACTTTGTCATGCGGGGCGGAGCGGTACGCAAGGGGCCGCTATCTGCACTCGACAAGGCAGTGAAAGCGGCTGTCAAATCATGGCTGTTCCTCCCACAGCGTGCGTCCACCGAACAGCTGTACCTCGCGCTGGGAGAGGGAGGATGCGGCCTGACGCCGCTCGCGGACGCTGCGGACATCTCGACGATCGTCCACGGCTTCCGCATGCTGCACTGCGACGACGCCACCGTCCGCGACATCGCCTGGGCCACACTAACTACGGCCGCGCGCCGCCGACTGGGGAGGGAGCCGAGTCGTTCCGACTTGGCCACCTACCTTAGCGGCAGCACTGAGGGTGACCTCGCACGCGACGGAGGTGACATCCAGTCACTGTGGACGCGCGTCAGGAACGCCACAAGGCGCCTAGCGCCGCGTGGCGTCACCTGGCGCTGGAGTGAGCTGCTTTCTGAGTTGCAGGTGGAGGTCGGCGGCCAACCCGCCATCGCTGACGACGCGGAACACGGCGGCATCGGAGGGGTGACGCAGCCGGCCACGGAGGGGGCGGCGCCTGGGACTACACGACACCTCGATGATGGCGGCGATGGACCGCAGCACGATGATGACAGCGTGGGACGCACCGCCACCACTGGCGTCGAGCATGTCCGGGTGGGAGGGGGCGCCAAACGTCTTCTCTCGCGGACGCTCCGCGAGTGTCTGAGGCAGCGCCTGCGCAACCTCCTACTCAGGAAACCCGACCAGGGGAAGGTGTTCGAGTGTACCAGGGAGTCCACAGCGTCCAACCACTTCATAGCGGGAGGCAAATACACCCGCTTCGCAGACTGGCGCTTTATCCATCGCGCCAGGCTCGGAGTCGTGCCTCTGAACGGTTGTCGCCGCTTTGATGGGCGGGCAAACAACAACAAAGCCTGCCGACGCTGTGGCCACAACAACGAGACGCTCCCGCACGTGATCAACGCGTGCATGGTGCACTCAGCAGCCCTGCAGTATCGTCACAACGCGGTCCTCAACCGCCTCGCGACAGCAGTCGCTGGGCGGCCAAGGAGAGGAAACGCTGCTGTTCCTGACATCAGGATCAACCAAGCCGTCATAGGGGACAGCAGTGGGCTGCGTCCGGACCTCGTAATAACTGACGAGGCCGCTAAGACTGTGACCATCGTCGATGTGACAATCCCCTTCGAGAATAGGCGGATTGCGCTCGACAACGCTCGGCAACTGAAGAGGATAAAGTACGCCGACGTTGCGCGCGGATTAGCCGCTCGCGGCTATTCCGTCACTGTCGACGCCCTGGTTGTTGGCAGTCTGGGGGCGTGGGACCGCCAGAACGATGCAGTGCTTCGGCACCTAGGCATCGCTAGCCGCTACTGCCAACTGATGCGGCGGCTGATGGTTTCTGACACCATCAAGTGGTCCCGCGACATTTACGTGGAACACATTACTGGCCACCGCCAGTATGTGTCCCCCTAGACTGTGGCATGCTCTGACGTCGGGCTGCGAGACCCTCGAGACTGCAGTCGTCGGAGAACTTCGAGGTCGGTGCCTTCGTGACGTCGGCGTCGAGATTCTCCTCCACGACGCGGGACCTGCGGCGCTACACCATCTTCGCGCCGCACTGCAGCAGTGCCGAGTCAGTAGCGGTGCGTGCGGTGCTGCCTGGTGCCCCTCCCTCCGTGGTGTCCGCCGAATATGGCCCCCACCTCGGTTGGCGCGGTGCTAGGCGGCGCCAAACGTGTGCCTACTGCCCGGCAGTCTCCAGCCAGCGTGGGAAGCAACGCCCTCCTGCCACGACACCCCGGTGACGTCTGCCGCAAGGCGGACAGAGGGGAGAAGTCCGGCTGTGTGTGACCCGCCTGCGTGCGTGGCACACCAGCCGCTGGCAGCCGTGCATGTGCAGTGTGCTGTCAGGGCATGGAGAAGAATGTAATAAACAAAATAGATCCTAAACTAGCTCCAACCTTCCCCGTTCTGAAATTATCTAAGGCCGCGCCTACCGCGGGATTAATCTTAAGGTAATATACTTAAGCATCCGCGCCTAACGCGGAATTCCAATATTTAAGTAGTGGGCTTAACCCACGAGTTAGAATAAGGTTCAATTACTTAAGTGCGGTTAGAACCGTTTTTCTAAATTTTATTTTATCTAAACTTAACAAATTTGTAAAACTCGCATTGTATAGAGTCATGAATATTTTTTCTTAAATTTATACTTCTTAAAACTGTAACTAAGAATTATCTCGGAAAATAAAAATCTGTTCTTATCAGCTTAATATCTGATACGTCCTGCATCGCAGGACCAGAATATTAAACTCATTTTTGGCTCATGACGGAGTGCTAGGGGCTTGCTCCACCTCTGTCGCGGGTTGGCCCGGCATTGCAGTACCGCCGGGATCGGCCCACCTAAAATTAATTAAAACACAGCCTGAAATGGGTTAATATTCTGCAGTGATCAGATATTCCGCTGGTAGCAAAACTTGTTGTAGTTGTCGATTTGCCCAGTAGTTAGCTGCTTACACACCTCGATTTCTTGTAATTAATTTAACATTATCTTACGAAGTTTATTTATTTTTTTTTTTTTTTTATTTTTTTTTTTTTTTTTTTTTTTTTGCGGTTAGCCGGAACGCTCTTGCAGCCGCATTACACTAGGCTGGTAATTTATATGGGCACAGAAGAGTGCCTTCGGATGCCTCGTTGGCGTCACATATGGTCCGGCCACAGATAATTTTAATTACATTTTTTGGAGTTATATCCTTAGCTCCTCGCGAACGTCGTCGTCGCCGCCGCACGCACGCAGAATACGTGTGTACACACGTATGCAGTAGGCGGTGGACGATGTAAGCACTCGGCTAGGTGTAGCTCGCGCCGGCCTCGCGCCGGTGTAGCTCGCGCCGGCCTGGCGCTGCTGTGGGGCGGCCTCACGGCTTCTCCACTGCCCTGGCAGCCGGCGGCGTTCAAATGGGAGTCGCAGTTTACTGTTCGCCATGGAGGGTAGTACTGGGCTGTTGACGAGTGCTCTCGCGAATTCTCCTTCCTTCCGGCACTTGCTTTTGCGATGTTTTCGACGGTCGCCTGTTGCCATATCGGCCCGTACCACCGTGTGTCACTCCCACATGTGGAGCGCACACGCTGCAAGCATTTAGGCCCTTCGACTTGCGGTTTTTCCTTATCGCTTCTCGGCCTTTTGGCTAAGATCAAAGTGTAGTATCTGTTCTTATCAGCTTAATATCTGATACGTCCTGCATCGCAGGACCAGAATATTAAACTCATTTTTGGCTCATGACGGAGTGCTAGGGGCTTGCTCCACCTCTGTCGCGGGTTGGCCCGGCATTGCAGTACCGCCGGGATCGGCCCACCTAAAATTAATTAAAACACAGCCTGAAATGGGTTAATATTCTGCAGTGATCAGATATTCCGCTGGTAGCAAAACTTGTTGTAGTTGTCGATTTGCCCAGTAGTTAGCTGCTTACACACCTCGATTTCTTGTAATTAATTTAACATTATCTTACGAAGTTTATTTATTTTTTTTTTTTTTTTATTTTTTTTTTTTTTTTTTTTTTTTTGCGGTTAGCCGGAACGCTCTTGCAGCCGCATTACACTAGGCTGGTAATTTATATGGGCACAGAAGAGTGCCTTCGGATGCCTCGTTGGCGTCACATATGGTCCGGCCACAGATAATTTTAATTACATTTTTTGGAGTTATATCCTTAGCTCCTCGCGAACGTCGTCGTCGCCGCCGCACGCACGCAGAATACGTGTGTACACACGTATGCAGTAGGCGGTGGACGATGTAAGCACTCGGCTAGGTGTAGCTCGCGCCGGCCTCGCGCCGGTGTAGCTCGCGCCGGCCTGGCGCTGCTGTGGGGCGGCCTCACGGCTTCTCCACTGCCCTGGCAGCCGGCGGCGTTCAAATGGGAGTCGCAGTTTACTGTTCGCCATGGAGGGTAGTACTGGGCTGTTGACGAGTGCTCTCGCGAATTCTCCTTCCTTCCGGCACTTGCTTTTGCGATGTTTTCGACGGTCGCCTGTTGCCATATCGGCCCGTACCACCGTGTGTCACTCCCACATGTGGAGCGCACACGCTGCAAGCATTTAGGCCCTTCGACTTGCGGTTTTTCCTTATCGCTTCTCGGCCTTTTGGCTAAGATCAAAGTGTAGTATCTGTACGATGGTTGCTCCACCCGCGTCCGTACATCTGACGGACTAACGGAGGAGATAGAGATCCAGGCAGGGGTCAAGCAGGGCTGTCCACTGTCGCCCATCGTCTTTAATCTCGCGCTCGAGCCGGTACTTCGCGCCGCAACCTCACTCAGAAATGAGTGTGGTATTCCGCTTAGCGGCGTCAGTGTGAGTGCACTGGCGTATGCGGACGATATCGTGCTTCTGGCGCGGGATTCAGAGGCGATGCAGACGCTCCTCAATGTTGTGGGTGAGGCGGCGACGTGGGCCGGGCTTACCTTCAAGCCGTCGAAGTGTGCCACGCTTCACATCCGCCGTCGGCAGACACTAGGCTCGGTATTCGCCCTGCAAGGGGGAGAACCAGCCGTGCTCGGTGTGGGTGACGCCTACCTCCATCTTGGCGTTCCCACCGGGTACAAAGTCACGCAGACGCCAACGGATGCGATCGCGGCAATTCGACGCGACTTGCAGCACCTGGACGCTTCCCTGCTGGCTCCCTGGCAGAAGATTGACGCTGTGCGTGTCTTTCTCCTCCCTAGGCTTGACTTTGTCATGCGGGGCGGAGCGGTACGCAAGGGGCCGCTATCTGCGCTCGACAAGGCAGTGAAAGCGGCTGTCAAATCATGGCTGTTCCTCCCACAGCGTGCGTCCACCGAACAGCTGTACCTCGCGCTGGGAGAGGGAGGTTGCGGCCTGACGCCGCTCGCGGACGCTGCGGACATCTCGACGATCGTCCACGGCTTCCGCATGCTGCACTGCGACGACGCCACCGTCCGAGACATCGCCTGGGCCACACTAACTACGGCCGCGCGCCGCCGACTGGGGAGGGAGCCGAGTCGTTCCGACTTGGCCACCTACCTTAGCGGCAGCACTGAGGGTGACCTCGCACGCGACGGAGGTGACATCCAGTCACTGTGGACGCGCGTCAGGAACGCCACAAGGCGCCTAGCGCCGCGTGGCGTCACCTGGCGCTGGAGTGAGCTGCTTTCTGAGTTGCAGGTGGAGGTCGGCGGCCGACCCGCCATCGCTGACGACGCGGAACACGGCGGCATCGGAGGGGTGACGCAGCCGGCCACGGAGGGGACTGCGCCTGGGACTACACGACACCTCGAAGATGGCGGCGATGGACCGCAGCACGATGATGACAGCGTGGGACGCACCGCCAACACTGGCGTCGAGCATGTCCGGGTGGGAGGGGGCGCCAAACGTCTTCTCTCGCGGACGCTCCGCGAGTGTCTGAGGCAACGCCTGCGCCACATCCTACTCAGGAAACCGGACCAGGGGAAGGTGTTTGAGTGCACCAGGGAATCCACAGCGTCCAACCACTTCATAGCGGGAGGCAAATACACCCGCTTCGCAGACTGGCGCTTTATCCATCGCGCCAGGCTCGGAGTCGTGCCTCTGAACGGTTGTCGCCGCTTTGATGGGCGGGCAAACAACAACAAAGCCTGCCGACGCTGTGGCCACAACAACGAGACGCTCCCGCACGTGATTAACGCGTGCATGGTGCACTCAGCAGCCCTGCAATATCGCCACAACGCGGTCCTCAACCGCCTCGCGACAGCAGTCGCTGGGCGGCCAAGAAGAGGAAACACTGCTGTTCCTGACATCAGGATCAACCAAGCCGTCATAGGGGACAGCAGTGGGCTGCGTCCGGACCTCGTAATAACCGACGAGGCCGCGAAGTCTGTGACCATCGTCGATGTGACGATCCCCTTTGAAAATAGGCGGATTGCGCTCGACAACGCTCGGCAACTGAAGAAGATAAAGTACGCCGACGTTGCGCGCGGATTAGCCGCTCGCGGCTATTCTGTCACTGTCGACGCCCTGGTTGTCGGCAGTCTGGGGGCGTGGGACCGCCAGAACGATGCAGTGCTTCGGCACCTAGGCATCGCTAGCCGCTACTGCCAACTGATGCGGCGGCTGATGGTGTCTGACACCATCAAGTGGTCCCGCGACATTTACGTGGAACACATTACTGGCCACCGCCAGTATGTGTCCCCCTAGACTGTGGCATGCTCTGACGTCAGGCTGCGAGACCCTCGAGACTGCAGTCGTCGGAGAACTTCGAGGTCGGTGCCTTCGTGACGTCGGCGTCGAGATTCTCCTCCACGACGCGGGACCGCGGCGCTACACCATCTTCGCGCCGCACTGCAGCAGTGCCGAGTCAGTAGCGGTGCGTGCGGTGCTGCCTGGTGCCCCTCCCTCCGTGGTGTCCGCCGAATATGGCCCCCACCTCGGTTGGCGCGGTGCTGGGCGGCGCCAAACGTGTGCCTACTGCCCGGCAGTCTCCAGCCAGCGTGGGAAGCAACGCCCTCCTGCCACGACACCCCGGTGACGTCTGCCGCAAGGCGGACAGAGGGGAGAAGTCCGGCTGTGTGTGACCCGCCTGCGTGCGTGGCACACCAGCCGCTGGCAGCCGTGCATGTGCAGTGTGCTGTCAGGGCATGGAGAAGAATGCAATAAATAAAATAGACCCTAAAACTAGCTCCAAACTTTCCCCAGTGTGAATTATCTAAGGCCGCGCCTATCGCGGAATTAGTCTTAAGGTAATATACTTAAGCATCCGCGCCTAACGCGGTCTTCCAATATTTAAGTAGTGGGCTTAACCCACGAATTAGAATAAGATTCAAATATTTAAGTGCGGTTAGAACCGTCTACTATATATTTAACTCAAACTTTCATTAAATTTGTAAAACTCGCTTTGTATAGAGTCATGAATATTTTTTCTTAAATTTATACTTCTTAAAACTGTAACTAAGAATTATCTCGGAAAATAAAAATCTGTTCTTATCAGCTTAATATCTGATACGTCCTGCATCGCAGGACCAGAATATTAAACTCATTTTTGGCTCATGACGGAGTGCTAGGGGCTTGCTCCACCTCTGTCGCGGGTTGGCCCGGCATTGCAGTACCGCCGGGATCGGCCCACCTAAAATTAATTAAAACACAGCCTGAAATGGGTTAATATTCTGCAGTGATCAGATATTCCGCTGGTAGCAAAACTTGTTGTAGTTGTCGATTTGCCCAGTAGTTAGCTGCTTACACACCTCGATTTCTTGTAATTAATTTAACATTATCTTACGAAGTTTATTTATTTTTTTTTTTTTTTTATTTTTTTTTTTTTTTTTTTTTTTTTGCGGTTAGCCGGAACGCTCTTGCAGCCGCATTACACTAGGCTGGTAATTTATATGGGCACAGAAGAGTGCCTTCGGATGCCTCGTTGGCGTCACATATGGTCCGGCCACAGATAATTTTAATTACATTTTTTGGAGTTATATCCTTAGCTCCTCGCGAACGTCGTCGTCGCCGCCGCACGCACGCAGAATACGTGTGTACACACGTATGCAGTAGGCGGTGGACGATGTAAGCACTCGGCTAGGTGTAGCTCGCGCCGGCCTCGCGCCGGTGTAGCTCGCGCCGGCCTGGCGCTGCTGTGGGGCGGCCTCACGGCTTCTCCACTGCCCTGGCAGCCGGCGGCGTTCAAATGGGAGTCGCAGTTTACTGTTCGCCATGGAGGGTAGTACTGGGCTGTTGACGAGTGCTCTCGCGAATTCTCCTTCCTTCCGGCACTTGCTTTTGCGATGTTTTCGACGGTCGCCTGTTGCCATATCGGCCCGTACCACCGTGTGTCACTCCCACATGTGGAGCGCACACGCTGCAAGCATTTAGGCCCTTCGACTTGCGGTTTTTCCTTATCGCTTCTCGGCCTTTTGGCTAAGATCAAAGTGTAGTATCTGTTCTTATCAGCTTAATATCTGATACGTCCTGCATCGCAGGACCAGAATATTAAACTCATTTTTGGCTCATGACGGAGTGCTAGGGGCTTGCTCCACCTCTGTCGCGGGTTGGCCCGGCATTGCAGTACCGCCGGGATCGGCCCACCTAAAATTAATTAAAACACAGCCTGAAATGGGTTAATATTCTGCAGTGATCAGATATTCCGCTGGTAGCAAAACTTGTTGTAGTTGTCGATTTGCCCAGTAGTTAGCTGCTTACACACCTCGATTTCTTGTAATTAATTTAACATTATCTTACGAAGTTTATTTATTTTTTTTTTTTTTTTTATTTTTTTTTTTTTTTTTTTTTTTTTTTTTTTTTTTTTTTTTTTTTTTTTTGCGGTTAGCCGGAACGCTCTTGCAGCCGCATTACACTAGGCTGGTAATTTATATGGGCACAGAAGAGTGCCTTCGGATGCCTCGTTGGCGTCACATATGGTCCGGCCACAGATAATTTTAATTACATTTTTTGGAGTTATATCCTTAGCTCCTCGCGAACGTCGTCGTCGCCGCCGCACGCACGCAGAATACGTGTGTACACACGTATGCAGTAGGCGGTGGACGATGTAAGCACTCGGCTAGGTGTAGCTCGCGCCGGCCTCGCGCCGGTGTAGCTCGCGCCGGCCTGGCGCTGCTGTGGGGCGGCCTCACGGCTTCTCCACTGCCCTGGCAGCCGGCGGCGTTCAAATGGGAGTCGCAGTTTACTGTTCGCCATGGAGGGTAGTACTGGGCTGTTGACGAGTGCTCTCGCGAATTCTCCTTCCTTCCGGCACTTGCTTTTGCGATGTTTTCGACGGTCGCCTGTTGCCATATCGGCCCGTACCACCGTGTGTCACTCCCACATGTGGAGCGCACACGCTGCAAGCATTTAGGCCCTTCGACTTGCGGTTTTTCCTTCATCTCCGGCGGTACACCGAAAGGTTACCGCCCTTCGATAGTGCCGTTTTCGCGCTAATCGAAGTGCTAGGGTTTACAGGTGCCAGCCAGCCAGCCAGCCAGCCAGCAGCAGCAGTTCCCGGTCCCGGCCTGCAGCGGTGGTCCCGCAGCCAGCCAGCCAGCCAGCCAGCCAGCCAGCCAGCCAGCCAGCCAGCCAGCCAGCCAGCCAGCCAGCCCTCCGGTGGCAGCAGCAGTCCAGCCAGCAGCAGTCCTGCCAGCAGCAGCAGCAGCAGTAGCCGCCGCCGCCGCCGCCGCCGCCGCCGCCGCCGCCGCCGCCGCCCCGGCCCAGTCCGCGGCAGCAGCGTCCCTGCCTGTCGCCGTCGCCGTCGCCGTCGCCGTTGCCGTCGCCGTCGCCGTCGCCGTCGCCGTCGCCGTCGCCGTCGCCGTCGCCGTCGCCGTCCGTCGTCTCCCAGTGTGTGTCCTGTCCCTTTAGTGCTGTGTTTTTCTTTCTTCTTCTTGTCGTCATGTCCGCCCCCACCACCACCGTCACTACTACCACCACCGCCATCGTGTATACGTCCCCTTCCGCCGCCACCACCACTATCACTTGGTGTGCCCAGTCCCACCCCCCTCCTTCCATCCCTCCCCTCCTCTCTATCCCTTCGCCCTCGCTCTTTGTCGCCCCCTCTCCCGCCTCTTCCTCTCGTTCTGATCCTTTCCCCCCACTCCCCCAGCCTGTCACTGCAGCTCCGGCTAGGGTGGTGGCCCGTCGGGCCACTGCCCACGCCCAGCTCTCCCCGTCGCCGTCGCCGTCGCCATCGCCATCACCGCCACCACCGTCATCGTCATCGTCACCATCACCATCACTGCCACATTCGCCTGCACCGTCACAGTCACTCTCTCCGGCGCCGACTGCTGCGTCCGTGCCGGGACCTGTCCCTTCCCGCCACCTCCCCATCGTTCCCGTCCCTCATGTCACCACCCGCCCATCTGCCGCTGTCAAACGCCCTAGTGGCGCCTCCACTTCCTCTGCTCCTAAAAAGGCTCCACCCCGCCCCCCATCCCCACCCCAAAATGCCATGGACGTCTCCCCACCAGGCCCCGCTCCCTCCTCCTCCTCCTCCTCCCCACCCGGTCTCTACAAATATCTCCTGTCCCATCCCGATCCTTCCTTCCTCGAGGCCCGGAATCTCTCCCTCCTCCTCCGCCAACATTTCCCTGGCGCCCCCATATCTCTCCTTACTCCCAGACGGGATTCTGTTCTTATCTCCTCCCCCAGCCCCACCCTCCATACTGACATCCTCTCCCGCCTCCCCATCACCCGTTTTGGTCCTCACGCCACCCTCACCCCTGCTCCCTCCCCATCTCCTACCCGCCAACCCCAACCCCCGCGTCGCCCGCCGACCCTCACCGCCGTGATCACTCGGCTTAGCCCGTCGATCACGGAGGAGGAGGTGCTGGCGGAGCTGAAGGCCCATCCCACCCTGGAGGTGCGGGCAGTCCGCCGCATTTTTAACGCGACCGGCCCCACCCGCCTTATGCGGGTTTTCTCTGAGGACGCCCCCTCCATTGACCGTCTCCTGAAGGAGGGTGCCCTCCTCTTCAATCAGCGGTTCAAAGTCGACCCCTCCCGTTCCCCCCCTCAATCCCTGCGCTGCCAGAGATGTCTGCGCTACGATGCACATCCAACAGCCGAGTGCCGCGAGGCCCCCACCTGCCCGCATTGTCGGCAAGCGCACTTCCTCCGGCAGTGCCCCAACCTCCAATCCCCTCCCTCCTGTAATACCTGCAGCCTCCCCCACCCCACCTACTCCCAAAAATGTAAAGCCCGACCTCCTCCTACCACTCCTGAACTCACCGTCCCTGTCCGTCCCCTGGACGCCCCCACCCCTCCTGGCAATTCCCTTCGTCCCCCCCCCACTGCTGAGGACATCATCAGGTTCCTCACCATTGTCCTCCAAAACGTCCATCCCTTTCAGCGCCCCCACACCTTACAGCAGATCTCCCTCGCCGCCCGTTCCATATTCCACCTTAAAATGTACGCCACCTTTTCCAATAACCAGGCCCATTTCACCTTCTCCCGCCTTGACACCCTCGTCTAAGTCCTTCCAATGGCGCGACAGCATCGTATCCTTTTCAACAATATCCGCTCCCTTCCCGCCAACAAGAACCTCTTCCTGCACACCCTTGCTACCCACCGTGTGGATGCCTTCCTCCTTAATGAAACCTTCCTCCAACCCCACCACTCCATCCACACCTCCCCCTATCTCCTCCACCGCTCCGATACTCCCCTCCCAGTTGCGCGTGGCGGAGTTGCCATTGGCCACCACCGCCAGATCCCCGTTCGGCTCCAGCCTCTCCTTCCCGACCCCACCGAACACCTGATCCTTAGTCTCTTCTTCCCCGGCCTTACCATTACCTGTGCCACCATCTATGTCCGCCCCAACGCCCCTCTTCCTTTCGACTTCCTCTCCCACATCGACCGTACCTTCTCCTCCTATGTGATCGCCGCCGACCTCAACATCCATAGTCGCTCCGCTGCCCAGTTACGGCGGTGGCATCGGTTCCTCTCCTCCCTTCAAGGCGACCTCATCCCCATCCCCCAGCACACCCGTCCCGAATCCAACTCCACTCCCGATGTTATCCTCTCCTCCCCCAACCTCCTTGGTCGCATTACGGTGGATGTCCTGGAGCCTATTGGTAGCGACCATCTCCCTGTCCTCCTCACCGTGTCAGACGGCCGTCGCCCCCGCCCCGACCCTCGTCATGACCCTCCCCCTAAGTACATCCATGACTATTCCCGTGCCAACTGGAATGCCTACCGGGATACCCTCTCCACTCAGGTCGATAGCCACCCTCTCGCCTACCGCCGTCCCGATGATGTCACCCATGCCGCCTCCTTTCTCCAGCAGACCTTGTCTGAGGCCGTGGAGGCCCACGTCCCTACTGTTGCCGTCCACCCCCACCGTCCTACCTTACCACCACAGGCCGTCCTCCTCCTCCGTGAATCCCGTCGTCTCTACCGTGCCTTCCTCCGCACGCGTGACCCGGACACCCTACGACGCCACCGGCAACTACAGCGACACATTCGAAATTTGCTCGCGGCCAAGAAACGCCGGGACTGGCGACAGACATGCACCCGTTTAAATGCTACCCTCCCTATAAACTCGTCCAAGTTCTGGACCGCCTTCCGTCGCCTTACCGGAACTAAACCCTCCCCCTACTATCCTCTTCTCCACGATGATCACCCCTTCCCTGACGCCCTTAGTAAGGCCAATCACTTTGCCTCCTACCTGTCCGATGTGTTTTCCATCCCTGATGATCCCCAGTTCGATTACTCCCTCTTCCCAGATATCCGCGATCGAACTGACACCTCTGTCCCTCCCCTCGCTCCTGGTTTCCAGCACTTGGACAACATTCCACACACGGACCTTAATGCCCCCATCACCACACAGGATCTCATCGATACACTCCGCACCAAACGCAACACCGCTCCTGGTCACGATCGTGTTACCTACCGTCACCTTCGTGAAGCTCCTGTCTCTTTTCTCTCCACCCTGGCCAGGCTCTACAATGTAGTCCTGTCCACCGGTTACTACCCCGACCTGTGGAAAACCTCCCGTATCCTCATGTTCCTCAAACCTGGCAAACCGCCGTCCGCCGTCTCCTCCTACCGTCCCATCAGCCTTACCTCGGTCTTCAGCAAGGTCCTGGAATCTATCCTCACCCGCCGCATCCACCAGCATCTCCGCCAGCACCGCCTCCTCCCCGTTACCCAGTGTGGCTTTCGGCCGTCCTTCTCTTCCGACGATCTTCTCCTTCACCTCACTCATCTCCTTTCCGAACAGCTCAATTCCCGTCGCTCCGCAATCTTCCTCTCTCTTGACCTCGAACGCGCATATGACCGCGTCTGGCATTCCGGTCTCCTCTTCAAGCTCCAAACCTTCGCCCTTCCCATTAACTACGTTCGTCTGATCGGTTCCTTTCTCTCCCGCCGTCCTTCCTATGTCACCATCCATAACACCGATTCCTACACCTTTTTCCCCTCCGCCGGTGTGCCCCAAGGCTCCGTCCTATCCCCCCTTCTGTACTTGTTGTACACGGCGGACATGCCGCCGCCGTCACCCCCTGTCCACCTTCTCCAGTTTGCCGATGACACCGCCTTCCTTGCCCTTGCCCCCACCCTGCGACGCTCTCAACGCCTTCTCCAATCCCATCTTGACCGGTTCACCGCTTGGTGCAACCAGTGGTTGCTCAAGGTCAATCCTTCCAAAACCCAGGCGATCATTGTAGGCAACACCACTCCCTCCTTCCGCCTCCTTGATTTCTATCTCACCGTTTATGGCCGTCCCATCGCTCTCACCCCCACCCTTAAGTACCTTGGCGTCACCCTCGACCGTCGCCTCTCCTGGACTCCCCATCTCCAGACAATCCAAGCCAAGGCACGTTCCCGACTCCGTCTCCTCAAGCTCCTTTCCGGCCGAACGTGGGGTTTGGACCCCTCCACCATCCTCCACACCTATAAGTCCCTCATCCGTCCTATCCTCTGTTACGCCCATCCAGCCTGGATCTCCGCCCCCCCTTCCTTTTATAAATCCCTCCAAATCCTTGAACGCCATGCTCTCCGCCTTGCCTATCGCATCCGTCTCCCTTCCCCCACACGGATCCTGTATGACCTTATCCCCTTCCCCCACCTCCTCCTCTTCCTCGAAAGGCTACGAATCCTCTACACCTCCCGTAAACTCGATCCTCCTCACCCGCTCGTCTCCCCGATCCTCTCCCACCCCCGCCCGCTGCCGCGCCTGTACTCCCATGTCCCACCCGGTCTCCATCTCTCCACCCTCCTTACCCTCTCCCAAGGTGGTTTCCGCCAGCTCCCTCTCCCTGATGATGTCCTCGTCCCCTCCATCTACCCCTCCTATCAACTTTGACCCTGCCCCCCCTCCCTCCTGGTGTCCTTTCCCTGCGGCACCCTCCCTCCTTTCTCTTCCCTTCCCTTCTCTCTCCTTTTCCCCCATCCCCTCCCTCCACCCCTCTTCTTCCGGGCTTCCCCTCCCCCTTCCTCTCTCCCCCCTCTTTCCCCAGCCCGTGGCGTCCCTGCTCTCCCCTCTCGCTTTCCCTCTCCCCCTCCTCCTCCTCCTCCTCCTCCTCCTCCTCCTCCTCCTCCTCTCTTGGCAGGTCCCCGGACTCGCACACGCATCGTGAACTTTCGCGCGCCGGAGATCATCGCCCTCGGATTAGTGTCTGTGCCGTCGTGTCTGTGCCTCAGTGTTTTTCGCCGTCCACGCTCCTTCGTTCACGTGTGTCATCTACCTCGTCAGTGTTTGTGCCCAGTGCCGACGGTTTTTCTTGTTTGTTTCGTCAAGTGTGAACGGCTTCATGTCTTTTAACTATTGTATCTCCTGTTTTTTAACCGCCATTCTGTTACTTGTCTGTCTCCCTTTCTTTTTTCTTGTACTGCTTATGGCTGAAGAGCGGAGTACACTGTTCCGCTGCCAGCCCACCTTGTATGGGGTGTCCAAATTACAATAAAGAAAAAAAAAAAAAAAAAAACGGTTTTTCCTTATCGCTTCTCGGCCTTTTGGCTAAGATCAAAGTGTAGTATCTGTTCTTATCAGCTTAATATCTGATACGTCCTGCATCGCAGGACCAGAATATTAAACTCATTTTTGGCTCATGACGGAGTGCTAGGGGCTTGCTCCACCTCTGTCGCGGGTTGGCCCGGCATTGCAGTACCGCCGGGATCGGCCCACCTAAAATTAATTAAAACACAGCCTGAAATGGGTTAATATTCTGCAGTGATCAGATATTCCGCTGGTAGCAAAACTTGTTGTAGTTGTCGATTTGCCCAGTAGTTAGCTGCTTACACACCTCGATTTCTTGTAATTAATTTAACATTATCTTACGAAGTTTATTTATTTTTTTTTTTTTTTTATTTTTTTTTTTTTTTTTTTTTTTTTTGCGGTTAGCCGGAACGCTCTTGCAGCCGCATTACACTAGGCTGGTAATTTATATGGGCACAGAAGAGTGCCTTCGGATGCCTCGTTGGCGTCACATATGGTCCGGCCACAGATAATTTTAATTACATTTTTTGGAGTTATATCCTTAGCTCCTCGCGAACGTCGTCGTCGCCGCCGCACGCACGCAGAATACGTGTGTACACACGTATGCAGTAGGCGGTGGACGATGTAAGCACTCGGCTAGGTGTAGCTCGCGCCGGCCTCGCGCCGGTGTAGCTCGCGCCGGCCTGGCGCTGCTGTGGGGCGGCCTCACGGCTTCTCCACTGCCCTGGCAGCCGGCGGCGTTCAAATGGGAGTCGCAGTTTACTGTTCGCCATGGAGGGTAGTACTGGGCTGTTGACGAGTGCTCTCGCGAATTCTCCTTCCTTCCGGCACTTGCTTTTGCGATGTTTTCGACGGTCGCCTGTTGCCATATCGGCCCGTACCACCGTGTGTCACTCCCACATGTGGAGCGCACACGCTGCAAGCATTTAGGCCCTTCGACTTGCGGTTTTTCCTTATCGCTTCTCGGCCTTTTGGCTAAGATCAAAGTGTAGTATCTGTTCTTATCAGCTTAATATCTGATACGTCCTGCATCGCAGGACCAGAATATTAAACTCATTTTTGGCTCATGACGGAGTGCTAGGGGCTTGCTCCACCTCTGTCGCGGGTTGGCCCGGCATTGCAGTACCGCCGGGATCGGCCCACCTAAAATTAATTAAAACACAGCCTGAAATGGGTTAATATTCTGCAGTGATCAGATATTCCGCTGGTAGCAAAACTTGTTGTAGTTGTCGATTTGCCCAGTAGTTAGCTGCTTACACACCTCGATTTCTTGTAATTAATTTAACATTATCTTACGAAGTTTATTTATTTTTTTTTTTTTTTTATTTTTTTTTTTTTTTTTTTTTTTTTTGCGGTTAGCCGGAACGCTCTTGCAGCCGCATTACACTAGGCTGGTAATTTATATGGGCACAGAAGAGTGCCTTCGGATGCCTCGTTGGCGTCACATATGGTCCGGCCACAGATAATTTTAATTACATTTTTTGGAGTTATATCCTTAGCTCCTCGCGAACGTCGTCGTCGCCGCCGCACGCACGCAGAATACGTGTGTACACACGTATGCAGTAGGCGGTGGACGATGTAAGCACTCGGCTAGGTGTAGCTCGCGCCGGCCTCGCGCCGGTGTAGCTCGCGCCGGCCTGGCGCTGCTGTGGGGCGGCCTCACGGCTTCTCCACTGCCCTGGCAGCCGGCGGCGTTCAAATGGGAGTCGCAGTTTACTGTTCGCCATGGAGGGTAGTACTGGGCTGTTGACGAGTGCTCTCGCGAATTCTCCTTCCTTCCGGCACTTGCTTTTGCGATGTTTTCGACGGTCGCCTGTTGCCATATCGGCCCGTACCACCGTGTGTCACTCCCACATGTGGAGCGCACACGCTGCAAGCATTTAGGCCCTTCGACTGCGGTTTTTCCTTATCGCTTCTCGGCCTTTTGGCTAAGAAGCACCCCGCGGTCGGAGCGGTCCGTTGTGCTCTGTAGCGGGTCGCGAGTCGCGTTTCGTGGTCGTTTCGTTTGTTCTTGGTTTTTCCAGCGTTGATATTTTTGCGGTGAATATGTCGAACCGGTCGAACAGTATTCAATGCGTATTCGACAGAGCAGCGAGACGGCCTACGGCCTTTGAAATACAGGAATGGATATTTGGTGATCTGAAAGTACCGGAAAATGACGTCGACACCTTTCAACTGGATTTTGTCTTATTCTCGTTATTCGTGAAATTTCTCGACCAGGAGAAATACGAAAAGTATGGCCTGGCACTCGCGGGCGAACATCCGTTCCGCTACTTCGATGGAACTGTCGGAACAGTGCATATTGTGCCATCTGGCTTTGGGATACGGACTGTGCGGGTATTTAACGTACCCCCTGAGTGTCCCAATGACGTAATCGGCCGTGTCCTGTCGCGGTATGGCACGGTGCTCAGCATCACGAATGAGAAGTGGGGAAGTGCCTACCGTTTCCAGGGCAACAGCGGCGTTCGTAGTGTCCGCATGGACCTCCGCCAGCACATCCCGTCGTATATAAATGTTGCGAGTACCAGGGCCCAGATCACCTATATTGGGCAACCGCAGACTTGCTCCCTTTGTCAATCGACGGAGCATCTCCGCGTGGACTGCCCGCGCCGGCGTCCCGTGCAACTGCCGCGGGAACGCACTGCTGGTACCGACCTTGTGCCTCTCCTCAGCGAGGTAGTGGCGGGCGCTGCCCACCGTCCCGCTGAGCGGACTGACGTGTCGCCCCCGCCAGAAGCAGTGCTACCGGCACCCAGTGCACCGATAGACGGACCCGTCCCGGACCAGACGCCCGTTGTGGCGGTACCGCCGGCGGCGTCTGATGTGCCTGCTATGGCGAGTGATGTGGTCGCTGTCGAACAGATGGAGGTCGTTCTTCCTACCCCGCCCCTCCCGGCAGATGACGCTAAGTCCCCCCGCCGTCGTCATCGGCGCAAGAAGGCGAACCCGGACCAGCCGGCGGAGGAGGCGGACGGTTTCCGTCCCCCTGAGAGCGGCAGTGAGGCTGACTCTCAGGCCTCCTCAGTTTCCCGCTCTGTTTCCGCTGACCGCTCGGGCGGTATGCGGCAAACTGCTCGGCAACTAGAGGCTCTTATCAGTTCCTCGCGAGATCGGGGAGCGATCCCTGCAAAACGAAAACATGACCAGGGTAGTGACCAGCCAATGCAGCGTACTCGTACCCTTTCACATCCTACTGTGTCCGAGGCGTCTGCGCCGCCTGGCTCAGACTATCCTGCCGATGGGGGAGGCCTGAACTGGGCTGACGACGAGGGCGATGACATGCGTGATTGAGTGGGCCTTTCCCCACATGAGCTGCTTGGTATTTGTTTCTCACATCCGGGGTGATATCGCTGGGTTCTGGTGTGGATATTTCCACACCTGCTTCCCTACGGCCGTGACCCTATCTGCCGTTGTCTACTCTGTGTTGCTCTCCCATGCCTGCCTTTGACCGTCCGCCGGGAGCCCTCTCCCTTTTAACGATCAATATCAACTCCATCTCCAACCCGGTCAAACTTCGATCTCTGAAGGACTTTCTCCGCCTTGGTGCGTTTGATGTGGTCTTTCTCCAGGAAGTTTGTGCCCCTTTTCTATCTGACCTTGCTGGTTATGAGGCACTGTATAACATCGACCCTGACGCCCGGCGGGGTACTGCTTTGCTCTACCGATCAGAGTTTATTCCATCCCACGTTACCACGCTACCCAACGGTCGCGTTCTTGCATGTATCCTTCAAGATGTCCTTTTTCTAAATGTCTATGCTCCTTCCGGTGCTAACCACAGGCATGGCAGAACAACACTTTTTCAGTCTGATCTTCCCCCTTTCTTAGCAGCTCGTCGCCCTATCGTCTTTGGCGGAGACTTCAACTGTGTGGTGGCCGAAGTTGACCAGGTCCCGACGCCTATGCGGTGTGAAGCGCTCGCTTCACTCCTTCGGGCGGCTGACCTTACTGACACATGGCGCCACTTCCATCCCGCCTACACGCAATTTACCCACATCTATCCCACTGGAGCCAGCCGTATTGATCGTGTTTATGTCTCGACTGATTTGACTCCCGCCCTTTGTGCCGTCCAAGTCATACCCGTGGCCTTTAGTGACCACTGTGCGTACTCGTGTTCCTTGCGTATCGCGGGTCCTGCCCCGGTTCCTCGTGGCACCTCTTGGAAGATGAATACCCTTCATCTGTCCCTGCCCGAACTTCGTGCTCTTGTCACGAAAACGTGGCAGGATTGTCTCGTGGACACTTCCCGGTACCCTACCACGGTGGTTTGGTGGCTCCGCTGTGCGAAGCCCCGGCTGCGACGTGTTATCCGGCAATACAGTCGCGACGTCGCCCACTGGAAACGTAGCACGTTGGCCTTCTATCAGCAGTGTCTCACTGACGCCCTGACTCTTCCTGCTGACCGGTATGATCAGCTCCGCATGCGCCTCAACAAAATTAAGGCGCAAATCCTTCGCTTCTCTCGGGAGAAAGCCGACGGTATGGTGGTGCGGTGTCGTTCTGCATCCCTGATTGAAGGCGAGGAGCCATCCCTTTATCACCTAGCCTCTGAACGAACTCGTGCCAAGAAGAACACCATTTTGCGCCTTAAGACAGACGATGGTGCGCGGATCGCAGACAACCGCGACGTCCTCCAACACCTGACGGACCATTTCACGCACCTCTTCCAGGATGTTGAGGTCGACGTTGCCGCCCAACGTGCACTTGTCAGTGGGGTGCCCACTTCTTTGGATCGTCATGACCGCGGCTCCTTAACCGAGCCCCTGACACTCGCTGACCTCACATCTGTCCTCCGTGCCTGTCCGGGACGCAAGTCACCTGGCCCCGACGGTCTCCCTTATGAGTTCTACCAACAATTTTGGGACCTGCTCGGCGACCGTTTCTGCACAATGTGCGAGGAGATTTTTGCTGGATGCGACTTACCCGCCGACTTTTTATCTGGACGTATTGCCCTTATTCCAAAGGTGACTGGTCACTGCCGAGCTCAAGACCTGCGTCCTATCACTGTCCTTAACACTGACTATAAGTTGGTGGCACGATGCGTGGCCTCTCGTCTCAAACAGGCGATGTCTAAGGTACTTTGCCCCACTCAATCCTGTGGCGTTTCGCGTCGGAACATCTTCACCGCCGCTTCCCTGTACCGCGATGTTGTCTTCCTCACCGCTGACACTCGCACCCCGGCTGCCATTCTTTCCTTGGACTTCGCCGGTGCCTTTGACAGGGTCTCGCACCCTTACCTGCTGGGCGTTATGTCGCGGATGGGTTTTGGGGAGCGCTTCATACGCATCATCCGGAACTTCTTGGATGGGGCGAATTCCACTATTGTGGTGAACGGTTGCCGGTCGCGCCCCATTCCCATCAGACGGTCAGTTCGACAGGGGTGTCCCTTGTCGATGTATTTGTTTGCCTTAGCGCTGGACCCCATGCTGCGTGACATTGGCCGGTTGGTCGACGGTGTCGTTCTCCCAGGCGTCACCTTCCGCTGTGCGGCCTACGCCGATGACGTTGGTGTGTTCGTTGCTAACGCAAGGGACATCGATTCCGTTCGCCGCATTCTCGATGTTTATGAACGGGCCTCCGGTGCTCAGTTAAATCCCAACAAGACTGTGTTACTTCCGCTAGGGCCACGATCTTTGACCGTCGAACGCCCCTGGTACAGAGTTGTAGGGGAACAGCGTATCTTGGGTCTTGAGGTGACTGCCTGTCCGCAGCGTATGTTAACCCTCACGTGGCGGCGGCTTCTCACACGCATCAGGGGCCTTTGCGTGAGCCACGCTGATCGACGGCTCGACCTCCATCAACGCATCCGGCTTATTAATGGTTATCTCCTCTCAAGAGCATGGTATGTCGCCCAACTCCTTACGCTGCCGAAGCAGATCGGCCGAGCCATATCCCAAGCAGTATATTGGCTCTTGTGGCGGCATGCGCTGTTCAAGGTTGATGCGCTGACCTGTACGCTGCCGAAGGCCGATGGCGGCCTCGGCCTCATTGACTTTTCCCGGAAATGTGCGGCCCTTCTGATACACCGTGTCACCGCTTTGCGCGACGCCGACCCCGGTGGGACTACAGCGGTCCTCTTCGACCGTTATCGTCCACACTCGGCGCGTGCACCGGTCTGTTTGATGCATATTCCGATCCGGTTGACGACGGTCAGAGACTATTACTTCCACCGCAGTTATGTCCTCGCAGTGGCCACTGACAAGGCACGCACGTCGAAGCGCCTTTACCAGGCACTCCGAGGCCAGCCCAAGCCCCATAAATTGGAGGACAGACGACCGTCGGTCATCTGGCGCCAAGTTTGGGCTAATATTAACAACTCAGCCCTTCCCACGGCGGTTTCAGCGCTATGGTACCGTGTCGTCAACAATTTAATCCCCACTAACCATCGCCTGGCGGCCATCCGCCTACGGCCCTCGGCTGCTTGCGGCCGCTGTGGTGACGTTGACACCAGGGAGCATCGCCTCCTCTGCCCCCACGTCACAGAAGTGTGGACCCTTGCACGTGTACTCATAGCGCTGATCGGTGGGACGACGCCAGCAAATGTAACCACCGACTGGTTCCTTACACCTGATCTTCAAACACAACCCCGACCAAGGCGTAACGCAATGGTGTGGCTCTTGGGCCACACCATTTTCACGATCTACGACCTTTCCCTCGCCGATGCTGTCTCTTACATGGACTACCTGTGGAGCCAGCATCGCGTGGCGGAATCTGCTCGAAACTATACGACCACTTTTGCCCGGTATTTGAAAGTTGCAATGATCCATGGATACCAAACGGTGTTCCAGGTTACCTAGGGCACCTTGTCCAGGCATTGCCTGGGCTTGCCCCTGGTTTTTGCACCAATCTCTGACTTGACTCACCCCAGATTCGCATTTGGAACAATTATTGCAAAAACTTTATTGGAAAACTAGGAATCACGCAATCAATCTTAGAAGCTTATTCCTTAGTTAATTCTCTAGGCGATGGGATTATCTCGCCAGTTTCATTTTCACTTGTGTGTGCTGCCGTCCCTGTTTTTAATTTCCTTTCTATCTTTCTTTCTTTCTTCCTTTTTGGTTCTCAACTCACTATTTCTTCACACCTGCAGAGCGAGGTGTCTTTCTGAGTCAAGTGTCGTCGCCCACTGCGGCATAGCAGAGTATGCCCCTCGCTTTTAATTTCGTTCCTGGCAACAAGTCTTGCTACTCAATGCACCCTGTGCGTGCTGCGTCGACACTCTAGGATGGCGGCATTTTTGAAAAAAAAAAAAAAAAAAAAAAAAAAAAAAAAAAGTGTAGTATCCGTTCTTTCAAAAAAAAAAAACAAAAAATTAAAAAAAAAAAAAAAAAAAAAAAAAGTGTAGTATCTGTTCTTATCAGCTTAATATCTGATACGTCCTGCATCGCAGGACCAGAATATTAAACTCATTTTTGGCTCATGACGGAGTGCTAGGGGCTTGCTCCACCTCTGTCGCGGGTTGGCCCGGCATTGCAGTACCGCCGGGATCGGCCCACCTAAAATTAATTAAAACACAGCCTGAAATGGGTTAATATTCTGCAGTGATCAGATATTCCGCTGGTAGCAAAACTTGTTGTAGTTGTCGATTTGCCCAGTAGTTAGCTGCTTACACACCTCGATTTCTTGTAATTAATTTAACATTATCTTACGAAGTTTATTTATTTTTTTTTTTTTTTTATTTTTTTTTTTTTTTTTTTTTTTTTTGCGGTTAGCCGGAACGCTCTTGCAGCCGCATTACACTAGGCTGGTAATTTATATGGGCACAGAAGAGTGCCTTCGGATGCCTCGTTGGCGTCACATATGGTCCGGCCACAGATAATTTTAATTACATTTTTTGGAGTTATATCCTTAGCTCCTCGCGAACGTCGTCGTCGCCGCCGCACGCACGCAGAATACGTGTGTACACACGTATGCAGTAGGCGGTGGACGATGTAAGCACTCGGCTAGGTGTAGCTCGCGCCGGCC